>NC_055993.1:20296128-20640532 GCF_018446385.1 Zingiber officinale
AACAATCTCCCCTTTTTGATGTTTGACAAAACCATAATCATTAGGTTAACCCGATAACCTAACTTAGGTTTTCCAACCATCTTCCAATGATGTTCTTCCTTGAACATTCTGACATTCTCCCTTAGGTTAGATAACCTAACTTAGGTTTTCCAACCATCTTAATGTCCAATGTTCTTTCCTTGAACATTCTCTGGACATTCTCCTAGGTTAACTAACCTAACCTAACTTGGGTCCAATCATCTTCCAATGTCCAATGTCCTTGAACATTCTGACATTCTCCCTAGTTAACGATAACCTAACTTGGGTTCTCCATTCCTTCGACACACCATCAAAAGAATTCCAATGTTCTTCCTCGACATTACTTCCCATTCTTCCCCTAGCTTAGGTTAACCCGATAACCTTGGGTTTCCCAATAATTCTCATACCTCTCCCTTTTGACATACAAACGAAAAGGAGGGTATCAAGGTCAAGAGTTTCTTCTAATGAAAGTCCCATACCTTTCATTGAAACTCTTAATTTCCCTTGATACTAAACTCAACAATCAACTTAGTGATAATCCCATATCGCTCCTCAAAAGTCTTAAGGGTAAAAACTCCCCTAAAAGTCAACTCCCCTTGACAATTAGGTAAAACTCCCCTAAAGGTCAACTCCCCTTGACCATTGCACCAACAATGTCTTTATGAGTTCCAAACCTTTAGAAATCCAAAACACCATTTCCATAACTGAAATTTCAGACAAACCTGAAAAATCAATTGAAACGCCGCTCGATGGTGTCCTGGATTCGAAACGACATGGACGGTCCCCGACTGATCAGGTCACGATCACACCAAGCTCTTCTTCTTGATCGGCTCTGCATCCAAGAGATGACCAGATCAGGTCTCCAGATCGTCCCCGCACGGTCAGACACGGATCGATCGGCGACAGATAGACCGAATTTCCTTCAATTCCTTCCGAAATTCAGAAACTCCTAGAAAATTTCAGAAAATTCGAAAAATTGTGAAATTTTGAGGATACATTCCTCACAACATATACTATCATGGAAAAAATAGCTTTCTATGAAAATAACTTCCATTTTTCAATCTTGATACAAAGTTCAAAAACTTTGAAATAGTTCAAGTTTAACTCAACTTTGTATCACAATGTTCAATGATGAATGCTATCACTAGGAAAGCTTCATCAAGGTTTTTCAAATCAATTTTAAAATACTTTTAAAACCATTTGAATTTGGGACCATAATCTTAGGGCTAGATGTACATGACTTGTACACAAGCTTTCCCTATGATCCTCCTTCTTGAATTAGTCTCATCTAGGTACAAGAACTATGCACCTTGATCCTAACTCATGATCCTAATATCTCACACACATCTAAGGTGTATCAAACACATCCAAGTCAATTTTGATATGAGATATGGGTTTAGGTTATCTTAGGCTAGATTCTCATGCATTTTCTAAACATTAATTTGATCTCCATATCAAATTGTGTCTTAGTCCTTAAATCAATTTCATTGATCATTAATGCACAAGATGATGACATGGCATATAATGATTTCATAAGTAAAAATATGTGCCAATGTCATGATGTCATGGCATAAAGTTTGAAAACTTAAATAAAGCATGACATATAAACTAGCCTAAGCATTATCATGACATTTCAAATGATAATAAACTAAATATGATGTCATGGCATGGCATATGGCAACCAATCATGGCAAGTTAGCACAAATAAAATACCTAAATTCCCTATCTAAGTATCCTTAGCCTTAGCTAACTTAAAATCTAACCCTAGATTGCCCATATATCCCTAAGAGAAAACCAAAATCCCAATTATGGTATTTCTCTAGGTTTTCTTAAATTGTGCCAAATAAGATTAAAATCGATATTTTTCAAATATGGCACAATTTACTCTTCAAGGAGTAAATAATAATTCTTTTTCATTTTCAAAGGTTATCAAAACCTTGAAAATGCTCCTTGAGTGTCAATTTCCTCAAAGTTGGGTTAACTACCCTTCTAATTGGAGTTGACACTCTCTCTAACCCATCTATGGGGTAGAGAAGATGCTCCTAGGAACCCAATACCTATTTGAGCTCATTGGGTTCACTAAATATTCACTAGGGATGACTTCCCTAGCAACCCTCCTAATGACCCTCTTAGGCTTTAAAGCCTTGGTCATTTGGGACTCATCAAGATCAACTCTAGGGGTGACTCCCCTTGTGACCTTGGTGGTGGTCTTCCTAGCCCTAGGTTTTGTTCCATAATCGAATGGAACACTATGATAAGTGGGCTTGACCACTTGGGACTTAGGTTTGTGACTCAAACCTTTCTTGTCCTTGGACTTGGGTTTTTGACCCTTAAACCCTAGAGATGACTTCTCCATGTTCTTAAGAGTCTTTTCCAAAGTATCAAGTCTTGACTTCAAGACTTGATTCTCCTTCTCTAATACCTCAATTTTTTATTTATCACTCTTCCTTGAGGTATTCTTAGGCATATGTCTAGTTGATTTAGGATTCCTACCTAGGTTATCCTTAGCCCTAGATGGGTTGATCCTAGGGTTAGCCTTTCTAGAATTATCCTTATCTAGACTCACATGTTTAGCTCCTAAGCACATGTATTGATTCCTAAGGTTATCATGCTTGTTATTATCGACAAGTGCAATAAAATTCCTAGCATGCATTTTATTAGAATTGCAAAAATGAACCTTAGAGGTTACCTTAGGGTTTGCCATAGCTCCCCCTATCGATGTGCCCGGTCTCTTGCCCTTGTGAGGTTGCCTCCCCCTCGGACAATGGCTCCTATAGTGTCCCCTTTGCTTGCATTGGAAGCACACGATGTGCTCCTTGCCCTTGCATTTCGGGACTCCGGCTTCCTTGACCTTTGGCGCCGGTGGAGTCTTTCTTACCCTCTTCGGGCACTTACTTTTGTAATGTCCATGTTCCCTACACTCAAAGCACATAATGTGTAATTTAATTGAACTTAAATTGCTTGAGTTACCTAGGGTTGAGGGTGGATGCGAGCTCTCTTCTTCATCCCTTTCGGAGGTAGAAGCTTTTTCTTCTTGCTCCGATCTTGAAGAAGAACTCACTTCCTCTTCTTCTTTAGATGTTGAGTGGCCCTCAACTTCTAAACCTTCTCCTCCATGATGTGAGCTACTTGGCTCACTTAGCTCCTCTTCATGGCTTGAATTTGAGCTTCCCTCATGGAACTTGGCCAAGTTATCCCATAATTCCTTGGCATTGTTGTAACCTATTTTACACAAGATGTTAGTAGGCAATGAAAATTCAATTATTCTCGTTACCTCTTCGTTGATTTCGGATTTATGAATTTGTTCTCTTGTCCACTCCTTCTTCTCAAGTGGTTTTCCTTCCTTATCCACCGGAGGAGTAAAACCTTCTTGTACACAAAACCAATTCATTATGTTAGTCATAAGAAAGTACTTCATCCTTACCTTCCAATACGCGAAGTCGCCGCATTCGTAGAAGGGTGGAATGGTGATGTCTTCTCCATAGAGATCCATTCTCTAGCTTTGCTCCCACGGGTGTTGATCCGATGAAGAGCGACCTCGCTCTGATACCACTTGTTAGGATCTCTTCGTACGGCTAGAGAGGGGGTGTGAATAGCCGACCCCAATTGCTCGCGTTTCTTTCTACAATCTAGGGTTAGCGCAGCGGAAACTAAATGCAGAAAGAAGACAGGAGAAGAAATCAAACCTCAACGCAAGGATGTAACGAGGTTCGGAGATGATACTCCTACTCCTCGGCGTGTCCGTAAGGTGGACGAGCCCTATCAATCCGTCGGTGGATGAGTCCCCGGAGAACCGGCTAATATCAACTCCTTGTGGGTGGAGAAACCTCGCCACAATCACTTACAATAGCAAGCTAAGAGTACAAGAGAATACAAGAAGTAAATACAATGAATGTAACAATACAAGCTTGCCTTCTTGTCGTCGACTGAAGTCCTGGAAGCAACAACTTCACGGACGAATGCCAACAAGCAACTCAGCCGAAAGAAGCTCACGCGGGGCTTCGGAAGTGAGCTCAACAAAGCTCGGTCGAAGCTTAAACTTCAGCAGCAAAATAGAAGTTCTAAGGAGGAAAAGGAAGAGTAACCTGCACAGAAGATGCCCTCGTCTCCTTATACTGCGAAGAAGGCAATGAAGAAACTAGCGGTTCGGTCATGAGCTAGAACCCTGATCGTCATGGACCGATCAAGAAGCCCGATCGGTCCATGGACCGATCTCCTCTGATCGGTCCACGCCGATCAGAAACTTCTGATAGTCCGGGACCGATCGACAGGCTGGATCGGTCCTGACCGATCAGCCCTTGCGCCCTCGCGTTCGCTCCGATAGACTCGATCGGTCACCGCATCGGTTATCACACGTATGATGTGTTATTGCTGATCGGCACTAGACCGATCGTATATTGTGATATCTTGGATCGATCACCGATCGATCCACCTTGATTTTCGCACAACCAAGTCCAAACCAACATCCGGTCAATCTTGACTGTTGGTACATTGCGCCTAGCATCCGGGTCACCCTTGACCTGCTAGGACTCCCGCTAAGTGTCCGGTCAATCGAACTTTGGTGCAACCTTAGGTCAAGGTTGACTGGATTCTGACTCGAGTTGACGTGACTCGAGTTGTATTTTGATGTTTGACTTGGGAAGATTGTTTGCAACCTTAGGTCAAGGTTGACCTAGTTGTGTTGCATGTTGATGTTTGACACTGTGGAGAGAGTTCTATTCTTGATGTGGGACAAGAATAGATGTTTGGGAGATTATTGGTGCAACCATAGGTCGGGTTGACCTGGTTGACCCGAGGAAAAGTCCAAGTATGGAGACTTGGCGGAAAAGTCCAAGTAGGGAGCTTGTGAAAAGTCCAAGTATGGAGACTTGGCGGAAGTCCAAGCAGGGAGGGGCAGCACCGAAAAGTCCAAGTATGGAGACTTGGGAAAAGTCCAAGTATGGAGACTTGATGGAAAAGTCCAAGTATGGAGACTTGCACAGGGAAAGTCGTGAGTGAAGCAGGCGGTGGGAAGTCCTAAGCGGATGTTAGGCGGTTGGAAAGTCTGGTGGTGAGGAAGCGGGGAAAGTCCTAGCGGGATGTTAGGCGGTGAAATCACAGTGAGTGAAGCGGTGGAAAGTCTGGTAAGTAAAGTAAGGCTGCAAGGAAAATCCAGATGGATCAAGGGTGATCGACATCCGGTGTTGAGAAGTCCAAGTGAGTGAAGCTTGGCATATGGAGTCGGAGAGGGCTCGCTCGTTCTCCGAACTAGGTTAGAGAGGGCACTCTAAACCTAGGAGTTGGATCGGATCGGTGACCGATCCGGTGATATTGCGTTGCCACGTCGGTCTCGGTGACCGTAATCGATATCGCGATCGGCTCAATTAGAATCGATCCCGAGACCGAGAAGGCAACGCAACCTTGCGAAAGCCGTGATCCGCGGACCGATGGCCTCAACTCGATCATGGCTCGGCGGCCGTCCATCAGCATAGATCGCGGGGGAAGGCTGACGATCCCATGGACCGTCAGGAGGTTCTGATCGGTCCGCAGCATCGATCGGCGTCGATCGAGATCGACGATGATGGACCATGTGACAAATGTAAGCTTTCACGGGCTTAGGGCTGCGCAGATCAGGTTCTGCTACAGGTTAACATGACGCGGCTAGTTTCCATCTTCTTCTTCGCCGGGATAAAGGTGGATAGAGTGCACTACTTCTTCCTCTTCTCTTCTTACGACTGCTGTCGCATTGCACGCTTCTTCACAAGCTCTTCTTCACATATCCTGATATCTCTCGCCGTGGGATATCCTGTGTGTAGGAGCCGCTTCAACGACATCCAGAGGAGGCAAGAAAACGTGTTTATTGTTCTTGTCTTCTTGTATTTCTTTTCCTTTCTTCTTGCAAGAATATTGTGATAGGTTTCTCCACCCACAAGGAGTATATTGTATTAGCCGGTTTTCCGGGGACTCATCCACCGACGGATTGATAGGCTTCATCTTACGGACACGCCGAGGAGTAGGAGTTTCATCTCCAACCTCGTTACATACGGTTAGTGAGGTTTGGTTTGTTTTGTTTCGTTTCCTTTTGTTATTTCAGCTAACCTAATTTGTAGAAAGAAACGAGCAAAGATTTGGGGTCGACTATTCACCCCCTCTCTAGCCGTACGAGAGATCCCAACAAGTGGTATCGGAGCAAGGTTCGCTTCATGATCAACACCCGTGGGAGCAAAGCTAGAGAATGGATCTCATGGAGAAGATGTCACCATTCCACCCTTCTACGACCTTCGCGTATTGGAAGGTAAGGATGAAGTATTTTCTTATGACTAACATAATGAATTGGTTTTGTGTACAAGAAGGATTTACTCCTCCGTGGATAAGGAAGGAAAACCACTTGAGAAGAAGGAGTGGACAAGAGAACAAATTCACAAATCCGAAATCAACGAAGAGGTAACGAAAATAATTGAATTTTCATTGCCTACTAACATCTTGTGTAAGATAGGTTACAACAATGCCAAGGAATTATGGGATAACTTGGCCAAGTACCATGAAGAGCTCCACTTCAAGCCATGAAGAGGAGCTTAGTGAGCCAAGTAGCTCACATCATGAAGGAGCAAATTGGAAGTTGAGGGTTACTCAACATCTAAAGAAGAAGAGGAAGTGAGTTCTTCTTCAAGATCGGAGCAGAAGAAGAAGCTTCTACCTCCGGGAGGGATGAAGAAGAGAGCATCCATTCATCCTCAACCCTAGGTAACTCAAACACTTTAAGTTCAAGTAAATTGCATATAATGTTTGAGTGAGAATGCCAAGAGTAAGTGTCCAAGAGGGTTAGAAAGACTCCACGGCTAAAAGTCAAGGAGAGTCGGCGACAAGAGGGCAGCAAGGGCAAGGGTGCGTGCCAATGCAAGACACTATAGGGGCAATGTCCGGGAGGCAATCTCACAAGGACAAGAGACCGAGCACATCGAGGGAGCTAAGGCAAACCCTAAGGTAATCTCTAAGGTTCATTATTGCAATTCTAATAAAACTCATGCTAGTAGTTTTGTTGCAATTGTTAATAATGATAAGCATGTTAACTTTAGGAACCAATACATGTGCTTAGGAGCTAAACATGTTAGCCTAGGTAAGGATAACACTAGAAATACCAACCCTAGGATTAACGCTTCTAAAGTTAAGGAAAACCTAGGTAGAAATCCCAAGAAAACAAGACACATGCCTAGGAATATCTCAAGAGAAAATGACAAATTAAAACTTGAGGTATTAGAGAGGGAAAATCAAGTCTTGAGGTCAAGAATTGATAATTTAGAAAAGGCTCTTAAAAACATGGAGAAGTCATCTCTAGGGTTTAAGAGTCAAAAGTCCAAGGACAAGAAAGGTTTGGGTCACAAACCTAAGTCCCAAATGGTCAAGCCCACTTATCATAATGTTCCATTCGATTATGGAACAAAACCTAGGGCTAGGAAGACCATTGCCAAGGTCACAAGGGGAGTCACCCCTAGAGTTGATCTTGATGAGTCCCAAATGGCCAAGGCTTTAAAGCCTAAGAGGGTCATTAGGAGAGTTGCTAGGGAAGTTATCCCTAGTGAATTTTTAGTGAACCCAATGAGCTCAAATAGGTATTGGGTTCCTAGGAGCATCTTCTCTATCCCATAGATGGGTTAGAGAGTGTCAACTCCAATTAGAAGGGTAGTTAACCCAACTTTGAGGAAATTGACACTCAAGGAGCATTTTCAAGGTTTTGAGAACTTTTGAAAAATGAAATGGAATTATCATTTACTCCTTGAAGAGTAAATTGTGCCATAATTGGAAAATATCGATTTTAATCTTATTTGGCACAATTTAAGAAAACCTAGAGAAATACCATAATTGGGATTTTGGTTTTCTCTTAGGGATATATGGGCAGTCTAGGGTTAGATTTTAAGTTAGCTAAGGCTAAGGATACTTAGATAGGGAATTTAGGTATTTTATTTGTGCTAACTTGCCATGATTGGTTGCCATATGCCATGCCATGACATCATATTTATTTTATTATCATTTGAAATGTCATGATAATGCTTAGGCTAGTTTTTATGTCATGTTTATTTAAGTTTCAAACTTTATGCCATGACATCATGACATTGGCACATGTTTTCATTTATGATACCATTTTATGCCATGTCATCATCTCTTGCATTAATAATCAATGAAATTGATTTAAGGATAAAAACACATTTTGATATTGAGATCAAAGTGTAGTTTAGAAAATGCATGAGAACTTAGCCTAAGTTGACCTTAATCCATGTCTCACATCAAATTGACTTGAATGTTTGATACACCTTAGATGTGTGTGAGATATTAGGATCATGAGTTAGGCATAGTCCTTGTACCTAGATGACCCTAATTCAAGAAATTAAGGATCATAGCAAGTGTACAAGTCATGCACATCTAGCCCTAAGATTATGGTCCTAAATTAAAGGTTTAAAATCATTTAAAATTGATTTGAAAACCTTGATGAAGCCATCTTAGTGATTGCATTCATCATTGAACAAAGTGATACAAAGTTTTTGAAACTTTGAGCTATTTCAAACTTTTTGAACTTTGTATCAAGATTTGAAAATGGAAGTTATTTTCATCTAAAACTATTTTCCATGATAGTGTATGATATGAGGAATGTATCCTCAAAGTTTCGTAATTTTAGAATTTTCTGTAATTTTGTGAGTTGAATTTCTCGGGAGAAAATCGAAGTTCGATTTTCAAGAGGATGGTCGGGACCCATCCAGAAGATCTGATCGATCGTGGACCGATCATTGTGGATCGGTGCGACCGATCGGAGAGTTCGACCAGTGCGAAAAGTCTGAAGAATCCCCGGGGACCGATCGGGCGTGCTAAATTTTTCATTTGTTGTCCGAAATTTCAGTTATGGAAGTGGTGTTTTGGATTAAAGGTTTGAACTCTCAAAGACATTGTTGGTGCAATGGTCGAGGGGAGCTTTTAGGGGGAGTTTTACTCCTTAAGACTTTTGAGGATTAGTGATATGGGATTATCACTAAGTTGATTGTTAGTTTAATAAGGAAAATTAAGAGTTTCAATGGAAGGTATGGGACTTTCATTAGGAAGAAAATCTTGACCTTGATACCCTCCTTTTTCTTTGATGTGTACAAGGAGAGTTCATTGAGAATTATTGGAGAACCCAAGTTAGGTTATCGGGTTAACCTAAGCTAGGGAAGAATGTCTAGGAATGTTCAAGGAAGAACATTGGAATTCTTTTGATGTGTGTCAAAGAGGGAGAAAGAACCCAAGTTAGGTTATCGGGTTAACCTAAGGGGAGAATGTTCAAGGAAGGAACATTGGACATTGGAAGATGATTGAAAACCTAAGTTAGGTTATACCTAACTTGATTATGGTTTTGTCAAACATCAAAAAGGGGAGATTGTTGGTAACCTTAGGTCAAGGTTGACTGGTTGACCCGACTCGAGTTGACGTGACTCGAGTTGTATTTTGATGTTTGACTTGGGAAGATTGTCGGTGCAACCTTAGGTCAAGGTTGACCTAGTTGTGTTGCATGTTGATGTTTGACACTCGTGAGAGAGTTTATTCTTGATGTGGGACAAGAATAGATGTTTGGGAATTATTGGTGCAACCATAGGTCGAAGGTTGACTGGTTGACTGATTCGGAAAAAGTCCAAGTATGGAGACTTGGCACGGAAAAGTCCAAGTAGGGCGGCACCGAAAAGTGAAGTCCAAGCATGGAGACTTGACAAGTCCAAGCGGAGACTTGACAAAAAGTCATGGAGACGCGCTTGACTGGAAAGTCCAAGTATGGAGACTGGGAAATCGAAAGTCCAAGTATGGAGACTTGGCACGGGAAAAGTCCCGGTGAAGCTGGATGTGGAAAGTCCTAATGCAGATGTTAGTAACAAAGTGGGGATGGGAAGTCTACTAGGATGTTGAAATCGTGAGTGAAGCCAGTGGAAAGTCTGGTAAGTAAAGCGGCAAGGGAAAATCCAGATGGATCAAGGGTGATCGGACATCGTGTTGAGAAGTCCAAGTGAGTGAAGCTTGGCATATGGAGTCGAGGGCTCGGTGGCTCGTTCTCCGAACTAGGTTAGAGAGGGCACTCTAAACCTAGGAGTTGGATCGGACTGGACCGATCCAGTTGATATTGCGTTTCTGATCGGTCCGGTGACCGATCGTAATCGGATCGATGGCTCATTGTAACTGATCGGATGCGGAGACCGATCGGAGGCAACGAACTCTTGTTAGGATCCTTCCGGCTAGAGAGGGGGTGAATAGCACCCCAATCGATCGCGTTTCTTCCTACGATTAGGTTAGCGCAGTGGAAAATAAAACAAAGAAACAAAGCGGAAAGATCAAACCTCAAACTCGTCGATGTAACGAGGTTCGAGATGAAACTCCTACTCCTCGGCGTGTCCGTAAGGTGGACGAAGCCTATCAATCCGTGGATGAGTCCGAAAACCGGCTAAATCAAACTCCTTCCGGGTGGAGAAACCTCGCACAATGTCTTGCAACAGCAAGATAAACAAGTACAAGAATACAGCAAGAAAACTAAGTACAATACAAGAATGTAATAACCCTAGCTTGCCTTCTTGTCGATGAAGCAGCAACTCAGCCCAAGCAGCAGTGACCCGACTGAAAGCTCACGCGAAGCTTTGGACGAGCTCAACAAAGCTCAAGCACAAAGAAATTAGCAACCAAGGAGGAAGAAGAAGTAGGCTCGCAGCAGCAGCCCTCCTTTTAACCTGCGAAGAAAAAACACGAAGAAATCTAGCCGCTGTGTCGCAACGGCTAGGCCTGGATCGATCAGGACCGATCAGATCCGTCCTGGATCGATCATCAACGATCCATTCCCTAACTTTGTTGCTCCTGATCGGTCCATGGACCGATCAGAGAAACTCCTGATCGGTCCAGGGATCGAGCCTGATCGGTCCAGACCGATCAGCTTCTTCTCCCAAACTTCTTGCGCCTCGATGCGTTGTGCGATCGGTCATCGATCAGAATTAATCTGATCGGTCACCGACCGATCGAGAATCAACAGAGCTTATCCGATCGGTCACCACCGATCGTAGCAACAGATCACCGGATCGGTGCGGTGACCGATCCAGAGCTTTTTGCCCAAACCAAGTCCCAAGACTTCAAACCAATATCCGGTCAACCTTGACCTATTGGTACTTCATCCCTAGCATCTGGTCACCCTTGACCTGCTAGAACTCCTCGCCAGTGTCCGGTCAATCCTTTGACCTACTTGGACTTTCCAACACCTGAAGTCCGATCATCCTGATCCATCCGGATTCCTTGCGCTCGGCTTCACTCACCAGACTTTCACGGCTTCACTCACCGGATTTTCCACCGCCTAACATCCCGCTTAGGACTTTCTCCGCCTGGCTTCACCACTGTGACTTTCCATACCGCCTAACATCCCTTAGGACTTTCCCGGCTTCACTCACGAGACTTTCCAACCGCTAACATCCCAGTTGGACTTTTCCAGCCAAGTCTCCATACTTGGACTTTTCCAGCCAAGTCTCCATACTTGGACTTTTCGCGTCAAGCTCCCTGCTTGACTTTTCCGTGCCAAGTCTCCATACTTGGACTTTTCCGATGCCAAGTCTCCATACTTGGACTTTTCCGTGCCAAGTCTCCATACTTGGACTTTTCGCGTGCCAAGCTCCCTGCTTGTTCGAATCAGTCAACCAGTCAACCTTGACCTAAGGTTGCACCTACAATCTCCCAAACACCTATTCTTGTCAAACATCAAGAATAGAACTCTCTCACAGTGTCAAACATCAACATGCAACACAACTAGGTCAACCTTGACCTAAGGTTGCGGCAATCTTCCCAAGTCAAACATCAAAATACAACTCGAGTCACGTCAACTCAAGGTCAACCAGGTCAACCTTGACCTAAGGTTGCACCAACAATCTCCCCTTTTGATGTTTGACAAAACCATAATCAAGTTAGGTTAACCCGATAACCTAACTTAGGTTTTCAATCATCTTCCAATGTCCAATGTTCTTTCCTTGAACATTCTGGACATTCTCCCTTAGGTTAACCCGATAACCCAACTTGGGTTCTCCAATAATTCTCCCCTTTTGACACACATCAAAAAGAATTCCAATGTTCTTCCTTGAACATTCCTTGACATTCTTCCCTAGCTTAGGTTAACCCGATAACCTAACTTGGGTTCTCCAATAATTCTCCAATGAACACTCCCCTTTTTGACACACATCAAAAAGAAAAGGAGAGTATCAAGATCAAGAGTTTCTTCCTAATGAAAGTCTCATACCTTTCATTGAAACTCTTAATTTCCCCTTGATACTAAACTCAACAATCAACTTAGTGATAATCCCATATCACTAATCCTCAAAAGTCTTAAGGAGTAAAACTCCCCTAAAAGTCAACTCCCTTGACAATTAGATAAAACTCCCCTAAAGGTCAACTCCCCTTTACCATTGCACCAACAATGTCTTGAGAGTTTCAAACCTTTAGAAACCACAAACCCAATTTTCAGCTGAAATTTCAGACCACAAATAAATGAGTCAAAATGCGATCGGTCACCGGGCACCGATCGATCAGATCCCATTGATCGGTCCCGCACCGATCCACATTCACCGACCTGGACTCGCTCATTCTTCGGATCGGTCTCTCGGGACCGATCCACACCTCGGATCGGTCCGGTGACCGATCCACTCTTCTGGATCGGTCCAATGACCGATCCAAGCTCCTTATCGTAATTCACGAATTTCCTTTACCCAAATTCGAAACCCATAAACAATTCCAGAAAATTTCAAAATTATGAAACTTTGAGGATACACTCCTCATAACATATACAATCATGGAAAAATAGTTTTCTATGAAAATAACTTCCATTTTTCAATCTTGATACAAAGTTCAAAAACTTTGAAATAGTTCAAGTTTTAACTCAACTTTGTATCACAATGTTCAATGATGAATGCAATCACTAAGATGGCTTCATCAAGGTTTTCCAAATCAATTTCAAAATGATTTTAAACCTTTTAATTTAGGACCACAATCTTAGGGCTAAATGTACATGACTTGTACACAAGCTTTCCCTATGATCCCCAATTTCTTGAATTAGGCTCATCTAGGTACAAGAACTATGCACCTTGATCCTAACTCATGATCCTAATATCTCACACACATCTAAGGTGTATCAAACCACATTCAAGTCAATTTGATGTGAGATATGGGTTAAGGTCAACTTAGGCTAAGTTCTCATGCATTTTCTAAACTACACTTTGATCTCAATATCAAAATGTGTTTTTATCCTTAAATCAATTTCATTGATTATTAATGCAAGAGATGATAACATGTCATAAATGATATCATAAGTAAAAACATGTGCCAATGTCATGATGTCATGGCATAAAGCTTGAAAACTTAAATAAAGCATGACATATAATAACCTAAGCATTATCATGACATTTCAAATGATCATAAATTAAATATGGTGTCATGACATGGCAAATGGCAAACAACCATGGTAAGTTAACACAAATAAAATACCTAGATTACCTATCTAAGTATCCTTAATCACTTAGCTAACTTAAATTCTAATCCTAGATTGCCCAAAGTGCTCCAAGAAAATGTCAAAACCCAAGTTGGCATTTCTTGATCTCTTGTTTGATTTATACCATTTAAAATTCTACAAGAGTAGCACTTCTAAGTTAAGGCCCGGATTGCCTTGATTACCTAAGAGAATATCAAAATCCCAATTTGATATTTCTCTAGGTTTTTTAAAATTGTGTCAATTTAAAGTAAGATTAATATATTCTCACTTTGGCACAACTTACTCTTCCAAGGAGTGAATGACAAAGATTATTCCATTTCATTTTCAAAGGTTCCCAAACACCTTGAAAATGTTCCTTGAGTGTCAATTTCCTCAAAGTTGGGTTAACTACCCTTCTTATTGGAGTTGACACTCTCTAACCCATCTATGGGGTAGAGAAAATGCTCCTAGGAACCCAATACCTACTTGAGCTCATTGGGTTCACTAAAAATTCACTAGGGATGACTTCCCTAGCAACCCTCCTAATGACCCTCTTAGGCTTTAAAGCCTTGGTCATTTGGGACTCATCAAGATCAACTCTAGGGGTGACTCCCCTTGTGACCTTGGTGATGGTCTTCCTAACCCTAGATTTTGTTCCATAATCGAATGGAACATTATGATAAGTGGGCTTGACCACTTGGGACTTAGGTTTGTGACCCAAACCTTTCTTGTCCTTGGGCTTTGAGATTTGACCCTTAGACCCTAGAGTTGACTTCTCTAAATTCTTTAGGGCCTTTTCTAGAGTGTTAAGTCTTGACCTTAAGACTTGATTTTCTTTCTCTAAAACCTCAAGTTTTAATTTATCATTCTTTCTTGAGGTGTTCCTAGGCATATGTCTAGTTGTCTTGGGGTTTCTACCTAGGTTCTCCTTAGCCTTAGATGAGTTAATCCTAGGGTTGGCCTTCCTGGTATTGTTCTTATCTAAGCTAAGATGTTTAGCACCTAAGCACACATGTTGATTTCTATGATTATCATGCTTATCATTCTTGACAATTGCAATAAGACTACTAGCATGTATCTTATTAGAAGTGCAAGAATGAACCTTAGAGGATACCTTAGGGTTTGCCTTCGCTCCCCCTTTACACGTGCTTGGTCTTTTGTCCTTGTGAGATTGCCTCCCCCTTGGACATTGACTCCTATAGTGTCCCCGTTGCTTGCATTGGAAGCACACCACGTGCTCCTTGCCCTTGCGTTTTGGGACTCCGACTTCCTTGATCTTTGGCGCCGGTGGAGTCTTCTTAGTTTTCTTTGGACATTTACTCTTGTAATGTCCAAATTCCCTACACTCAAAACACATTATATGCAATTTACTTGAACTTAAAGTGTTTGAGTTACCTAGGGTTGAGGATGGATGGATGCTCTCTTCTTCATCCCTCCCGGAGGTAGAAGCTTCTTCTTCGTGCTCCGATCTTGAAGAAGAACTCACTTCCTCTTCTTCCTTGGATGTTGAGTAGCCCTCAACTCCCAACTCGCTCCCTCCATGATGTGAGCTACTTGGCTCACTAGGCTCCTCTTCATGGCTTGAAGTGGAACTCTCCTCATGGTACTTGGCCAAGTTATCCCACAACTCCTTGGCATTGTTGTATTCACCTATCTTACGCAAAATATTAGTAGGTAATGAAAATTCAATTGTTTTAGTTACCTCATTGTTGATCGTTGATTGATGGACTTGTTCCTTTGTCCACTTGTTCTTCTCTAGAGGCTCTCCTTCTTTATCCATTGGAGGAGTAAACCCTTCTTGTACACAAAACCAATTCCACATATTAGTCCTAAGAAAATACATCATCCTTACCTTCCAATATGCGAAGTTGTCGTTGTAGAAGGGTGGAATGGTGATGTCTTCTCCGAATTGATCCATCTCTAGCGCTTGTGCTCCCACGGGTGTGAATCCGATGAAGAGCGACCTCGCTCTGATACCACTTGTTAGGATCCTTCGTACGGCTAGAGAGGGGGGTGTGAATAGCCGACCCCAATCGATCGCGTTTCTTCCTACGATTAGGTTAGCGCAGCGGAAAATAAAACAAAGAAACGAAAGCGGAAAGATCAAACCTCAAACTCGTCGATGTAACGAGGTTCGGAGATGAAACTCCTACTCCTCGGCGTGTCCGTAAGGTGGACGAAGCCTATCAATCCGTCGGTGGATGAGTCCCGGAAACCGGCAAATCAACCTTCTACAGGAGACAACACAATGTATGAGATAAAAATACAAGAATACAAACAAGAAAACTAAGTACAATACAAGAATGTAATAACCCTAGCTTGCCTTCTTGTCGATCGGATGAAGCAACACCCAAGCGCCTACAACAGTGACCCGAAAGCTCACGAAGCTTTGACGAGCTCAACAAAGCTCAAGCACAGCAGACTTAGCAATCCAAGGAGGAAGAAGAAGAAGTAGGCTCGCAGCAGCAGCCCTCCTTTTATAACCTGCGAAGAAAACACGAAGAAATTCATGGCGTGCGGTTAGTGCCTCGAATCGCCAGTGTGGACCGATCAATCCATGTGGATCGGTCCACGCACCGATCCATTCCCTAACTTTGCTTCTGTTCTCCTGATCGGTCCATGGACCGATCAGAGAGCTCCCGATCGGTCCACGCACCGATCAGAACCTCCGATCGGTCCGTAGACCGATCAGCTTTCTCCCAACTTCTTCACTGATCGTTCTCGATCGGTCCGGCAGACCGATCAGAATTATCTGATCGGTCACCAGACCCGAAAGAATCGGTCGACCGATTGCATCATCTGATCGGTCACCGATCCGATCGTAGCAACAGAGATCATCGATCGGGTGATCGATCCGAGCTTAATTTTGCCCAAACCAAGTCCCAAGACTTCAAACCAATATCCGGTCAACCTCGACCTATTGGTACTTCATCCTAGCATCCGGTCACCCTTGACTGCCTAGAACTCCCTCGCCAAGTGTCCGTCAATCCCTTTGACCTACTTGGACTTTCCAACACAAGAAGTCCGATCATCCCGATCCATCCGGATTTTCCTTGCCTGCTTCACTCACCAGACTTTCACCGCTTCACTCACTGGATTTCCACACGCCAACATCCCTTAGACTTTCTCACCGCCTCGGCTTCACTCACCAGACTTTCCATACCGCCTAACATCCCTTAAGGACTTTCCACCGCTGGCTTCACTCACTGTGACTTTCCAACCGCCTAACATCCCAGCTTAGGACTTTCCTCTGCCAAGTCTCCATACTTGGACTTTTCCCAAGTCTCCATACTTGGACTTTTCGCGCCAAGCTCCATGACTTTGCCAAGTCTCCATACTTGACTTTTCCAGTGCCAAGTCTCCATACTTGACTTTTCCCGTGCCAAGTCTCCATACTTGACTTTTCACGTGCCAAGCTCCCCGCTTGGACTTTTCAATCAGTCAACCAGTCAACCTTGACCTAAGGTTGCACCTACAATCTCCCAAACACCTATTCTTGTCAAACATCAAGAATAGAACTCTCTCACGAGTGTCAAACATCAACATGCAACACAACTAGGTCAACCTTGACCTAAGGTTCAACCGACAATCTTCCCAAGTCAAACATCAAAATACAACTCGAGTCACGCCAACTCGAGTCGAGTCAACCAGTCAACCTTGACCCAAGGTTGCACCAACACTGGCGAGAAGACGGCCGGTGGATCGGTCCGCGACCGATCCACCCATGATCGATCGGCGCGACCGATCGGATCGCATGGCGTGAGGGGGCCCGATCGGTCTACATGGACCATCGAGCCTGATCGGTCCAGACCGATCAGAGGCTTCACCTGATCGGTCCGGGGACCGATCAGTGAGCTTCCCTGATCGGTCCTGGACCGATCAGGGTTCTAGCCGCGACGCAACGGCTAGTTTCTTCGCTGTCTTCTTCGCAGGTATAAAGGGGTCGAGAGCTGTAGCTGCACTACTTCTTCTTCCTCTTCTCTTCTTCTACAGAGCTGCTGTTCTGGTGCTTGAGCTTTGTTGAGCTCTTCTTCACAAGCTTCGCGTGAGCTTCTCGACTGGGATATCCTGCTGTTGGAGGTGTTCTGAGGAGCTGCTGCTTCAACGAATCCAGTCGGCGAGGAGGCAAGAAAACCTGTGTTTTTACATTTATTGTTCTTGTCTTCTTGTATTTCTTGTTGTATTCCTTTCTTGCTGTTGCAAGAATATTGTGGCGAGGTTTCTCCACCCACAAGGAGTATATTGTATTAGCCGGTTTTCCGGGGACTCATCCACCGACGGATTGATAGGCTTCGTCCACCTTACGGACACGCCGAGGAGTAGGAGTTTCATCTCCGAACCTCGTTACATCGACGAGTTGAGGTTTGGTTTGTTTTGTTTTCGTTTCCTTTTGTTATTTCCGCTGCTAACCTAATTTGTAGAAAGAAACGAGCAAAGATTTGGGGTCGGCTATTCACACCCCCCCTCTCTAGCCGTACGAAGAGATCCCAACATGACCCACTTAGACTTTTCTCTCCGTACCAAGTATCCGGTCACTCTTATGACCTACTTGGACTTCCCATCACCAGATGTCCGATCACCCTTGATCCATCTGGATTTTTCCCTTGCCCGGCTTCACTCACCAGGACTTTCCACACTGCCTACCATCCCAGTTAGGACTTTCTCACTGCCTGGCTTCACTCACCAGGACTTCCCAACTGCCTAACATCCCAGTTAGGACTTTCCCACTGCCTGGCTTCACTCACCAGGACTTTCCAACTGCCTAACATCCCAGTTAGGACTTTCCCACCGCAGCTTCACTCACTGTGACTTTCCACACCGCCTAACATCCCTTAGGACTTTCCCTTGGCTTCACTCACGGACTTTCCCGTGCCAAGCTCCTGCTTGGACTTCTCCAGCCATGTTTCCATACTTGGACTTTTCGCAAGCTCCTGCTTGGACTTTTCCAGGTCAAGTCTCCATACTTGGACTTTCATGCAACCTCGCTTGACTTTTCAAAGGTCAAGTCTCCATACTTGGACTTTTCGGCGCCAAGCTTCCTCGCTTGGACTTTCGATGCCAAGTCTCCATACTTGACTTGTAAGTCAACCAGGGAACCTTGACCTAGGGTTGCACCAATCTCCCAACCATCTATTCTTGTCCCATAAAAGAGGAATTCCACGAAGTGTCAAACATCAAATACAACTCAACTAGGTCAACCTTGACCTAAGGTTCAACAATCTTCCTAAGTCAAACATTAAAAATACAACTCGAACTCTGTCAGTCGTGTCAGTCAACTTGACTTGGGTTGCCTATTCTCAAGACAGTCATGTTCTAGAACAAATTTAGCTAATGAGCTAATTTCCCGATTAAATTGCCACACGCCGTTTCATATAAACACTGCCGGCTGATCACCCCCCAGTCAGAAGATTCAGGTGTTTTAACAAGATGGCACGCGTTTGATAGGAAGGCGGTTGAGTCGTCAACCTATTGCATCCTGCTCCATATTCCGCGGTTATCGGTGCTTCCATATCGCCGACGTTTCGCTGAATGTCGGCATTGGAGTCATCCTCTAGTTCATGGAAGTAATTGTGATCTTCTCAGAAATCTTCTCAAATGTTTAGTGCAACATATAAGCGTGAGTAGAGGAAGCGAAGTCGAGAACTGAAGAATCAGCAGTGCAGTCCATTTTCCTTGTGTTTCCTGTGTCGGGTTGTCGTCTGGATCATGGTCATCGGGGGATTGAATGTCAGCTCCTCTCCGCTAAGAGTATTTTTCCCTTGAGATAAACGACACCTCTAAATCAGTTGTAATTGAAAATTGAAACGAAAGCGTGTAACGTAATGCGTGAATTAAGATCCTAGACTAGGATTAGAAGTGAGATGACACTGAACCCATGGTGTATACGGTCACTGATCTAACTCAATCAAATATCAAAAGCTAATAGATCGCTCGAAAAAAAAATGAACCCAACGGGCAAACCTAACTTATTACGTAGCTAATGCGCGCATGACCGCTCACAGTAACCACCGGTGGTCATGAAACTTTCGACCACCGGCTAACCACCTCAAGCGAACTAGCGGGCAGCAGTAAGTGGTGCCAGAAGGTCTTTCCCGGCTTGCACGGCAGTACAAGGCAACCGCCCACTGACCTGTTAGTGCTGAACTGACTCGGTGGGTTCAGGGCGTTGGTGCCAGTTGTCGGGTAGTTACCCCGAATAAGAATCGAAGGTTCCCCAATTACGAACTCAAGGGATGAATTAGTTAAGTCAAACCTTTTATATATATATATATATATATATTTATATATATATATATATTTATATATATATATATATATATATATATATATATATATATATATATATATATATATATATATATATATATATATATATATTTAAAAAATGAGTAATCAATATGATTCATTCTCTTTCTATCATAGGGATAATTGGACTAAAATTTTCACCGGCCACTAAGATAAATCAAGAAACATGCGTAGCGGGCAATCCAGAAGCCCAACATATTTTAGTTGCGCTCCTCATTTAGAAGAAATATTCTTAAAAATATGCTATAACTCTGAGAGATAAGTTGGATGTTCTATTATAACACCATAGTCCCCAGAACGGATTGAGTTAAATTTAAGACCATCAAAATTCATCTCTACCGATTCATATAATAAGATAGCTATAGAACTAAGCGGATCATTAAATATTTGTACTCATACTAATAATTATTTTATGAAATGATAAATTAATATGGTATCAAACTTGTAAACATATTAGTTTTTAAAAATATATTTTTTTAAAATTCTCTTGTTTTATTTTATTCTTTATCAATCATCACTGTATCTTTAGATATAATATAGCACAGATGATAAACGCATGATATCTCTAACGTAATGATCAGGAGTCGATTCTCAGGAACTGACGACTTGGAGTTTACTCCGTCATGTACCTATGGCCTGTGTACCTGCATGAACCTCCTTCCATATCCGTGGAGCCGATACTAGGGAGCCGATAAGATAGCGGATCTACCTTTTTTAGATATAATATAAGTTCAGGGATAAATTTTAATTACACTTTAAAATTAAGATTAGAAAAGGTGATATAAGAAGTACTAATTGTTCGGCTCATTTAATAAAGTGGGCAGGCCCAATTTAATCTGCTTCTAGAAACAATAAATGTACAAAAAAGTCAGAAGGAGTCGCCTTTCGGCAAGTAGCAAGTCCTTCTCCTTCCCCAACCACACCGGCGTTTGTTCTCCTTCCTCTGTCCATGATGGCTTCTTCCTTGGTTTCCGGCGGCTCCACATCTCTCCTCCTCACCGTGATCTGCCTCCTGGCCGCTTCCGCCGCAGCTCGCCCCGGCGTTCCCTTCCACCCCTGCAACACTCTCTTCATCACCTACACGTTCTCCGCCACCGACGCCGCCCTCCCTGGCGACCATCGCGTCTCCGGATCCCTCTCCATTTACCGCATCATCACCTCCGCCCGCACCTCCGACGCCGATCCCCGTCCCACGATGATCCCGCGGGCGGGGTTCCTCCTTCCGCATCACGAGGTCGCCCCTGCCGAACCGGCGTCCGTTGGGTTCAGTTCCCTCCAAGAGCGGGCCAAGGACATCCTCGTGGTCGTCATCGGGCTCATCTTTGGAGTCGGCTGCGGCGCCCTCACCGCGTCCACCATGTACCTGGTCTGGTCACTCGTTGCCCACCGGCACGAGATCTCCGGCTCGGACGCCTACATCGACGAGGACGATGTGGACGAGAACCCTAAGAAGGCAGGTTACGTCGAGATCCCGGCTACTGATTCAGTCTCCTCCGCCGCCAAGGAAGGGTATGAGGCAAATTAGGGTTTGCACTTGACGAAGGTAGGTGGGGGATCGGTATATTTTATTTTATGATGCATGTATTTATTGGTATACCAGACATGCTTGTGTTATTGTGGTCTAATATCGTCAGTAATTAACTTGAAATATTGATGCTTTTATGCTAGTTAACCCAACAATACCTCGATCATCTTTAAAAAACCTCCTGAGAAGTCAATTTGTGGATTAGTATAGCAATCTGAATATCTGATACGAACCTATTAGTTTCTCTTTAGTATACCCCCTCTATAGTGTATTGTGTTGGAATAGTTTTGGCTTGGAAAATTGCGGTTATATAATTGTTTCTTGGATTTTTATAATTAAATTGGTGAAATGAAATCATGATCAGTTGTAACTAAACTGAGTGTTAGAAATGATATAGGCCGAAAATGCCTTGATACGGTCATGGAGATAGAGGATGTTATGATATTTTGTTTTTCAATGATTGAATAAGAGATCGTGTTTGGCAGTATAAAACTAACTGTAGTTTCTGCAGCTTAATTTATGAGATGGAGAAGCAAGGAGAAAGGGGAGGATCATGCGCATGGACCATCCTTACTTGTGAAGACTGATGAAAATAGAATATATCGTTTTAAAATAAATCAATCTAGGATCAAAAATATATATATATTTCTTCTATGTTCTATTTTTAAAATATTTAGCTCAAGTCTCAACGAGATCATGATGCGTTCAAGCTTTTTTTTTTTTCAACTCATGAGTACCCAGTTAGCCGGTGTGGGTGTCGATTGCATGGGTTCCCCGTCCGACGGTCGGGAAGTCTCGGCGGGTCGTCAGTCAAGCCCGGTCATCGATTACGCCCGGTTAGGGCGGTGAACCTAAGTGTTCACCAGAGTAATTTTTTTAAGCGGTGAACTGAACGCTTTCATAGTTGGATTGACAACCGGCATGCGGTTCGTGAGTCTAGGGGTCTTTTTGGTATTTATTTCTTTCAAGGTTTCCAATTAGGTGATCATCCTCATTGTTGTTCGGTGATTGGTGATTAAATTGGCAATAGAGTCAATTCATCGGTGATTCATCCATCAACGCTCATAGTCAGGATCAAAGTAGAACGAGGAGGTTCATCATCATCTCAATCTCGGAGGGGCATGGAAATAATGAATCTGAACATTCAATCCACCGATGATGAGATCGAGCAACTTTCAAATCCGATTGCAATACCCGAAATATAAGGAAGTATCAATACAATTATTTCTATGGTTTGAGAAGTTCCTCTTTTAAAATCTTTTATTTTTACTAAATATTTTGATAAGGTCACTCTCCCATCAAGAGAATTGCATGCAAAAATAAGCACTGCAATGCATCCTATAAATTCTAAGATGGTAGCGACATAGGTCATTGAAACGACACGTAGAAGTGAAGCACCTAACGGAATTTGAAATTTATCGTGCTTAAACACAATTATCAAGATTTTTCACAAGCAGATAATAAATTAAGAGAATCATTAGCTAAATTTGTTTAAGTAGAACATCTTTCTTTTAGTTTTGGATCTAAATGCACATTTGAAGATTTTTGTAAAGAATCTCTTAATCCATGTGCTAAGCGTGTTCCTAGGACTACACTTACTCGTATAATTAAAAATTAGTAAAACAAGGAAAAAGAATTTAATTGATGAATTTAGTAAATTAGATAATAAAGTTTCTTTATGTTCCGATATTTGGAGTGATCATTGGCAAACACATTCGTATATGGGTGTGACTTGCCATTGGATCGATAACTCTTGGAATCTCCAAAAAGATTATTAGCTTATAGAGTTTTTGATGAATCACATAATGCTCATAATATCGCACAATTATTATGTTTAATTTTAGAAGAATATGGTTTAACTCATAAAATATTTTCAATATCATTAGATAATGCTAGTTCTAATACCGCTTGTATAAAAGAATTAGAATTTGTTTGTCAACATGTTATTGGTGGTTTATTTTTTTATATTCGTTGTGTATGTAATGTTTTAAATTTATGTGTTCAAAATGGATTATAAATTTAGAAAATCATATTGAACCAATTAGAACTGCAATTTCTTATTTATGATTATATCCATCTATAATGAAATAATAGGTAAGTTTTGTAAAAGTAATGGAATGTGACTTGAACAATTTTCACATGATGTAGCAACACATTGTAATTCAACATACCAATTATTACAAGATTTATTTTAATATAAAGAATTATTATATTTATTTTTTGTATAAAATATTAATACTAATATATATTTATTTTTACAACAATGGAATATTAATAGTAATATTTGTAAAATTTTAAAAGTATTTAACGATGCAACCAAATAACTTTTTGGTGTCCCATTGCTCATTTAATTTTCGAAAAAAAAATCTAGTATAGTATTAATTTTAAATGAACATATTAATAATGAATCATTATCTTCTTGAATATTAGCTATGAAAATTAAATGGGAAAAATATTTTTATATAATTCACGAAATTTATTTAATTGCATTTGCTTTAGATCCTAGATTTAAATTAGAAGTTTTACAAGAAATGTTAACTTTATATTATGATGCTTTAATTCCAATTAAAGATTCTTCTTCCAGATCCAACTAATATTATATATAATGTTAGAATTTATTTATATGATATTTATAATCAATATTATGCAAAATATGGAACACAAATTAATATTTCGAAATTCAACAAACTACTAGTAGTAATTTAAAACTTACAAAAGCACAACTCTTATTAAAAGAGCGGACAAAACGTCCACGGGGATCCTCAAGTTCCACACAGAACTTGAGAATTATTCTACTTCTTTTGATTTTAATGAAGCAGATAGCGAAAAACTTCGATATCTTAAAGTGGTGGTCCTAGAAAGCTCGTTTTCTCCGTGATCGCAAAAGAAATTTTAGCTTGTCCAATGTCAACTGTTGCTGTTGATGAGAGCATATTAGATGAACGACGATCAACTTTGTCTCTCGACTCATTGGAAGCCCAAGCATTCTTGGACGATTGGACGAGCGGAGAAAAGAATCCAAGGAATGCAACTTTGATGACGAAGTTGAAGATTTTGATCTTGAAGGAACAAATGGAAGTGAATGAAAATGTAAAAGGATAAAGATGTAAAAGAATTACGTGGGCTTTGATTCCCCTAAAGGGATACGTAGGCAACTTAAATAAGTGCAAGCCCTTTTTTTAATAAATTTTAATTTCTAATTTTTAATGTTTAATGTTTAATTTTTAATTTTTAATTTTTATTAACATATTAATCTTGAACCGTGACGAACCGTGAACCGAACCGTGAACCGGCGGTTCTGAACCGTGAACCGTAACCGTCTTGGGCGGTTAAGGTTAAGGGTCGACCTGCCTGGAACCGTCGAACCGGCGGTTCCGAACCGTCGAACCGTCGGTTCCGAACCGTGGTCAGGTCTACTCATGAGCACAAATTTATCTTGTGTGTGTGTTGGGTGCAAACGTACAGATTTATGTAGTGGAGTTTACATGAGAAAGGAATTTATGAGATGTTAGAAAGTGTCAAACGTTCAAGGGCTTCGATGCTCAAAACCTTGAAGACTATAGGATTTCAATCGTATGGCTCTGAAAGGCATGTGTTAGGGAAGAACAATTTTGATGCTTAGGAGAAAGGGTTGCAATTAGGGTGTTTTTAAGAGAACATTATGAAGGGTAGGGTTGCAATTGGGAATAGAGGTGCCCGGGCAGTGATAGAGAATAGGGCATCGTTCAACCAACTTCAGTAGTCCTATATATACGCAAAAGTAGTGTTGCTCTGGAAGTTGGTCAATTTGGCAATCAAAGTTGTCCGATATATATGCAAAAGTAGTCTTGCTCGTAAAGGGTCTTCTTTTTGCTAAAAAGTCGATCCCTAAATTCTATTGCATGAAATAGAAATTTGCAGCAAAAGTAGTGAAAATGGGCAAGGTTCAGCTCACTCGCATGCCTTTCATCAGTTCTTTCTTCAAGGGATGGCCAATGACCAGAAATATAGTTGCAGAAGTAGTTCTCGTACTCGTAGCATTTCTCGGTAATCACTTTTCATTCTCTAATTTGTCTTGGGAGAATCTATAGAATTGTTGTCTATAGATTTTACATTGTTTTGAGTATCCTGAAGGAAATTTGTCGCTAAAACCCGGTAGCAACATAGTGGGGACAAAATTTCTTTAAGGAAAGTGATTCACGCTCAAAACAAAGTTCCATCTTCGTACTGCTTCTAACATTCTTAAGGAAATTTTTGATCCATTTTACAATGGAAGCCACTGGTTCAAAGTCTGTTTTCGATGCATTCAAATTGGACCGGTTCGATGGGACAAACTTCACTCGCTGGAAGGACAAATTGTTCTTCCTCCTCACTGAATTGGGCGTCGCATATCTACTGCTGCATGATCTGCCTCTGATTTCTGCACCAACTGATAAGGATACTGATGAGATCAAAGCAACTCGAAAGAAGCGGGAAGAGGATGAAGTTCGGTGCGGAGGATACATCCTGAATGCCTTAATTGATAGATTATATGATCTCTACCATTCAATCAAATCTCCACAAGAAATCTGGAATGCCTTATAGAACAAATATACATCTGAAAAATAAGGTACAGATAGATTTCTAAGTATGAAGTTTTTTGAATTTCGTATGATTGATAATAAGTCTATCATGGATCAAGTCGATGAACTACTTGTCCTAGTTTCTAGACTCAAAGATCTGAAAATAGAAGTGTCTGATCCATTGCAAGTGGCTATTGTAATTGCAAAATTGCCAACCACTTGGAATGGCTACAGAAAGAAATTGTTACACACTTCTGAAGATTTCACCATAGACCAACTCATAAAGCATATTCGAATTGAGGAAGAAACTCGAATTCGTGAAAATAAATTTGCTTATGAGTCTGGTTCTAAGGTTAATAATATTGAGTCTAAGAAAACAAAATATTCTGGAAAGAAAAGAAAGCTTGCTGAAACTTCGCCTGAAACCTTTGCTAACAAAAAGAAAACCAAGAATTGTTACTTCTGTGGAAAGAAAGGTCACTACAAAAATGAATGCAGGTTTTTCAAGAGACTAGAGGTGGAGGGAAATGTTGGACAAAAAACTGTGAGTGTTTTTGAACGTCCACCAAGTCCTGATATCATTGCTATGATTGTTGATCTTAAAATCGACATGATAACTGAATGCAACATGGCAACAAGTGAAAAATCTGCTGATTGGTGGTATGACTCCAACGCTTCAATTCATGTTTGCAATGAAAGAAATTTATTCAAAACTTATGAACTTGCGGCAAAGGAAGAAAAAGTCTTGATGGGAAATCATGATACGACCATAGTGCTTGGAAAAGGAACCATTGAGATGCAGTTTACTTCTGGAAAGAAGATGATCTTGATGAATGTACTGCATGTTTCTGATGTAAGGAAGAATCTGATTTTTGCAAGTTTGTTATGCAAGAGGGGACTGAAGGCTGTTATAGAAGCAGAGAAACTTATAATTTCTAAGAATGGTGTATTTGTAGGACAAGGATACTCTTGTGATGGAATGTTTAAATTAAATATCAATAAAGATAATAATTCTACTTATATTATTGTGTTTCAATTTAATTTATGGCATGCTCGCTTATCTCATGTTAATTTTAGTTCAATTAAATTTATGTCAAAGCATGGTTTAATTTCATGTCCAAATGAAAAATCTGAAAAATGTGAGATTTGCATACAAGCGAAAATGACTAGAAAACCTTTTCCAAAAAATGAAAGGACAACCAAACTGCTTGAACTAATACATTCTGATATATGTGAATTGAATGGTCACTTAACTAGAGGTGGAAAAAGATATTTTATTACTTTTATATATGATCATTCTAGATTCACGCAAGTTTATTTAATGACAACAAAAGATCAAACATTTGATATGTTTAAGAACTATAAGGTTTTGGTTGAGAATCAATTGGAAAAGAAATTAAGATCCTGCGAAGTGATCGAGGTGGTGAATATTTTCTAATTGAATTTTTAAATTTTTGTGAAGATAATGACATAATCCACCAAACTAGTGCACCCTACACCCCACAACAGGATGGTTTGGCTGAAAGAAAAAATAGAACACTAGTAGATATGAGCAATGTTATGCTTATGCATGCTAAACGACCAACAAATCTATGGGGAGAGGCATTACTAACAGCCTGTTATATACACAATCGAATTCCGTCAAAGAAAACTAAAACTTCTCCATATTAAGTATGGAAAGGGAGGAAGCCAAATCTAAGTTATTTGAAAGTGTGGGGGTGTATAGCTTATTGCAGAGTTCCTGATCCTAAGAGGACCAAGTTAGGACCTAGAGCTCTTAAGAGTATTTTCGTGGGATATGCTGAAAATTCAAAAGCATACAGGTTGTTGGATGCAGATTCTAATACTATTATAGAATCTAGAGATGTTGAATTTTTAGAAACAAGTTTTCTAAAAGATTCAAAAGGTGATCCACAATCAAATGAAGAAATCCCTGAAAATACAACACAAAGCACTATTATGAATTCTGGTTCAACTAAGAAACGAAAATCAGTAGAACCTCCTAATGAACCAAGGAGGAGTCAGAGAGCAAGAAAAGAAAAATATTTTGGTAGTGATTTTATAAATTTACAATCATTAATGTTTTTGGTCGAAGGGAGTAGAGATGCGGTGTTGGGTAAAATACCTATTGTTTTGCATTTAGAAGATGATCCAAAAATATATAGTGAAGCAATGACTTTAAAAGATTCCAGTTTCTGGAAGGAAGCACTAAACGATGAAATGGATTCTCTTCTAGCAAATGGAACATGGGTGTTAGTTGATCCACCTTCTAAATTAAAACATATTGGTTGTAAATGGGTGTTTAGGAGAAAATATAACACTGATGGTGGCTTACAGCCAAAGGCTTTAGGCAAAAGGAAGGTGTTGATTACTTTGACACATATACTCCTGTAGCAAGAATTACTTCAATAAGAGTTTTGTTTGCTTTAGCATCAATCTACAATTTATATATTCATCAAATGGATGTAAAAATAGTATTTTTAAATGGTGAACTTGATGAAGAAATTTACATGGAACAACTAGAAGGTTTTGAACTTCCTGGTCATGAAAAGAAAGTTTGCAAATTTGTCAAATCCTTGTATGGACTGAAGCAAGCCCCTAAACAGTGGCATGAAAAATTCAACAAAGTGATTTTATCACATGGCTTTAGACATAATGGAGCAGACAAATGTATCTATTCTAAGTTCACAAAAATTGCTGGTATAATTATATGTCTTTATGTTGATGATATGTTAATTAAAGGAATAAATATGCAAGGAGTAAATGAAACTAAATTTTATTTATCTTCTCAGTTTAAGATGAAAGATTTAGGAGAAGTTGATACAATTTTAGGAATAAAAGTGACGAAACATAGTGGGGGTTTTGCTCTGAGTCAATCTCACTATATAGATAAAGTTCTTTCTAAGTTCACTCATCTAGGAATAAAAGAAGCCAACACTCCATTTGATGTTTCGAATAAATTGGTAGATAATTCGGGTAGATCAATTAGTCAATTAGACTATGCAAGTGCTATTGGCAGTTTAATGTATGTCATGCATTGTACAAGACCCGACATTGCCTTCTCCGTTTGCAAGCTTGCAACGTATACACATAATCCTAGCACCGAACATTGGAGAGCAATTGGAAGAGTTCTTGGATATTTGAAGAAAACCAAGTCTCATTCCTTATTCTATAATAAGTTCCCATCGGTGCTAGAAGGTTATACAGATGCTAGTTGGATAACTAGTATCACTGATAATAAATCGACGTCTGGTTGGATTTTCACTTTGGGTGGAGGAGCTATTTCATGGGCTTCCAATAAACAGACGTGCATTACTCATTCTACAATGGAATCAGAATTCATTGCTTTAGCAGCGGCAGGCAAAGTAGCTGAATGACTGAGAAACATGTTGACAGACATAGAGTTGTGGCCACAACCAATGCCAGCGATTTCTTTGCACTGTGATAGTCAAGCAACTATGCCTAGAGCATTTAGCAAGATTTACAATGGTAAATCAAGACATATTGCCCTGAGACATGAATATATTAGACAACTAATTTCTGATGGTATTATAACAGTTGTCTATGTTGTCTAGTAAGAACCTAGCCGACCCATTAATAAAAGAACTCTCGAGAGATATGATAAAAAGCAATACAAGTGCAATGGGTCTAAAACCATTCTGATTTGTCAGTAATAATGGGAACTTTACCTTTCTTATTGTACAGCAATCTTAAAGGTTTAACAAGTAACAACAAATTATTAGTGACATGTAGCAAGTACTAGAATCAATGAAGTACTTATGGAAAAGAGGCTGAATATAAAGTATTCTTAATGAAGATGTATGTTGGTCATAAACAATAAATCTCAAACGAGATTTTAAAGGTCTTCACCTATGAGAACATAAGAAGTGGTGTCGCTTCTATAAAAGGTTTGAGAATAAAACCTTTGTAAGTGTTTATGAATCCAAGGTAGCACAAGGCCATAATATGGTGCTAAAGCTCACGGTGGACATATTAGAGAAATCAAAAGTTCTATGTGTATGATATTTCCAATCTTATCATATAGAAATTATGGTTTAAGTTCATTAACTACCATATATTTCGATGAGATTTTGAAACATTTATACTAATAGCAGGTTTAAGTTGAAAGACACCTGCTAGATACATATAACTTTGCAGTTGATTACAAATATCACTAAGTGAGGGATTGTTTAAATAGTGATATATGTTTAGTCCCACATTGAAAAGAATGAAGATGTTTGATAGGCTTATTAAAGGATGTGCATCAAGTATGTTATATTTAATTGGTGACCTTGGTAGTCAAGTGGAGCATATTTATATATATGTCAAAGATGGGCACTTGGGGCACGTGGGCACATATAGAAAATTCAGAATTAATTTAATTTTAAAATTTTTCTTGGTGAACAGATGTGACAGTTAACGTCCATTCATGAATAGGTGTCTCCACAACCTTTCCCAAAGGTTGCATTATTCACTATATATACATCCTTTTAATATCTTCTCGGTAATCACTTTTCATTCTCTAATTTGTCTTGGGAGAATCTATGGAATTGTTGTCTATAGATTCTACATTGTTTTGAGTATCCTGGAGGAAATTTGTCGCTAAAACCCGGCAGCAACATAGTGGGGGCAAAATTTCCTTAAGGAAAGTGATTCACGCTCAAAACAAAGTTCCATCTTCGTACTGCTTCTAACACCAAATGGTTCGCGAGCTATTCGGAGCTTGATTTGGTAAAAAACTCGTTTGAATTCGTTTGTTTATCTTATCGAGTCGAGCTCGATTTCTAGCTCGACAACTTTATCGAGCCAAGCTCGAGCTTAAGGACATTCAGTTCGTGAGCTCGCGAACGTTTTTGTTTATAGGTTCGTGAGCTCGGGCTTGAGCGGGCTCGTTTAAAGGGCTCGAGAACATGTTCATTTATAGACTCGTGAATTCTGGCTCGAGCTTGACTCGATTAAGAGTTTGTGAACATGTTTAATGATATGTTGAGTTTGGAAATTTAATGTTGTAGTTTGGGATGTTCAATGATGTGCTGAGTTTATATTATTTTAGTTATTACGTTTGTTGAATATTTATTCAAATGAGTTTTCAAACTCGCTTAATAAACTTGCAAAACGAGTCTTAAAACGAGCTGAACTCATTTAACGAGGTAGGCTCGTTAATTATGATAAACGAACTAATAACGAATCGAACTATTCGTGAACTTGATAATTTTAAAACGAGCCAAGCTCGAGTCTTGTGAAAAAAGTTCGATTCAAGTCGAGCTAAAACCTGAATATAAATTAAATGAGCTGAACTCGAGCCTAATATTGTTCGACTCAGTTTGACTCGTTTACATCACGAGGGGAGGACAAAGAGGGTGAGTAAAGAAAATAAAACAATTGAATAAAAATAAATTAATATAACAAACACAATTTTAAATTACAGTTTCATGTGATTAGTAAAAAAAAAAAAAATGGTAGAAATGAATGATTTTATATGAATAGAATAAATTATAATATTTTTATGGAAATAAATTATTAAATTTCAATATAGGAAATTGATGTCTTTAAAAACGATTTTTTTCCCCTTCAAATAATCAACCAATTGAAATCTATTCGTTACCAAACAAAGGTATGTATTTTCCCTTATAATGTTTGTAATGTTGGAAATATAAAAAAAATACAGTATCTCTTTTACTTAACACCATGTTGATTTTTAAAAAACTAGAGTATAAACTCTGAATCATCTTATGTTATTAATTTTTAAAAATTATATGGAGTATAAAATTCGAATCACTGTATGTTACTAATTTTAAAAAATTAATAACTTAAAATCAGTATTTTACTGTGTTGTTTAAAATAAGCAATATTGTTGATGTTTAAAAATTAACAATATTATGGAATATAAATTTCAAATCACTTTTTACAATATTATTGATTTTATAAAATTAACAATACAGTCCAAAATGATTCAGATTTGTTTTTAATGAATAAGAAGAGAGACAAGTAAAAAATAAGAGAAACTATATTGTTTGAATATTTCTAAAACTACTTATTAGAGAATCCATATTAAATCTAATTATAGCAACAAAATGTTAGACTATGATAAGATTTTTATGTAATTATTAAAAATAGAAAAGGATAATTTATATGAATATAATAAATTATAATATTTTTTTAATAAAATATGATGAAATTTCAATATAGGTAATTGATGTATTTTAAAAAAGGATTTTTGTCTTAAAACAATCAATCAAAAGAAATCTTAAATATAGTAACATAATATTAGATATTAAAAAAAAAAGAAATAAAATCATTTAGGATGGAAAGAATGAATGGTGTTGGATTAATGGTGTTAATCATTTATCACACCATTAATTACACTCCTAAGCGATATTAGGTAATTGACACATGCGTCGCACGTGAGAGACGTTACGTTTGGTGGCGGTCGCATGTCCAAGTAAACCGCTCGCCTCCGCAAGGGTTTTACTTCGCTGTTAACTTGACGTAGGCAAGCGAGCGGCTGGAAGGAGCTGGCAATGGCGTTCTCCTCCTCCTCGACCTGCTCGAGAGCTTTCTACCACGAATCTTCTTCCCTCAATGCTGCCCGTTCCGGTTCGTTCGAGATCAAGGGTATGAGGATCCAATCCAACACCAATCCCAGTCCACTCGGTCTTAGTTCTTCCATCCCAAAATCCCTCTTTGTGTCCCCTTTCATGGCTCCTGGACGTAGTCTTTTCCATCAGATGAGGGAGTGGAGTTTCTTTTCGGCCCTTGATCATGGTAATGGAGCCGGCGGCGACGATGGACGACGAACTAGCGGAGGAGGTGGCGGCGAAGAAGGGGATGCTGATGATAGTGAAGAGAAGGAATTTGGACCAATTATGAAGTTTGATGAGGTAATTAGGGAAACGGAGGCTCGTGGCGTCAGCCTACCTCCTGATATGTTGGAGGCGGCGAAGCTTACAGGAATACGGAGGGTTCTTCTCTTCAGATACTTTGAATTGGAGGTATTCTAGTGTGGCTTTCAGCTAAAGATAGTTGCTTCGGATCAAAGATCTCATCTTTGCTTCTTTCTTTTGTTAATGAAGGCTGCGTGGTGGCCGCTTGGTGCTTCCATTAGGAGTTGCTCCTTGCTTCGTTATCGGATGCTTGCTGACACATCATTTCTTTTTAAAGTGGCAACCGAGGTCTGTTGAGTTCTATAATTTCGACCTTTTCTATGTTGGAATGGAGAGTTTGAGAAGTTTCTTTTAGAATGTCAGTTTCTTATCACTGAATCACTGCAGGTAATTATTGATTCTTGTTGTGCAACTTTTGCGGAAGTTCAAAAGAGGGGGAAAGATTTTTGGGCCGAGTTTGAGTTGTATGCTGCGGACCTCTTGGTTGGGATAGTCGTTGACATTGCTCTAGTGGGATTATTGGCACCCTATGTAAGGATTGGACGGTCATCTGCGGCAGCAGTGGGTTTTTGGGGAAACCTTATGCGTGCCTCTGAAGCATTGCCTAGCAGGTAAGTATCCAATTGTCTGCTCATACTTCATTCTTTCCATTTGTTACACTCCTGTTTATCCAGATTCTTGAATTTATAGTTTCCCTATTTCATGCTAACCTTTCTACTCTCCGCATGCCACATCAATGTCATGGTTTTCACTTATTAAATGACGTTAGTTTGACTTATGCATATTGCTTCTCTGTTTTCATGCTATGCACAAGGGCATACTTATCTGAATATTGATTGAGACAATGTGATAGAGGTCAATACAATCTACAGAAAAAGAGCGGAATCTGTTTATTACACTATAATGTTGTTTAATTTATTGCTACCTTCCCTAGTCATTCAAGAACTACACTAGTTGCTCAATCTGTAACTTTTGATAATTTGGATAAATCCTATTGGCATGTTTCCTATTATGTATCAGACATGGTAGCTTATAACTTGAATCTTCTATAGCATGATTGTTAAAATTGGTATAAAATCATCATTATCAAGATTGGATAATTAAAAGTCTATGTAGCAGTTGTTTTGGATGGGTTGGAATGGTGAAATTGGGATGGATAGGAAATAAAAGAAAGAAAATAACTTAGAATTATTTATGTGAGATTATAAAAGATGTTAAAAAATCTTAAAATGATGCATATTATCAATAGATAAATTCCAAATTATAATATAAAAATTTGAAATAATAAAATTATATTAGCATGTCAATTGATAACATAATATTAGATTTATCTAAAAGAATTATATTGCCATTTTACATACATTATCTATTAGGATATTCTTAATAAATAACGCTATATTATAACAATTAACAAAGACACATATGCATATGCAATATCTATTGCCCTAGGGCGTAGCTGAGTTGGTACATAAGCGGTAGATTTGCATCAATGGGCAAAGGTTCAAGTCGCAGCTACGGCAAATAACCCTTCCACTTAGAGGCCCGCTTAGTACCTGATTTAGCTCCCTTCATCTCATCGCAGGGCCGGCGATGAGGGGCATTTGGTGTAAGCATTATCACATTTTTCATGAGTGTATGCAATATCTATTATAATATTCTTACTAAATAATTCTACATTGTAATGTTAATTAACACATACTCAATAAATAATGCCATATTGTAATGCCCTTTATTGTAATTAATATATATATATATATATGTATATATATATATATATATATATATATATAAGGGGCTCGATGCATGAAGCTCCCTCCATGCAGGGTCCCGGGGAAGGATCCATTCTATACAGCCTTACCCTACTTTTTGCAAGAGGCTGTTTATATATATACACACCATAAGGTAAGTAGGATAGCATTCTTAGACACACACACACACACACATACATGCAACTTTATTTGCACGTGCGCTTGTGTACAATATCTATTAGAATATTCTTAAATATACATACATAAGTCTTTAGAGGTGTGTAGGTGGGTGCATTTGTGTGCTTATTCTTAATATTTTATCCTATATGTTTAGTGGAGTCCTCAATTACCTCTGAATCAGAGTTTATTTGTTTACTATTAATGAAGACAAGTTTTTAGGCTCTTGTTGATCAACACAAGTTCATGGTAATTTTCTAGCTGCATTGAAACTACACGATTCAAGAGAGCGATGGAAAAATTTTCATTAGGATTCAAGTTGGATTGGTGAGAAGTTGGCTAGATCAACCAAGTTTCATTTCAACTGACTCCATGATTTTCATGCTCTATGTGATTTAAATCCAACAGTTTCTATCCATTATCTTGTGAAAGCTAATTCATTTTAAGCTAATTTCCTCATATCTTTAGTTTTTAACTCTACTAAGCTTTGTGAGATGCTTAAATTTTCAAGGAAGGCAAATCTATTTGCTAAGGTTGATACTGATCTAAAAATCGTTATCATTGTTATCCAATGTTGAGATCCATGTTCTGTAATTTAAGTATCTTTACTGGTGCAATGTCAGAGATTAGATGTCTCGGGCTATGGAAACTCAAGCTGAAACAAGTTTTGTTGAAATATTTCTTGTAGCTGCTGTAACATAGACTGACCTATAGATCTAAGACTCAGTAATTTGTATGGAATTGTTGTCATTCTGCAGATGTGGATAATATCTTGTTCTTTGGACTTTGTACTATTTTTTCTGGACTAATGCTTACATAGCCTCCCCCCTTTAACCACTGGCAGTGTTTTTGAGGCTGAAAGGCCGGGCTGCAAATTTACAATTCGACAACGCATAGGGACATATTTTTATAAGGTATGATGTCCTGTAATAACCGTTTGCAATTGGCAGACTTATTTTTACATAATCTGTTTGCATTTCAGTTAGGGTGCATATCCTCATAGTATCAACAAGATTAACACATATGCTCATTTTACATGTTCTCTTCAGGGAGTTCTGTATGGGTCAGTTGGATTTGTTTGTGGTATTATAGGCCAAGGTATTGCCAACTTAATAATGACGGCTAAGAGGTAAAATTATATCGTTTATATCTTTCAAGTATATGCTTCCAAGCTTTATGCCTTTATGGCTTGAAATGTAGTCATCTTATTTTTTGTTGTGGTTTTTTGTGATTAGGTTGTTTTTAGGTAATCTGTACAATGATTCTTGATAGTAGCCTTTCTAAAAAAAAGGAATAGTTCCTTGCTGTTAAAAGGAATAGGGTGTGAGAGGAGAAGATAAAACTCCACTTTTAGACTCACATCTCAAAAAGGGTTCCTAAAATATACTTAAATAATAAGAGATCTCCCACCTGAGTGGTTTGGCCTTTTAGATTGGATTGATCTCTTTCTTGGATTTTAATATCAAGAGGAAGTTGAGGTAGATGCTCGAGCGGACATAGAAGAGGAGCAGAGTGAGAAGAAAAGGAAGCGAGAGAACGCCGAGGTTGAGGGGAAGATTAATAAGAAGAAAAAAAGGGAAAGAAAAATGAGAAGAAGCTAACGGGGAAGTGACCAACAAGCGTGGTAAAGGGGAACACTAGTAAGAAAAGGGGCGAGGAGGAACGACAACATGGTAAGGGAACTAAGGACTGGTGATCGACGGAGAGGTATGAATGGGCGGAGCTGAAGCTGCTAGAGAGATTATGAAGGGAGAAAAGGGTCATGCTAGGGAATCCCATAATGCGGCACACATTGAGAGAGGAGGCGAGGAAGCACATCAGCAACATGGGTCTCCTGAACCATCTTCTAGAACACATGGTGGGAAGGTGGTGACTAACAACGTTGAACGGTTTTGTCAGCGGTTGGGCGCCATGGACTATTGGCTCGAACTAGCAGAGCTGGTGGACTTCTGGAGCGGCTTGGGAAAGCTGATGTGAGATATCGCTTCGTTATTGATATTGGCAACTCCTTGACTGAAGCCTGAAGCCTAAAGTCTAAGAGTGTTGGAATATGATCTGGAGTAGTATCACAGAGATGTGGCTCTTCGTTTCTTCGTCAAATAAAGAATATTGATGACTTGTAATTAGTAGCATTAGAATGTTCACCTTAGCAATGTTTTGGACTGCGATTTGTGATTTGGTCTGATAGAGCTTTGCTAGGCACTCTGGGTCATCTGACACAGGCTAGGTTTATCCCTATTTTTAATATAGAATTAAAATATTTGTAATTTTTTTAAAAGTAAAAAACAAATAATTAAATATGTTTATAAAAGATTATATTTATTATTTTTATATTAATTTTTTAGACATTTTCTATTATTTTGTTTTATATATATATTAATTATTCTAAATAGGTTTGGCATGGGCCATGCCTAGTTTAGCATCATGCCAAGCTACTTGGCATGACTTTTGATGGAAGCATACTCAGCCCGCATTTGTGAATTGAAAAGCTCTTTATCCAATTTGATCCATGACACATGCTCGTCTAGACTGACATAATATAGTTGTTGTCGTGTCAAGCATGTCATGACTCAAATCATATCGGGTGCACTAGGTCAATTCATTTTATACACCTCTAAAATGAAGTACATTTAAATGTTCAAAGAGATTTTATATGGCATTTGGTTCAACTAAAAATAGGATAAAATAATTATTTTAGAGATTATATTTGTTGGTCTGTTTGACCCAATAGAAAAAATTTGTCAATGTCTGTTTAACTTATCCAACCTACCTACCCTTATTGGCTATGAGCCATCGTACCCAACCAATTGATTGAGGTTTAGCTCAACCATTTTTCCAATTTACATGTTCTCTATAATCTAATTTTATAATATGTATTTTATGAAATTTTAAATAAAAAATACATATATTGAAGAATGAGTTATACAAGTTGCTCTTAACATAAATTAAGAAAAATCCATTTGTGTCTAGAGGATCACATTCTAATAGGAATTAGGAACTGATTTTTAAATCCATATTCTAATAAGTCAAATGAATCATTTAGAATTATATTAAAAATGTTGGTGCAGGGAATACCAGATAGTTGAACCTAGGTTTTGATATTGGCAAAAGATTTAAAGCCAAGTTTCATTGTGATCTAATGAAGGTTGACTAAGTGTGCAGATAACTCAATAAAAAGTCCTAGTAGATCAAGTTGATTGATACTAGACAAGGTAAAAGTCCTAGTGGATACTAGGCAAAGAGAAAGCCCTAGTTGCGCCTAGGCAAGGAAGTCTTGGTCGGACTAGGCAGGAAGACTTGGCGGATCAAATACACCAGGAGGGAAGTCTAGACGAGTCTGGAGAACCGGACGTCTATCAGTTCGATGGGTCTAGAGGACCAAACATCGAGAGGAAGCCCTTAAGTCAGAGGATCGGATGCCTAGCACAAAATCCAAACAGATCTAGAGGACCGGATGTTTGGCAAGATAGGTAAACCCTCGCCTTCCCTTGAAGGGAATAGAAAGCGTCGGTCCGGCCTAGGGTTTCAGCAAAATCTAAATTCAGGATCGGACAGTCACGAGACTGTCAAATCTCTTAATTTTTGATTTCATATTATGTCTATTGTGCTAACTTTGTGATGTGGGAAATCAAAGGTTGTCGGAGTTAGGGCATTCCATGCGTTCGGAAGGGATCTGGACGTCTAGACGTCCAGATAGAATCAAGCGCATGGGATGGCTCGAACCCAGCCATGCGAGCAGCTGAGTTGGCATGCTTTGGTAGCTGGCACACGACAACTTCCAAGTGCCTAGATCCAGGTGCTCGGGAAAGGATAAATGTGACTCGGATAAAGCGTCACCCAGGTGCAGCCACGTAGCAGTTTAGGCGCCCGAAAGGGATACAGGTGCCTGGATATAGATAAGTCAACGACGAAAGGAGATCAGATAGACATTGTTCCAGGCGATTGGAGTCGACCTATATAAAGGCCCTTTGTTCAAGAGCTCAATACACTGTTTCAATCAAACTTCTTGCTCCCGAAACGCCAACACTACACCGAGACACTACTCTGACAAATGCACAGAAGTCCACATCTCAATATTGTTGGTATACTTAGCGCTTTATTTCATTTCGTCTTATTCATACTTCATTTTTAAGAATGGTAAACTTGTTACCGATCCCAATTTTTGTAATTGACGGATTGATAGTGAATTGCTCATCGAAAGCGATCAACGGTCTTGGCCCTCGGACTAACGGCATAGGCTATGAACCAAGTAAAAAGAAACGTGTCTTTCTATGCTTAGCTTTGTTTTTATTTCCGCTGTTATCTCTCGAAAAACTGTGAAAAAAAACATATTTTCCACTGTTTTTATATCATCTCTTGATACGCATTATTCACTTCCCCTCTAGCGCTCATCTTCAATTCTACAAAAAGAACATATTTTCCTCTATCTTCTCTCTAAGCTTTCAGAATCCACTCTTCACTTACATGAACAGACCAATAAAACATTCCTATCAAGTTTCAGATATGTAGTATGGTAATAATCCCAGGATCGCATCCAATGCAGTAAGGTGGTGCTTCAAGAACATGTAGACCGGCTTCGTACTTATCGCTCTACCTGAACGACCATTCCTAGCCCTGACATGGAGCCAAGGGCATTCCAAATCTGCTTCCTACGAGAAGGATTGGAGTCATCTACCAGATTGGCTCTATGGTGATGCTCCTATGAATGCATCCACTGCAGCGAGGTGATGCCTCAAGAACTTATAAAGCATACCTTAGGACCAAAAGGACTCCAGGAAGCAACCATATATAGGAGCCCTAGTTGGACGCTAAGGGGATTCTGATCATTTGCTTTGGTTGACTTCCTCCTGCAGTTGACATTGCAGATCCTTCAACGAAAAGATGCATTAGCTCACTTTTCGGGCAATGCACAATGAATGATTCTGAAACTTACGGATGCATGTACCCTCTAAACATTTCCTTCAAACTTACATTAGACAATTCATATATTTTTTCATCAGCATTATACTCAAGCCACCTTTGTCTCATCTATTTGAGGTAAGCTAAATCATACTGCTCCATTGAAATTTATACAAGATTATATTATTAGTAATATTTAGGTCAATTAAATAATATGAAGAGCACATATGTTAACATTTTTTTTTTAGTTTAACCGCTAGGTATTCCCACCAGTAGGTTAAAAAGTCACCTTCTTCCGTCTCGAATCAATCGCCGCACCACCATAGCTTTTGCCGCCGAGGCATCAACACGTTGCGACACGCCCCCGGAGCCCTACGATGGATTCGGACCTGTCACGCGAGCCCTGCGACGAGTCTGAACCCATCACGGGAGCCTGGAAAAATCTAAGAGAAATCTTGTTCTAAGAGATTAACGAGGTTAAATTAGTGGAAATTGATAATCTTGATTATTTGTTATTCGTTGAATTCTTTTATTAGATATTTTATATCATGCACTTCTTTCTTATGCTCACTTGCATGTTTGACCTCCATTTGATTTGTTGAGATTTGTACATTGTATTGGTGGAGTTTCTTTAAAAGTATGTATTTTGTTAGTCTTATTATGCCGACACATGCTTTGTTAGTTTTTTAAAGGCTAGCTCATGTGAGGCTTGACAACATGGTATCAACAATTAACAAAACTAACTAAATACATATCTATGGAGAAACTTCATCAATACTATGCACAAATCTTTGTAAATCTTCAGAAGTGAGTATAAAAATGCAAAGTGGATATAAGAAAGAAGTGCATGATGTAAAATATTTCATAAAAGAATCCAACAAATAACAAATAATTAAGATTATCATTTTCCACCATTTTAACCTTGTTAATATTTTAGCACAAATTCCTCTTAAATCTTTTCTCTTAGACGGTTTTATCATTTCTCATGTTTCCTCTTTTATACTTTACAACTATTTTCTTTTTAATTTCCCAAGGAATTATATATATATATATAGAGAGAGAGAGAGAGAGAGGAGTGATCTCCTGTGCGCCCGCACAGTGCGCGACTGTGCGCGTGCGCATTGAGATCACTCGTTTTTTTTAATTTTTTAATATTTTAAATTAAAAAAATTAATATTTTCTTATATAAATTTCTAATGCATTAATATATCCCCTCAACATATTACAAACTATTTTTTTTTAGATTTTATCTCTAGGGTTCAGACTTCCTAATTAGGTTATAGTGTTTGGTTTAAAAAATAATAAATTTAAGTATTTATTGAGTATTATAATATGTTGAGGGGATATATTAATGCATTAGAAATTTATATAAGAAAATGTTAATTTTTTTAATTGATTTTTTAATTTAAAATATTAAAAAAAAACGAGTGATCTCCTGCGCACGCGCACAGTCGTGCACTGTGCGGGCGCGCAGGAGATCACTCCTATATATATATATATATATATAATTTTGATATCCTGCGCGAACGCATAGTGCGCGACTGTGCGCGCGCGCAGGATATCACTGGTTTTATTTTTTTTAATTTTTTAATTAAAAAAATAATTAAAATATTTTTTTTAAATTTTATTTCTAGGGTTCAGGCTTTGGGTTATAATTTTTAAGCTATTTTTTTTTTAGATTTTACCTCTAGGGTTCAGGCTTCCCAATTAGGTTATAGTGTTTGGTTTTAAAAAAAAATAAAATAAAATAAATTTAAGTATTTATTGAGTATTGTAATATGTTGAGGAGATATATTAATGTATTAGAAATTTATATAAGGAAATGTTAATTTTTTTAATTGATTTTTTTAATTTAAAATATTAAAAAATTCAAAAAAAAAAAAACCGAGTGATCTCTTGCGCGCGCGCACAGTCGCGCACTGTACGAGCGCGCAGGAGATCACTCCTATATATATATATATATATGGCGAATGTATGAAAGATGCATCATATATAGGGATGAACGACTTGCAATTCATCTAGAATGAAGTGCATTATAAACATATATGAACACATAGGGTGAATAACCTGCAATCCATACAGTAAAGATGTAAACTATATGCAGGGTGAATGATTCACAATCCACCCTATATGAAATACATCATAAATATATATAGAAAGGGTGAATGACCTGCAATTTATCCAGATATGCACCTCACAAAGGGAACTTGCAATCCATCAAGTGAGAAAATCATCTCATATAAAATGACTAACACTTACACATGCACAAAAAGGCTCGAGGGCCTCTTTTTTTGCATAAAACCAATGCTCTATGCTATAAGTAATTCATTTATTTTATTAAGTCAATATAAGTCATCACACAAGTTCGTTAGAGTGTGAAGCTAAAGCATTATACTATATGTAGTCACACAATTCTTTAGAGGATGAAACTGAAATTTTATATTATGAGTAAACATGCAACTTTTTTAGAGAGCAAAGCCAAAGCTCTATGATATAAGTATTGTATTTATTATCTCATCAATTTAATATCAGTAGTAATGCAATCCCTTTCAGAGCACGGAGTTGGAGCTCTATAATATAAGTGTTACATTCATTATGTCGTTAATTTTAGTTTAAATAATCACATAGCTCCTTTAGAGTACAAAACCTAAACTCTATGGTATAATTTATCTATTACTTTATTAGTTGACATAATTAATTTTGTAATTTAATTTGTTATGGTTCTCAAAAGGGAACTAACAGAATAGATATTCAAGTTACAACTATGAATATGAAAGGTCAAACAATATAAGAGAGAATTTTCAAGCAACAACGGTAGAGATGAGATCATTTGTAACAACTTTATAATTATGTTTGCTTTCATAAATTTAATCATGCACAAGATATAAATGAAATGAACAACCAAGAAAACTCATCTGATCGAAAACTTGAATACCATTGACTCACCCCAAGATAACTCTAGGCTCCTCCAACTGCTAGGACATTAAGAGCAACATGTGTCACAAATTTCCCACTATTTATATCAATTTTAACATGCTAGTACCCTCATACCAATCTAATTCGTACTTGGTTACAAGCAACAAAACCTACTTGAGATGATTTGATAGAAATCCATTCAGTAGCTTACACAAGATTCAAGACCTAGGATTTGTCGAAGAAGAGAGTATCGACAATAACGAATGACAATGGTGGCTGAGGCTCCTTTTGTTGAAAAATTTCAACAGAAGATGGCATGAGGCGGTACTAGCATCGCAGGGCGGCGATAGTGGCACAAGGCGACAACAATGGCTCCAAAATGGCAGTGTTGCAGGATAGGGACATTGCCAGGCAGCAACTTTGTGAGGATAGGGAGTGATACGGTGGCGATGACAGTGGTAAGGCCATGACAATGAGAAGGATTTTACATGGGCCACGGCGATGTAAATAGATTGCTAGCAGTGTGAGAAGAAAGAGAAGTGATGAATGTGTGGGAGAAAAAAAGGGATCTCCTTTTATTTTTGCACTTCAAAAAAAATCTAAAATTTGCCTGAAGTTATAATTATAACTAGGCCCTTAAATTTAAATAATATAACTGAATTTGTCTCCTTTCATATTTTATGAGTTTTCCTTCTTCTTCATCCCCTTTGCTCTTGAGTTATCCCTCAATCGACTAATTCTGAGGTTTCTCATCTATTTGATTATTTAGACATGAATCAAGCGCTGAAGCTTCAACACCAATAGGCCTTGATGCAGTAGGTGATGCTCCACTAGTAACAACAATAGCTTTACCATTTAGGAATCTTGGATCTTGTCTTTTGATTGATGGAACCTTGTGTAGGGACTGTTTTATCCTATGAGAACTCATGTTTGATGACGTAACTTTGTGTTAGAAAATGTTTTCTTGATTGTTAAGATTTGAGAATTAGAACATATCTATACTTGTAGATTGAATTATGAATGTGTTATAGATGCTTTAAAGGGGTGGTCAACATCGATTTGGAAGTTCTTCTTTGAGGTGGGTAAATCTACCCTTTAATTTCTTATATGTTCCTTTGTGCATGAATAAAGATATGATATATATATATATATATATATAAAACTATTTTCAAAAAAGAAGATTTAAATAATATTTAAAATAGCGAAATTAAGTTTTAAAATAGGGCATTTTATCAAAGGGCGCACATATATTTCAAAAATTGCCAAAGAGCCACCACACTATAGTATTTATCAAAAGACGTACTTCTTTCCCAAAATATACCCTTCATTAATTTTTTTTAAAAAAAATTCTCTCGTTGGCACGACCGACCTGGCCGCACGCCTGGCCGCACGACCGGCCTGGCTGTGCACTGCTAAAGGCTATCATGGTCGCATGACCGGCCTAGCCACGCAGCCAAAGGTCACCGCCCGTCATGGTCGTGTGACTGGCCTCAGCTGTAGCTGACATAGGAGACATTTTTTTTATATTTTTTAATGAAAGGGATATTTTGGCAAAGAAATGTGCCCTTTGGTAAATATCAAACTGTGGTGCGCTTTTTGAAACCTATGAACGTCCTTTGGTAAAATATCGTTTAAAATAAAGTAGACCATTAGGGGTGAATAAATGATATTCTTTTCATGCTATACACATATGTAGTTGTTCTTATAAGTATTAACATGGGAAAGGTTGGTTTTAGAATTAAAATAGAACATTGATTTACTCCTCAATTATTACCTATCATTAGACCTTTCATGCTAGTTGTTGATTTAGATGCTAATACTTCTGTTTTATATTGTATATCTTATACATAGAGACCAGATGGTAATATACTCATACTAAAAAGTTATTTAAGGTTAGTCGTTTAGACTAACTGATAAGATGTGAATCCAAAATAGAATAAATGTGGTGTAAAGATTTTAAGCAGTACAATACTGATTTTAAATGAAGAAAAGAAATACTCAAAGGTGAAAACTTTAACTCTAACCTTATACCAAAGTAACTAACTACTCACATGAGGTTGTAGTACGAGGAGTCATCACGGGTAGGATTTATTAGCACGAGGGCCTTATCTTGTTGTCTATCACCAGTTAGGATGTGGATGCTGGCTTAAGTGATTCACTTCTTAGTTGATTTATTGGTGTAATAATGTTGTATTATATGAGCTAAAGTTCTAACAAGTGATATATAACAATATAGGACCGCCACAAATAAATATTGACCACGAGCAACCAGTCACTACTAGTATAAGGCTACATTTAAAGTTTTCACTTTTAGTATTTTTTTCTTTATTTTAAATCATTATTGCCCCCACTTAAAATCCTTACATCATATTTGTTTTATCTTGGATTCACATCTTATCGGTTAGTCTAAATGACTAACCTTAAATAACTTTTTAATACGAATATATTAAAAACACAAGTACTAGCATCTCTAGGTATGAGATATACAATATAAAACACAAGTATTAGCATCTAATTCAACAAGTAGCATGAAAGGTACATAACAATTCAAAAGTAAATTAGAGTTTCTATTTTAATTTTAAAATTAATCCTTCCCATGTTAATTCCCATATGAACACCCTCAATATTTGTATAGCATGAAAAGAATATCATTTATTTACCCCCAATAGTTGACTTCATTTTAAAACTCAATTTCGCTATTTTAATTATTATTTTAACCTCTTTTTTTGAAAACAATTATAAAAGCATGCGAGGACACACATATATATGATCATTTTGTATTTTTATTCATACACAAAGGAGCATGGAAAGAAATCAAAGATTTACTCACCTTAAAGAAGAACTTCTAAATTGATGTTTACTCCTTTAATGCATCTACACACACTCATAATTGTTCCAATTCTTAATTATAATTATAAGAATTGAGACAATATTTTCGAACACAAACTAAACTTAACCATCAATTATCATTGTCATAGGATAAAATAGTCCCTACAAAAGACAAGATCTAAAATCCTGAAATGGTAAAGTTCTTGTTGTTATTGTTGGAGCATTACCTACTGCATTAGAGCCTATTATTGCAACTTCAACCCTTGATTCATGTCAAAGTGATCAAATAGATGAGGAACCTTAGGATTGACTGATCGATGAAGAACTCAAGAGCAAAGGAGATGAAGAAGAACGAAAATTAACCACATATGAATGGAGACAAATTCAGCCTTGGCTAAACAAAAGGGAGCTTGGTAGGGATTTCAGTGGTTGAACGGGAGAGGAAAACTTGAGGGTTCATGCTCACCAATGATCACATGAGAAAGGAGATGATGTTGCTTAGGGTTCAATCTTAGCAGATGTTGATGATTGAGAAAAATAGTAGAGAAAGGTAAACTCCTCGTGTATGTAAATAATATATAAAACCCTAGACCAAGTGAACCTGAGCATACAATAAAACCTAAATTGTTATCTGGTTCAACCATAACACTTCCAAATTAGGCTTGGTTTGAACTTAATTAATTCTAATCACAAGGTCCATCTGTTATTAGAAGAAAAATGGATTACATTCTAATCTAATTTATCCTAAAATTGATTTAGTTTAAGACTAGTTCAACACTTATCTCTAACTCGAGTTCAATTACAACTCAACTCCTAATTAATTTATTCAAATTATCCCCAAACTCATTCACTATTTTCTAATACGCCTTAAATATAAATTCAATTTCCTGATATTTTAGTTTCTTGGAATTTCTCAAATATAACAGGAAGTGTGTAAAAATCACTTAATATTGTCTTATATCTCCTTTTGAGAATTGTATGCTTCTTGTCATCTATATGCATAATATCATTGTAACTAGTCATGACTGTAGGGATCCCAAGGTTGAATACTTCATCACTTCATTTAGGGATCTGACTGCTTAGGTGAACTGAAATATTTTGCTGGTATGGAGGTGCTTAGGCGGAGATGTTTATATCTTTTAGCGTAATACTTGTTTGATATGTTGGAATAGACTAATGTGCTGGAAGATCAGCTTCTTGAGGATCCTTATGATGATTACTTAGAGTATAATCAATTAGCTAAATTACTTAGATATAACCAAAAAAACTTTACGGTGGTTATATGTCAGTTAAATGCTTTAGGGAGATACATTTTATACTATGATTAATGCCACCTTTAGATTATGGGTTATGTTGATGTTGACTAGGTAGTATAAAAGATCCACATTGGGCTACTATGCCCTCCCATGTGGTAATCTAATTTTTTTAAAGAGCAAGACATAAGTTGTCAAATACAAAGGAGTGTAATGCTATAATTCTAGCTATGGCTGAGCCTGTTTGGTTTAAATGATTATAATTGAGTTGGGATATGCTCCTAACAAGCCGATGAGAGTGTATTGTGACGCCGAAATTACCATGCCCATAAGTTTAATATAGTGTTCCACGAAAGGATAAACACATGGAGATTAATTGTAATCCAATGAAATTGTCATATTATTTATCATCAAGAGAAGGTTTCAGAAAGTGGATGCAAGTGATATGCAATCTACATATTGCATCAAGTTTAGCTTGTATGCAATAGCATATGCGATCAATTTTAAAATATTTAAAAATATTTGTATTGATATTTAAAGCATTTACCATTTGCAAAGCCACTGCATAAGTTATCATTAAGGTACTGTCTATCTCTCGTGGGTAGCCTCCTCAATGCCAACATCCAAAGGGTAACTGCATGACTCGGCTATACATATGTCTTCCACATTGTCTAGGCCCATGGCTTTTTAGGACTAGGTTGCCTAAAGAAATCATATGCCAATATGTGGTCACATTATGTCGTCCCTTCAAAATTCTCTTAAGTAGCTACTTATGCAGCTCATATGGGCTCTTTAGAAACCATGGTTAGTAGATTTGCTAACCATGGTTCATAATACCTTCGATCCAACTTAAGGAAGTGTGTCAAGGATCAAATTGTAAATACTAGGGATCTAATTGTAAATAATTAAATATATTGTACTATAAGATAGAGGGAACTACTAGAGTATCAAATCCCAATTTCATTTTTTCCCATTAATTGTAGTAGTTGCCAAAAATAACCTACAGTTTGAGTGAAAATTTGAGAGTTTGAATTTGGTTCAAATTTAAAATAATATTTTACATGATTAACACCACAGGTAAAATGGCCTTTTAAATCATTTTGAAGAATCTAATTTCTTTAATTTTTTCCCAGTTAGATGAGGATTGAAATTATTTTTACAACTTTCTTTCTTCCTTGTATACAGTTTAAACTATCTTACCTACTTTCTATCTTCTCTCAATACTTATCTTCCCAACTTTCTATTTTGTAGTGACATTCTATATACAAGCTTTAGTAAAATAGACAAAGGTGTAAAATTATGATATTGGTATCGATTTCAACATCAACTTGGAATAGTACCATTTTTGTGTTATGTTGTATTGATGTGATTGGAACAGTTCACATGATTTTACCTTTTGAGTCTCTCTTAATTGTTTCATTTACTTCAATGAACAAGAATTTAATGAATTCATAATTGAATTGAAATTTGGTAGAAATCATCACAAAAAATATAGAAGACATTTATAGCATACAGCACTAGTAACTTAGTAAGATTAGCCTTTTTAATAAGAGCCTCTTCTAATTCTAGAATGTATCTTGCATGGGATGAACCTTAGTTCTTGCAACATCCAAGTGAGATTGACATCATAATTCTCTATTACCTAGATTAGATACTGCATATATGTATTTAAGTATGTGTGTGTTTATATAAAATCGACACTGATCTGGAGCTAAGAATCGGTAGCATGTTGGTGTTTCTTAATGGAATAAGTCATCAAGTTATAGTGCTAGTATAAGATCTATAGCACGTTAAACGATGCTTAAATTTGTTTAAATGGAAAATTATAGAAGAGCCAACTATTGGGACTCATTAACAGTTTTTTTTTTTTAATTTTGAGATTGGTTATCAGATGAGGTAGGATCTTGACAACTATCTCCAAAGGTAATGGTATTAAGGCTGGTCTGACTGTTGAATCGCTTTTGAGGCAAGTTATCAAATGACTCTTTTGGAGTTTAGTTTGGTTCATTCAGATGTTTTTTAATCTTAGGAGAAAATGACTAAATGAGTTGGTGGTTGTGACTGCTATCTCTAGCATCACTAGGGCAATCATCACTCATGGAGCTTTTTTTTTCTTTAAGTTGAGTCTAAGTGATGAGATTAGATTCTTGCTTTAGGAGTAAATGTTTGTGGTATTTTTTCAGTTTGACTAGGTTTGGTATGATTGAACTTAATAATTTTTTTCTTTTTCTTAAATGTCATATATTCTCACTCGATAACCTTCTATCATTTGGCGGTGAGATCATGCAACCAAGATTGATCAAGAATGATATTGATACCAATCATGGGAAGAATAACAGACCATATTTGATCCTTATATTCTCATATATGGTTAAATATGGAGCATCGTTCTATGACTGATAAAGAGGTAAAGTTATAGTGACATGGCTTAGGTGTTAATTGTATTCTAGGGATTGCATTCGTGCAATTTCCACAATAAGTTTACAAGACTTACCTTTATAGTTTATAAATGAATGAAAGAGGTGTGTTATTCATATAGCGATAGTGTTACCTTTCTTGAGCCATCTTCAGCCTTATCAACTGCCACACAATGTTCCAAATTATTATCAGATCTGATAGATTTTCTTCATGATTTTTTAGTTTATGTAATTTAGCTAATGTTTGCTCAATATAATCTTGAAAAGAATATATTTTACTTTCCATGTGATTTCTTAGGTTATGTCTGAGTTCTCAAGCGTAGTTCTGAGATGAATTCCTTAATGTGTTTCTACTTTCTAATGTTGGGTTATTTACTTTATATGCAGCAAGTAAAGCTTTGAAGAGTTTGCTTTTTTCTCTGCTCTTCCAAATTAATTTTTTTTGTAGTATAGTGTGTAATGGTTTCCTAATTTTTTTTACACTGACGATATGGTGATGCAGTGAATCTTGGGCAATGTTACATCTTCTCTGTTAACTTCTATTTTTGTCAACATCCAGGAGTGTAAAGAAATCAGATGAAGATATACCAGTTCCACCTCTGGTCAAAAGTGCAGTTCTTTGGGGTATGTGATCAACTACTAATCCCTGTCAGTTGTCCTATATATTTGTTTCTTGAAGTTGATACGATGAAGACGTTTTACATTGATTTTTCTTTGACTTTAAGGTTCCAATCAACAGGTTTTGATTGTGTTGAGCAGCTTTGATGTTCAGGCCGAACAAATTGATTGAGTTGGGCAAGTCAACTGGGAAATTAGTCAGGATGGCAGGTCTGGTGATCAAATCAGGTGGGTAGGTTAGTTGGGCTGGTCGAATCTGACAGGTTAGTTTAGTTGGGTTGGGTGGTGTATGTTACTTTGCCTGGACGGATTAGTGGAGCTAGTCGAGGCAGTTAGGCTACAGTGGAGTTAGATGGAACAGTTTGGCAGATTGGAGCAGTTAGCTTTAATGAGGCAATTAGGACAGATAAGACATTGGACTGGTTATGGTAATCAGGTCAGTTAGGTCTGATGGATTGGTCAGGTATATTGTACAAGTAAAATAAGATAAATTCTTTGTACATTTTTTATTATGCAAACTATTCATTATCTATTCCTTGTAATAATCATACTAAAAACACTATTAGATTGATCTTCAATTTGTGAATAAGATCATTATTTATCTATAAATTTCATATGTATGAGTTATTTCTTCAATCTTGAAATAAATTAATTTGTGTTAACACTAGTTAAATATTCAAATTGACCTCTTCAGCTGTTATGATACGCTGTCTATGAAAATAAATCTGTGGGAATCCTAGACCTGACAAATTCTTTGCAATTTAGGTGTCTTTCTGGCAATATCTTCCAATACTCGTTATCAGATTATTAATGGACTAGAACGAGTTGTTGAGGCATCACCAGTTGCCAAACGTGTGCCTCCTGTGGCTATGGCTTTCACTATTGGGGTCCGGTTTGCCAACAACATCTACGGAGGCATGCAATTTGTCGACTGGGCTCGATGGAGTGGTGTTCAATGAGGTATTTGCATGAACTTCAACTCAATTTTTAAATAAAAACAAGTACAGAAATGGAAGCTGCAAATTATAGGAATTATATCAAGTTATTATTGTACGATACCTCTGTTGCATTTCGTTTTCTAACGGGTTAACTCTCCTTGTTCTCTTGCTTCGTCTTTTGCTTCCGTAGCTTTTACTCTTTCTTTTTGTTTTTTAAGTTTTTCCCGTTTCATCATTATTTGGATTATTTAAGTTTGCTTGCAGTCTCTTTTTTTTTTAACTACTTTGTGCTGTATTCGAAAATGAATATGGCCTCAACAAATATCTGTATGACTCCAAAATAAGAAGACATGTCACTAGAAATCTGTCTCGAACACATTCCATTACAGCATTTTTGATGAAATCTCATTTTAAAATAAAAACTGTTAAATGAGAGAAAACTAGTTAAGTTGATACAGACACATGAATTTTATAATTAGGTGAGAGTTGAAACAATTAGAGTTGAAAGTGTGAAGGGTAGTCAGAAACCTAAGAAAATATAAGTTTGTTGAATAAAAAGTAATTTCATTAATCTAAATGTACTAGTGATATAATATTGAATAGAGATCAATTAGACATCTAAGATCTATGTATCCAGCCCCAGATAGTTGTAAAGACAGACAAGAGCATACAAATACTCGAACACTACAAGCTTCAATTCTGGTACTTGAATTTTTTTTTGGCATATCAAAGTAAAAGCTCATTTGCTACTATCCCCTCTTCATGTTACTAGTTTGGAATCTTTTTGGCTATGAGCTAGGTATGTTCAAATTTAACTCACTTATGGTTGACCTAATTTTTGCAGGATCCATAGGATATTGATGTCGCATTATAAAATTTGCTGTGTCGCGTTGCTGGAATTGCTCGTTTGATGCTGTTTAATTTAGCGCGATAAAACAACATTGATTCAGTTCAAAAGAAAAAGCAACTAGTCGACTTAATCGTCATCTAGCTAGATAGTGCCGTCAATGTGGTTGAAAAAATTACAGTTTTTCTTATATTTTTCCTTGTATTAACTGTGAATGGTAGGATTCCTATTGATCTTATCCTGTTTTTAGATTATTCTATTGACTATTTCGAAATTTCAAGATTATTCTTTATTGAAATGTATTTAGTGCACTCAGTTCCTTCGGTTTCTTATATTGAACTCTAGAAGATGCTTCAATGTTCTATGCACTTCTTTCGAAAGTAAATACAAGCTTCTAAGATCGCTCTGCTACTGATCCAGTGGATGAAGTCATTCTGTATCATTTAAAGGCAAAAGAATGAGGTAAATGTTGATGATGTGGTAAAAGGCGATTTCCTTGTTCTTAATATTTCTGTTAATTTATTTTCAGGTTAACATAAAGAGATAAATCACAGGTGACTACTAGTCATTAGTACAGATGACCAAAGTATGAAGAAGATATGCTCAGACATATAGAATTTTGATCCTAAAATTTCATGTGATAATATTTCATATCTCAATCATAGTATCATGAGGATGAGGTAAAAATAGATCATGGAACCAGTGCAGATTGCTATCCAAAGAGCAGCTAAGAAATGATTCAAGTATTTAAGTGGAGGTTTATCTCCTCATCCTCTGCCTATACAGCATTTGTTTTCAATCTCTCTATCTCAATATATATTGTTTATTGGCTATCTCTATCTCAATATATATTATTTATTAGCAATATGAACCTGAGTGATATCAACTTGCTAAATATGTTTAATATATATATAGAAAATTTTAAAATAATAAATAAATTTATATTATTAAATTCAATAACTAATTAAATAAATTTAAAATATAAAAATTATAAACAATCAAATAGTTTAAATAAATTAAGTTCAATTCAAATTCAAATTAAGTTCAATTAAATTTAAATAATTATTTTAATGACGCAAATCCATTTTTAGGATCGGATTGATTTGGATTCGTTACCATATCAAATATGTTTAAAAAACATAAAATTGACCTAATCGGTCATTCATGATTCCTTGTGTTACTCAGACAACCTGTTAGTCAAACTAGAAATGGGTCGGACCCAACAAAGCTCTTCCTCGGGCCGACCCAATCATGATCCTGTTGGATCGATTCTAATGTCTTCTGTTCGACTCGAGGGATCTGCATCTCACGTTCCTCGCCCATTCACCTTTTGTGTTCTTGCGGAGAGAATTCGATTTCAGGTCCTGCCGTGCAAACTCAAGTAGATTCATCGCTATGTTTTGAGATTGTTTCGGAATTAGGGTTTGCGTTCTTGAGTTGTTCCGCAGGTAGATTTATCGCCATGTTTGGATCCGCAAGTTCATTACTGAGCTTGGGGTGGTTCCTAGCATAGTCGATCCTATAGAACTCTATTGTGACAACAATGAAGCAATTGCACAGGCTAAGAAACCTCGCTCACACCAGCGGACCAAACACATACTACGACGCTTCCATCTTATTCGAGAGATCATCGATAAAGGAGATGTGAAGATTTGTAGAGTACCCACAGAGGCTAACGTCACTGATCCCTTGACCAAGGCTTTGGCACAGAGAAAGCATGATGGTCACACTAGGTCATTAGGCCTTAGAGCCTACACTGATTGGCACTAGTGCTAGTGGGAGATTATTAGTTAAAACCCTAGAGTCAATCATATGATGATTGTTGTATGGACTCGATGTATCATATTCCTATATATTTATAAAGACATTTCTTTATGGTTATTATACTTACTTGTATTGGTGCTAAATAACTAAGTATAATAACGTCCTTGAGTAGAAGGTTCTTATCTATATCAATCGATTGGTTGAATCGATAGTAAGTGTTAGAGTGTATACTAAAAGCCTAGCTTTTGGTATAAACATTAATCTAGAAATAAGAATCGCATTGGTCAAATGTCTACATTTATGATAAATGTAGTTGCTCAATTAATTTATATTGTAGATAACATGGTGTGTGGTGTCACATACAGAAGATCATGTTATCGGTTCCTTATAAATTATAAACAGTAGCTCACGACCAAGATGGAAAGGAACAAACCATTGGAAGGTCGTAGTGTAATTAGGTATTAGTTTATCTTAACTATATGATTACACTAGTACACTTAGAGTGTATTGAGTAGGACCATTTGAGGTCGTTCCTTTTATACTGACTTTATAAAAGAATAAAGACCTCAGTTATTATGGAAGTGTGTGCTCTTAATCCTAATATAATAACAAACACATATATTTGATATTTATTTCTTTAATTTATCAATGGGTGAGATTTAGTTCGATAAATCAATAAACCCGATAAGTTGGGAAATGGTATCACTTATAGTGTGTGTTGTTGATTATAGAAGGAAACTGTGTCCTAGAGATACTAGGTTGATAATGTCCTCAAGAGGAGCTCATAAGGATTGTCATGTTAAACCCTGCAGGTGGACTTAGTCCGACATGATAATAAGGTTGAGTGGTACTACTCTTGGACTTAGATATTAATTAAATGAGTTGTCAGTAACTCACTTAATTAGTGGACATTCGATATCTTAAACACAGGGAGACTAACACGCTCATAATAAGAAGGAGCCCAAAATGTAATTTGGGATTGGTGCGGTAGTTCAATAATAGTTCTTTAGTGGAATGAATTATTATTGATGAAATTAAGTTGTGTGTTCGGGGCGAACACGGGATGCTTAATTTCATCGGGAGACCAAAACCAATTCCTCCTCTCGGTCCCTATCGTAGCCTCTAGTATATAGAGATTTATACCCACCGCATACCCACCTTCTTACCCATCCAATGGGGCCGGCCAAGCTAGCTTGGAACCCAAGCTAGGGCCGGCCAAGATCAAGTGGATGAGTCATGTAGGTGGCCGGCCAAAGCTTGGGTCCCAAGCTTAGGTGGCCGACCACTAGAATATTAAAAGGATTTTTATTAAAATTATTTCTTATGTGGATATCATGATTTTAAAAGAGAGTTTAAAAATTAAAAATTTCCTTTTATAACTTTCTACAAAAGATTAAGAGAAGAGATTAATCTCTTTCCTTATTTGTAGATTAAAAGGATGGTTTTAATTTTTGGTAAAAACTTTCCTTATTTGTAAATCATCTACATGTTTAAAAGAGAGTTTAAAATTTGAAATCTTTCCTTATTTGTTGATTAAAGGAGGATTTTAAATTTTAAGAAAACTTTCTTTTTTAACCATGTTCATGATTTAAAAAAAAGTTTAAAAATTAATAATTCTCTTTTATTAGTTTCTACAAAAGATTGAGAAAAGATTTGATATCTTTCCTTATTTGTAGATTAAAAGAGATTTTAATTTTTAGAGATAACTTTCTTTTTATCCACATGTTTAAAAGAAAGATTTTAATTTATTAAATTTCCTTTTTATAAACCAATCATGAAGGGATTAAATTATTGGAGAAATTTTATAAATTTCTGGAGACAAATTAGGAAGTTTTAATTAATTAAAACTCTCCTTGTTTATAGCTTGATGGTGGACGGCCATGTAAATTGAGAAAAGGAAAATTATTTTTAATAAATTTTTCCTTTTCATGGCAAAAGAATTAAGGAAGTTTTTAATTAAATTTCCTTATTTGCCAAGACCAAGGATTATAAAAGAGGGGGTAGAGAAGGCTTCATGGTGAACAACCTCTATTATTTCTCTCCCTCTTTTCCTTGGTGTTGTGGCCGGCCAACCTCTCTTCCTCTTGGTGGTGGCCGAACCTTCTCTATTGGCTTGGAGCTCTTGTGGTGGCCGGATACTACTTGGAGAAGAAGAAGAAGAAGGATAGAAAGCTTGTATCCCTTAGAGCTTGGTTGGTGTTTTGTTCTTCGTCCTTGGTGAAGCTTCTTTGTGTTGGCCGAACCTAGCTAGGAGAAGAAGAAGGTGCTTGGTGGTTTCTCATCTCGGAAGATCGTTGCCCACACAACGTCCGAGGTTAGAAGAGGAATACGGTAGAAGATCAAGAGATCTTTCTAAAAGGTATAACTAGTAATTTTTCTTTCCGCATCATGCTAGTTATTTATGGAAATAATACCAAATACAAGAGGCTTACGATTCTAGTATTTCGAATATGTTTTTCGAAGTTGTGTTCTTTTGTTTTATTTTTCCTTGTGATTTGATTGTTCTTTTCGGTTAACCTAAAGTTATTTTAGGAAATTAAATATTAGATTTCTATAAAAGGTTTTGTCTAGTCGGTGGTGGTTGCTCCCATATCCAAGAAGGCCATGTGCCTCGCCACGTCAGTACTGGGAACCAATTATGGAAATTAATATTTAATGGAATTAATAACTTAAGGTGATTTGGGTCGAACGTGTTAAGTTCTGCAGGAGATCCAAGTCAAAACCTAAAAGAACAAATAGATTAAGTTTTGGATCAAACGTGTTAAGTTCCGCAGGCGATCCAAAATTTAATTTAAAAGAACACATGGTAGCTAGGAAAAGGTTCAGACCTTTGTACAAAATTTTTGTACAGTGGAACCTCTAGGCTTTCCGAGTAGCAACCAACAGTAAGATGATATAGAGAACACTACTCTTAATCATTCCTAGTCAAATATTAACATTCATGGACAATGTTAATGCGATGAGACTAGCATGTAGGTCAACTCGATGACTTGATCTCACAAGTCATGAGTATAGAGATATCAAGTTGACACATGGGTATGCATTGGAGAATGTATACTGAATGACCCGTCATGAGAAAGTATCATGGATTGTTATATGAGTGTCATATACTTTCTCATGTGACTATTAGTATGACTATCAGTCTTTGGACCTGAAGTCACCATGGTTCCCTACATAAGGAGTTGCATACTTTGGCTTCGTCAAACGTCACCCGTAACTGGGTGGACTATAAAGGCTATTACTGGGTATGTAACAAATTATGCGGAGGGATGTGAGTGATGTAGATGAGATCTATCCCTCCTATATGGCAGGAGTGACATAATGATTCTTGATAGAATAAGACCACTAAGTGCATAACCATGCCCAAATGAGTCAATATGATGATATTGAGCTCATTTGTTTAAAGTGAGTCTACTTGGAGTTCAAGATGTAGTTGATTAGAGGATGACATGGTCTATGCCTCATTTGATCAATCTAGATGTCAAGGATAGAAGGACATTGTCACATATTGTGAGAGTTACAATTAGTAGTCACAAATGTGATGTTGGATCTCAACATTCTTGTAACTTGGATAGTAATGATGTGTTGTTAGATACCGCTCATTACTTATGCTTCTAAATGGGTTTAGGAGCATTGCCAACATTACAAGAACCTATAGGTTCACACACAAAGGGCAATTAGATGGAGAATAGGTTCATATGATGAACCAAGAGGATTAGGTTCATGTGATGAACCAAATTGGATTAAGGGTAATCCAAATTAGACTAATTGAGTTGGACTCAATTTGATTCATGTGTTGAATGAGTCTAATTTAGATTATGACTCATTGAATCAATTTAATTCAATGAATAGAGATTCATTAAATTAAATAGACTCGAATCAAAGGTTGGATTTGATCAACCATGGGACAATTTTAGTCAAGTTTGACTTGACTTGAGAGGGAAGATGAAAGGTCAAGTTTGACTTGACCAAATGCCAACTCATTTGTGACTTGGCATGGGCCGGCCAATGATGGTGTTCCACATCATCAAGAGTCACCTCATTGTGTGCCACCTCATGAGGAAGACCAAGAGTCATGACTCTTGGTATTACATGGAGGTATAAAACCTCTAGAAAAGTGGCCGACCACTTTATGCAAGCATTCAAGGTGAATTCAAGTCATATTCTTCCTCCTCTCTTCTCTATTCTCCTTCTCCTCCATTGCCGAGCCATCCAAGAGTGCTAGCACACTCTAGGTGGTTTATCTCCATCTCTTGTCCGTGTGGATACGTATAGAGGAGTGTACATTTGACACTCTCGAGATCCGGCAACTCTTTTGGACGAGCGGGATAAGCGAAGGACTTCTCAACAAGGGTAACACTTCTTGTTCATGTAGATCTAAGGTAGATCTAGGTTAGAAACTTGTACATGATTTATTTTATATATCTTCGCACGGATCCGTGGCAAGACTTTGAGGTTTTCGCAACGCAAAAAGCGATTTTTGCGGCTCGAAAGTCCCAACAGTGGTATCAGAGCCACGTGCGAAGCATGTACAAGTTTGTATTTTATTTTTATGAAAATATTTGAGATCTGTATGTTTCTGTAAGTTTGCTAATTTTATATATTTTGTGAGTATTTTTCTCGTAGAAGCGAAGCAACAAGTGCTTGGACACTTGTAGGCTTCGACTACCGAGAAAAACCTTCCGAAACGGCAAGGTCTCGCCCAAATTGTTTTGGGACAGCGGCTTAAGGCGCTGTTAGATCAAGATAGGACACTCGCGATATTCATTTCGCGAGAAGGGGAGCTGCCCCTAACCCCGCAAGGGGCATTGTCCCGCGATCGCGCCCGAAAAACTGCTAAATGGGACCGTCGGGAAGTTGTGACTCATAAAATCGATAAAATCAGTAGTAAAATTATAGAAATTTATGTAAAATACATAATTTAGAATTATGTGTGATTTTGTGATAGTCATGGCCCAAAAACCCTAATATGATTGGTTAAAATGTGTTGTAATTCATAATATGGCCTGCGCGCCATTTTTTTGCGTTGTGCGTGTTGTATATGTTAAATGCGACCTGCGAGTCGTACCTCTCTTTTATATTCTTGTTGTAAATATATTTTAGACTCGAATGTAACTTGAGTTTCACATTTGTAATGTACAAAATGAAGCGGTGAAAGGTCCACTCAAGAAGGAGTTACGAGGAGGGTGATTTCAACACATGGCAGTCAAAGGGAGGCGCTTGAAGAAGTCGTTGACCATAGGTTGACCGTCAGATCTTTTCATTGGCTTGAAAAGATCGCAGTAGGGCCATGACCTCATCACAAAATAATTAATTATCTTTCATTGCTTGTGTATGTGATGCATGATAATGTAGGATAATTAGTGTCTTGATGCGTATAAGATACGAATCCACGATTAGATTAGATCTTAATCAAGTCAACTCGAAATGCCTACCAAGTTTTGATACTCATCACCACCTTGATCATTTGTTGTTGTTGAATCTGCCAAAGCAGATCAACGCATATTATCTTGGTAGGGTGCGGAGGGACAATCTTGGTCCCGCTTATCAAAACTTGGGTGAGTACAAACTCAATTAGATTGAGTATAACTAGTTAACTCAATTGGATCGGGTATAACTATAGGCATTTTCCAATGGTTGGACGATAGGATAAAATCACATTTATACTAAATCTTGGGCGATTTAGCCAAAGCTAACTCAAGTTTTAATATAAATGAGATTTTTGATCCTATAGACAAGAGTTGCATAGAGATGTAATTGATAATTCGTTATCTACCGATCATACTAAGTCTTGGGCGATTTAGCCAAAGCTAACTCAAGGCGTAGTATGATGTGGATCTTGTCCCACGAGAATTATAGCTAATTGGTATAAATCTTGTAGTATGTTTTGACCACATCCATGACTTGATTCTACAAAAGCTCTATAATTCAGTAGGAGCATCATTTAGTTAAAAGCCTAATTAAATGAAAAATGGAATATGATATTCACTTTCTGCATTATTTCTGTTGTAGATTGCCATGTCGACAAACACGAACACTTTCTCCCTGCGTTCTGTCTGTTAGTTAGAGCCCTAGAGCCAATCATTTAATGATTATTGTATGGACTCATTGTATCATATTTGATCCTGTCCGAGCGCTGAATCAACGGACGCTGGGGACGTAGCGCTCCCTGCTGTCTCCTCGTATGCTCTGGTGATCCTGCAGCAAAATCGAGCCGGGTGGGGTTTCCCGGCCATGACCCTCCGACGATCAAGTCAGGCAAAGGGGAAACAAGGAGGTGGCTCCGAAGATCCAAGATTGCATACCTTCGGCGAAGTCTGAGGGCTCTTATATAGAGCTATGGTGAGCTTGGCGCACACACATCGAGGCGTACACGTGTCCTGCACCATACTTCAGTATGGACTTGTCAGAAGAGCGTGTCTGACGCCATACTGCTACAGTCCGAGCACCTCCTTGATGGGACAGAAGAACCTTCCATCGTACGATTCTGCGTATAGCCTGGTCATCGAACATGCCTGTTGTCAGCGACAGAGGTTACTAGGATGACGTCCCTACTGTCCCATGTCTTTTGGTTTCATCCTCTCGAGCCAAGCGTCCAGCTGCTCGGCAACTTCTTATCTTCGACCCGTCATAGATGTTGAAGAAATCTAGGTGCCCTAGGTTTTGATGTTTGGGCAAAGGTTTAAGTTAGGTTTATTGTTGTATTTGATATGCATTGTGAGTGTGCAGGATACAGGTACAACAAGGAAAGTCCAAGTGTGATCTTGGCAAAGGAGGAAAATCCAAGAATGATTCTTGGCGGTGTAAGTCCAAGCATGTAGTCTTGGCAACGTAAGTCCAAGTGTGACTTGGCAATGGATGAAGCCCCGGAGGTGAGGAGCCTCTTGGCAAAGGAAGACCCGACAATATGGACAAGGCCGAAGGAAGCTCCAGAAGGCAAAACGTGAAGGATGGGGAGACATCCGAGGGACGCGAGGCTGATGGAGGAGGCTAGAAGGCTAGGTCTAGGTTGGTCGGGGGAGAACGAGTGCTGAGTGAATGTACTCGAGGCAAAATCCTAAAATTAGGGTTTACTGTAGCAGTACTGTAGCAGCACTGTAGCAGTCGACTGATGATTGTAGCAGTCGACTGGTGCACTGTAGAGAGCCGTTGAGAGAGCCGTTGGGTTGACACCAGTCGACTGGTGCAAGGACCAGTCGACTGGTAACGGGCAAATCAGCTTACTGATTTGCTCCAAGCTCTATAAGAAGGAGTTTGGGATGGCCGGCCAAGGTGACGAAATTAGACTTGGTTAAAGCCTAATTAGTAGTCACCAAACGTGCTCAAGGTTCTCTTGTGTCCAAGTGTTCTTGATTGGTGTTGTGGTGAGGTTTCTCCACCCACAAAGAGTTGCTTGAGTAGCCAGAGTTTGTCGGGGGTTAATCCACCGAAGGATCGGGATCGTCCACCTTACGGACAGCCGTGGAGTAGGAGCAAGTTATCTTCGAACCACGTTACATTGACGTGCATTGGTTTGCATTTCCTTTCTTTGTCTTTAGCTTTCATATTCGTATTTAGTTTCATATTATTCCGCTGTGCAACTAACGAATACGTAGAAAGCCATCGATTTGGGTGAGACGCTATTCACCCCCCCTCTGGCGGGCACATCGGTCCCAACAGTAGATGTTGGTCCGTCCGGGGGAGATTCATGGTCCCCTGCTCGGACGAACACTCTTGTCTTGTTGCCTGACTCCTTGGCCGAGTGGACAGACCGCTCGGCCTTGTACCCTTGCCTTGGGCCACGGCCGAGCGGACCTCCCGCTCGGTAATATAGCCTTTTTACCTTGGCGTCTAAAACCCTGGCTCATGGCCGGATTACAGTTCCTTCGGCTGGAGGGCATGGCCGGGCGATCAGCATAGGGTGCCCGCTCGGCGAGCCCACGGGGTTGACCCCCTTGACTCCTGACCCCTACGTGTCGTTGACCCTTTGCCCATGAGGACCGGCCGGCGTTATCACCGGATCAATATTCTTATGTATATATAAAGGCATTTGTTTATGGTTATTATGCTTACTTGTATTGGTGCCAAATAACTAAGTATAATAGCGTCCTTGAGTAGAAGGTTCTTACCTATATCAATCGATTGGTTGAATCGATAGTGAGATGATATAGGGAACACTACTCTTAATCATTCCTAGTCAAGTATTAACATTCAGGGACAATGTTAATACGACGAGACTAGCATGTAGGTCAACTCGATGACTTGATCTCACAAGTCATGGATATAGAGATATCAAGTTGACACATGAGTATGCATTGGAGAATGTATACTGAATGACCCGCCATGAGAAAGTATCATGGATCGTTATATGAGTGTCATATACTTTCTCATATGGCTATTAGTATGACTATTAGTCCTTGGACCTGAAGTCACCATGATTCCCTACATAAGGAGTTACATACTTTGGCTTCGTCAAACGTCACCCGTAACTAGGTGGACTATAAAGGCGATTACTGAGTATGTAACAAATTATGCGGAGGGATGTGAGTGATGTAGATGGGATCTATCCCTCCTATATGACGGGAGTGACATCCTTATTCTTGATAGAGTGAGACCACTAAGTGCATGGTCATGTCCAAATGAGTCAATATGAGATGTTGAGCTCATTTGAATGAGTGAGTCTACTTGGAGTTCAAGATTTAGATTGATTAGAGGATGACACGGTCTATGCCTCACATTGATCAATCTAGATGTCAAGGATAGAAAGACACTTGTCATATATTGTGAAGGGTCACAACTAGTAGTCACAAGGTGATGTTGGATCTCAACATTCTTGTAACTTGGGTAGTAATGATGTGTTGCTAGATACCGCTCATTACTTATGCTTCTAAAAGGGTTTAGGAGCATTGCCAACGTTACAAGAACCTATAGGGTCACACACAAAGGGCAATTAGATGGAGATTAGGTTCATTTGATGAACCAAGATGATTAGGTTCATGTGATGAACCAAATTGGATTAAGAGTAATCCAAAGTAAACTAATTGAATTGGACTCAATTTGGTTAATGTGTTAAATGAGTCTAATTTGGACTTAGACTCATTGAGCCAATTTAATTCAATGAATAGAGATTCATTAAATTAAAATTGACTTGAACCAATGGTTAGATTTGATCAACCATGGGAGAGAAGTGGTCAAGTTTGACTTGACTTGAGAGGAAGATGAAATGTCAAGTTTGACTTGACCATTGCCACCTCATTTGTGAGTTGGCATTAAGTGGGCTAATGATGATATGTCACATCATCAAGATTAGCACATGTGTGTGCCACATCATGAGGGAGATCAAGAGTTGTGACTCTTGATATCCCATGGGATTTAAAAGCCTTTCTTGGAAGTGGCCGACCACTTAGTGCTTGTGTGAGTTTCATTTTGTTTTGGTAACTCCCATCTTCTTCCTCCTCTCATCTTCTTCTCCCTCTCCTCCTCTTTGGCCGAGACTTCTTGGAGTGCTAGCATACTCAAGATTTCTTCTCCATCTCTATTGTTCATGTGGATACACATAGAGGGTTGTACACTTGACAACCTTGAGATCCGGCGAACCTTGGATGAGCGGGATACGCGAAGGGCTTCGCTATAAAGGTATAAGTCTCTTCCTTGTAGATCTAGTGTAGATATAGGCTAGAAATACACGAAATTTTTTACGAAATTTTATAACTTCGCACGGATCCGGTGGCATGGAATTCAGGGTTTTCGCAACGCAAAAAGGCGATTTTTGTGGCCCGAAAAACCCAACACTGTCCTTGACAAGGACAAGCTCAATGGAGCTAATTTCCTGGACTGGTACAGGAATCTGAGAATCATTCTCACTCAAGAAAGAAAATTATACGTCCTGGAGCAGCCCATTCCCGAGGCGCCTCCTGTCACTGCCACGCGAGCTGACCGAGATGCTTATAAGAAGCATCAAGATGATGCATTAGATGTGTCATGCCTCATGCTCGCGACCATGAACTCTGAGCTTCAGAAGCAATACGAGTTGATGTTTGCTTATGATATGGGTGAACATCTTCGTCAACTATATCAAGGACAAGCGAGGCACGAGAGATTCGAGATCTCCAAGGCACTGTTTCAGTGCAAGATGCAAGATGGGACTCCCGTAGGTCCATATGTGCTCAAAATGATTGGGTACATAGAAAACCTACAGAGGTTGGGATTCCCACTTGGCCAAGAGCTGGCCACTGACTTGATCTTACAATCCTTGCAGAGAGCTACAGTCAATTTGTCATGAATTACAACATGAACGAAATTGACAAACCACTGCTTGAGCTGCTAAGCATGTTAAGAACTGTTGAGCTCAACCTTAAGAAGGTAAAGCCCAACTCCATTTTGATGGTGCAAAGGCATAAAGGCAAGGGCAAGCCTAAAGGTAAGGGAAAGTCCCAAGCCAAGGGAAAAGGCAAGATACTGAAACCTAAAGGAGGGGTTGCCAAGGATGCTACATGTTTCTACTGCGGTCAGACCGGACACTGGAAGAGAAACTGCAAAGTATATCTGGAAGATCTTAAGAAGAAGAGAAGTGAGACTTCTACTTCAGGTATATATGTTATAGAAGTCAATCTATCTATTTCTGCATCATGGGTATTAGATACTGGATGTGCTTCTCACATTTGTACTAATGTGCAGGCGCTGAGAAATAGCAGGGCATTGACGAAGGGCGAGGTGGACCTACGAGTAGGCAATGGAGCACGGGTTGCTGCTGTTTCTGTAGGAACTTACTATCTATCTCTGCCCTCTGGGCTTGTACTAGAATTAGATGAATGTTGTTATGTGCCTGCTCTTACAAAGAACATCATTTCAGTCTCTTGTTTGGACAAGAAAGACTTTTCTTTTGTAATAAAGAACAAATGTTGTTCTGTTTATTTAAAAGATATATTCTAGTGTAGTGCACCTCTGATGAACGGACTCTATATTCTAGACTTAGAGAACCCCATCTATAACATAAATACCAAAAGGTTCAAGTCAAATGATATGAACCAAACCTATCTCTGGCATTGTCGCTTAGGTCATATAAATGAGAATCGCTTATCCCAGCTCCATAAATATGGTTTGCTGGACTCATTTGATTTTGAATCATATAAGACATGCGAATCATGCCTACTAGGCAAGATGACCAAGACTCCCTTTAATGGACACAGCGAAGGAGCGACTGACTTGTTAGGACTTATACATAGTGATGTATATGACCCTTTCAATGTCGTTGCCAGAGGTGGTTATAGGTACTTCATTACATTTACTGATGACTTCAGTAGATATGGTTTTGTGTATCTGATGACACATAAGTCACAATCCTTTGAAAAGTTCAAAGAATTCAAGAATGAAGTACAAAACCAGCTAGGTAAGAGTATTAAGATACTTCGATCAAATCGAGGTGGTGAATACCTTAGCCATGAGTTTCGTGACTATCTAGCTGAGTGTGGGATCCTATCCCAACTCACTCCTCCTGGAACACCACAGTGGAATGGTGTATCCGAAAGGAGGAATCGTACCTTATTAGATATGGTACGGTCTATGATAAGTCACACAGATCTTCCTATATCCTTTTGGGGATATGCTCTAGACACAGCAGCCTTCACACTTAACCGTGTTCCATCCAAGGTTGTGATAAAGACACTATATAGGATATGGACTGGGAGAGATGCCCAGATGTCTTTTATGAGGATTTGGGGTTGTGAGGCTTACGTTTGACGTCAAGTCTCGGACAAATTGGGACCCAAATCCGATAAGTGCTATTTTATTGGATATCCCAAGGAAACGAAGGTATATTACTTCTACATTCCCAGTCAACACAAAGTTTTTGTGGCTAAGACTATGGTATTTCTTGAAAGGGACTTTGTTTCTAAAGAAACTAGTGGGAGTACGTTCAGTCTTGAAGAAGTTCAAGAAACGAACCATAGCACTGAAGTCTTGATGGAAGTTGAAATGGAACCACAAAGTGTTGTGGATGATGAGATTGTTCCACAAGGAGTTGAGGAACAACAACTAGTTCAAGTAGATCTACCTCTTCGCAGGTCTGATAGGGTACGTCGTCAGCCTGAGAGATACTCATTTCTCTTGTCTGACCATGATGACATTGTGCTCGTTGAGAATGAACCTATCTCTTATCAGGAAGTTGTGATGAGACCAGATTCTGAGTCATGGCTAGAGGCCATGAGATCTGAGATGGAATCCATGTACACCAACCAAGTATGGACTTTGGTTGATCCACCTAAAGGCGTCAAACCCATTGGGTGTAAGTGGGTCTTTAAGAGAAAGACTGACATGGATGGACTTATTACATATAAGGGTCGCTTGGTAGCTAAAGGTTTCAAGCAAATTCATGGTATTGACGATGATGAAACCTTTTCTCCAGTAGCGATGTTTAAGTTCATTCGGATCATGCTTGCTATTGCAGCATACCACGATTATGAGATCTGGCAGATAGATGTCAAAACCGCGTTTCTGAATAGAAGCTTGCTCGAGGATGTGTACATGACACAACCTGAGGGTTTTGTAGATCCACAGCATACTGGCAGAGTATGCAAGCTGCATAAGTCCATTTATGGACTAAAGCAAGCTTCTCGGAGCTGGAATCTTCGATTCGATGATGCAATCAAACAGTTTGGTTTCATCAAGAATGAAGATGAACCCTGTGTCTACAAGAAGGTTGTTGGGAACACAGTTGTTTTCCTTGTATTGTATATGGATGACATACTACTCATTGGAAATGACATCCCTTTGCTGCGATATGTAAAGACTTGACTAGGGAATTGTTTCTCAATGAAGGACTTAGGTGAAGCAACCTGTATTTTAGGCATAAAGATCTATAGAGATAGATCTAAGAGATTGTTTGACCTAAGTCAAAGTACATATATTGACACGATATTACTACGGTTTACCATGCAGAATTCCAAGAAAGGATTTCTACCAATGTCACATGGTGTGAGTCTTTCGAAGACTCAAAGTCCCTCTTCTAGAGAGGAGACCGCATGGATAAGATCCCTTATGCCTCAGCCATAGAATCTATCATGTACGCCATGTTATATACTCGTCCTGATGTTTCGTATGCTTTGAGCATGACGAGTAGATACCAGTCAGATCCAGGTGAGCATCACTGGATAGCGGTCAAGAATATTCTTAAGTACTTAACAAGGACTAAAGAATATTTCTTGATATTTGGAGGCGATGGCGAGCTAGTTGTAAAGGGTTACAGTGATGCCAGCTTCCAAACTGACCAGGATGATTATAGATCGCAATCTGGGTTCGTGTTTTGCTTGAATGGTGGTGCTGTGAGCTGGAAGAGTTCGAAGTAGGACACAGTTGCTGATTCTACAACAGAGGCCGAGTATAATGCTGCATCAGAAGCAGCAAAGGAGGCAGTTTGGATCCGCAAGTTCATTACTGAGCTTGGGGTGGTTCCTAGCATAGCCGATCCTATAGAGCTCTATTGTGACAACAATGGAGCAATTGCACAGGATAAGGAACCTCGCTCACACCAGCGGACCAAACACATACTACGGCGCTTCCATCTCATTCGAGAGATCATCGATAAAGGAGATGTGAAGATTTGCAGAGTACCCACAGAGGTTAACGTCGCTGATCCCTTGACCAAGGCTTTGGCACAGAGAAAGCATGATGGTCACACTAGGTCATTAGGCCTTAGAGCCTACACTGATTGACAGTAGTGCTAGTGGGAGATTACTAGTTAGAGTCCTAGAGCCAATCATATGATAATTGTTGTATGGACTCGATATATCATATTCCTATATATTTATAAAGACATTTCTTTATGGTTATTATACTTACTTGTATTGGTACCAAATAACTAAATATAATAGCGTCCTTGAGTAGAAGGTTCTTATCTATATCAATCGATTGGTTGAATCGATAGTGAGATGATATAGAGAACACTACTCTTAATCATTCCTAGTCAAATATTAACATTCATGGACAATGTTAATGCGATGAGACTAGCATGTAGGTCAACTCCACTACAAAAAAACAATAATTTAGGGACCAAAGTTTGGGACGAAAATTTTTCGTCCCAAAATTGCAACAATTTTGGCAACAAATATAAAATTTGACCCAAATTAGAAACGAAATCTGCAACAAAAATATTTCATCGCAAATCGCCAACAAACACTATTTTCGTTGCAAAATTCGTTCCAGAATCTGGGACGAATTCTGGATTCATTCCAGAATATGGGACGAATCCAGAATTCGTCCCAAAAATCAGGGACGAATCCAGGAATTCGTCCCCAAATCTGGGACAAATCCAGGATTCGTCCCAGATTTAAAAAAATTAAAAAATAAAATAAATATTATTCGGAAAGCCTAAATATGGACCTAGAGATCTCGGAATTTAATGAAACAAATTTCTATGCGTTCATAATTTTCTCCTGATCATAAAAATATCCTAATCCTGAATTTTAACCTAATATATTGAGTGTGGTGATTTTTTAACATGAATATGACCTAATGCTTAATAAAAAAATTCACCATAGTCAATATAATATGTTAAAATTATGGATGAGGATATTTTAAAGATCACAAAAAAATTAGGAACCCATAGAAACTTGTTTCATGAAATTTCGACATCTCTAGATCCATATTTAGTGTCTCCGAATAATTTTTCTTTTATTTTTAATTTTTTTTTAAATCTGGGACGAATCCAGGATTCGTCCTAGATTTAAAAAAATTAAAAAATAAAATAAATATTATTCGGAAGGCTTAAATATGGACCTGGAGATTTCGGAATTTAATGAAACAAGTTTCTATGTGTTCATAATTTTCTCCTGATCATAAAAATATCCTAATCCTGAATTTTAACCTAATATATTGAGTGTGGTGATTTTTAACACGAATATGACATAATGCTTAATAAAAAAATTCACCACAGTCAATATAATATGTTAAAATTATGGATAAGGATATTTTTAAGATTAGGAAAAAATTAGGAATCCATAGAAACTTGTTTCATAAAATTCCGACATCTCTAGGTCCATATTTAATGCCTCCGATTAATTTTTCTTTTATTTTTTAATTTTCTTAAATCTGGGATTCGTTCGTCCCAAAATCTAGGACGAATCCTGGAATTCGTCCCAAAATCTGGGATGAATCCAGGATTCGTCCCAGATTTAAAAAAAAATAATAATAATAAAATAAATATCATTCGGAAAGCCTAAATATGGACCTAGAGATCTCAGAATTTAATGAAATAAGTTTCTATGCGTTCATAATTTTCTCCTGATCATAAAAATATCCTAATCCTGAATTTTAACCTAATATATTGAGTGTGGTGATTTTTTAACATGAATATGACCTAATGCTTAATAAAAAATTCACCACAGTCAATATAATATGTTAAAATTATGGATGAGGATATTTTTAACATCAAAAAAAAATAGGAACTCATAGAAACATGTTTCATGAAATTCCGACATCTCGAGGTCCATATTTAGTGCCTCCGATTAATTTTTCTTTTGTTTTTTAATTTTCTTAAATTTGGGACGAATCCTGGAATTCGTCCCCAAATCTGGGATGAATCCAGGAATTCGTCCCAAAATCTGGGACGAATCCAGGATTCGTCCCAAATTTAAAAAAAAAATAAAATAAAATAAATATCATTCCGAAGGCCTAAATATGGACCTAGAGATATCGGAATTTAATGAAACAAGTTTCTATTCGTTTATAATTTTCTCCTGATCATAAAAATAAACTAATTCTGAATTTTAACCTAATATATTGAGTGTGATGATTTTTTAACACGAATATGACCTAATGCTTAATAAAAAATTCACCACAGTCAATATAATATGTTAAAATTATGGATGAGGATATTTTTAACATCATAAAAAAATTAGGAACTCATAGAAATTTGTTTCATGAAATTCCGACATCTCTAGGTCCATATTTAGTGAAACATAAATAGTTTAGTGTTAATTAAGTATGTTAGCGTTTAACGTATGTTTGAATATGTGTCTAAATTTTAAATATATACCTACAGATGTCAGAATTTCATGAAACAAGATTCTATGAGTTTCTAATTTTCTCCTGATTGTAAAAATGTCCTCATCTATAATTTTACCCTAATATTTTGAGTGTTGTGATTTTTTAACTTGAATTTAATGAATTTGGTTTAAAAAATCACTACACTAAATATATTAGGTTAAAATTATGAATGAGGATATATTTATGATTATTACAAAATTAGGAAACCATAGAAACTTGTTTCATGAAATTTCGACATCTCTAGGTCTATATTTAGTGCCTCCGATTAATTTTTCTTTTATTTTTTATTTTTTTTAAATTTGGGACGAATCCTGGATTTGTGCCAAAATCTGGGACGAATCAAGGATTTGTCCCAAAATCTGGGACGAATCCAGGAATTCGTCCCAAAATCTGGGACAAATCCAGGATTCATCCCAGAATTAAAAAAATAAAATAAATATCATTCGGAAGGCCTAAATATGGACCTAGAGATCTCAGAATTTAATGAAATAAGTTTCTATGTATTCATAATTTTCTCCTGATCATAAAAATATCCTAATCCTGAATTTTAACCTAATATATTGAGTGTGGTGATTTTTTAACACGAATATGACCTAATGATTAATAAAAAATTCACCACAGTCAATATAATATGTTAAAATTATGGATAAGGATATTTTTGAGATTAGGAAAAAATTAGGAATCCATAGAAACTTGTTTCATGAAATTCCGACATCTCTAGGTCCATATTTAGGTGCTCCGATTAATTTTTTTTATTTTTAAATTTTCTTAAATCTGGGACGAATCCTGGAATTCGTTCCCAAATATGGGACGAATCCAGGAATTCGTCCCAAAATCTGGGACGAATCCAGGATTCGTCCTAGATTTTAAAAAAATAAAAAATAAAATAAATATCATTCCGAAGGCCTAAATATGGACCTAGAGATATCGGAATTTAATGAAACAAGTTTCTATACGTTCATAATTTTCTCCTGATCATAAAAATATACTAATTCTGAATTTTAACCTAATATATTGAGTGTGGTGATTTTTTAACATGAATATGACCTAATGCTTAATAAAAAAATTCACCAAAGTCAATATAATATGTTAAAATTATGGATGAGGATATTTTTAACATCACAAAAAAATTAGGAACCCATAGAAATTTGTTTCATGAAATTCCGACATCTCTAGGTCCATATTTAGTGAAACATAAATAGTTTAGTGTTAATTAAGTATGTTAGAGTTTAACGTATGTTTGAATATGTGTCTAAATTTTAAATATACACCTACAGATGTCAGAATTTCATGAAATAAGATTATATGAGTTTTTAATTTTCTCCTGATTGTAAAAATGTCCTCATCTATAATTTTACCCTAATATTTTGAGTGTTGTGATTTTTTAACTTGAATTTAATGAATTTGGTTTAAAAAATCACTACACTAAATATATTAGGTTAAAATTATGAATGAGGATATATTTATGATTATTACAAAATTAGGAACCCATAGAAACTTGTTTCATGAAATTTCGACATCTCTAGGTCTATATTTAGTGCCTCCGATTAATTTTTCTTTTATTTTTTAATTTTTTTTAAATTTGGGACGAATCCTGGATTTGTCCCAAAATCTGGGACGAATCTAGGAATTCGTCCCCAAATCTGGGACGAATCCAGGAATTCATCCCAAAATCTGAATAAATATCATTCGGAAGGCCTAAATATGGACCTAGAGATCTCGGAATTTAATGAAATAAGTTTCTATGCGTTCATAATTTTCTCTTGATCATAAAAATATCCTAATCCTGAATTTTAACCTAATATATTGAGTGTGGTGATTTTTTAACACGAATATGACCTAATGATTATTAAAAAATTCACCACAGTCAATATAATATGTTAAAATTATGGATAAGGATAATTTTGAGATTAGGAAAAAATTAGAAATCTATAATAACTTGTTTCATGAAATTCCGACATCTCTAGGTTCATATTTAGTGCCTCCGATTTATTTTTCTTTTATTTTTTAATTTTCTTAAATATGGGACGAATCTTGGATTCGTCCCAAAATTTGGGATGAATCCTGGAATTCGTCCCCAAATCTGGGACGAATCCAGGATTCGTTCCAGAATTAAAAAAAATGAAAAAATAAAATAAATATCATTCGGAAGGCCTAAATATGGACCTAGAAATCTCGGAATTTAATGAAATAAGTTTCTATGCGTTCATATTTTTCTCCTGATCATAAAAATATCCTAATCCTGAATTTTAACCTAATATATTGAGTGTGGTGATTTTTTAACACGAATATGACCTAATGATTAATAAAAAATTCACCACAGTCAATATAATGTGTTAAAATTATGGATAAGGATATTTTTGAGATTAAGAAAAAATTAAGAATCCATAGAAACTTGTTTCATGAAATTCCGACATCTCTAGGTCCATATTTAGTGCCTTCGATTAATTTTTCTTTTATTTTTTAATTTTCTTAAATCTGGGATGAATCCAGGAATTCGTCCCAAAATCTGGGACGAATCCAGGATTCGTCCCAGATTTAAAAAAAAAAAAAATAAAATAAATATCATTCCGAAGGTCTAAATATGGACTTAGAGATCTCGGAATTTAATGAAACAAGTTTTTATGTGTTCATAATTTTTTCCTGATCATAAAAATATACTAATTCTGAATTTTAACCTAATATATTGAGTGTGGTGATTTTTTAACACGAATATGACCTAATGCTTAATAAAAAATTCACCACATTCAATATAATATGTTAAAATTATGGATGAGGATATTTTTAACATCACAAAAAAATTAGGAACCCATAGAAATTTGTTTCATGAAATTCCGACATCTCTAGGTCCATATTTAGTAAAACATAAATAGTTTAGTGTTAATTAAGTATGTTAGCGTTTAACGTATGTTTGAATATGTGTCTAAAATTTTAAATATATACCTACAGATGTCAGAATTTCATGAAACAAGATTCTATAAGTTTCTAATTTTCTCCTGATTGTAAAAATATCCGCATCTATAATTTTACCCTAATATTTTGAGTGTTGTGATTTTTTAACTTGAATTTAATGAAATTTGGTTTAAAAAATCACTACACTAAATATATTAGGTTAAAATTATGAATGAGGATATATTTACGATTATTACAAAATTAGGAACCCATAGAAACTTGTTTCATGAAATTTCGACATCTTTAGGTCTATATTTAGCTCCTCCGATTAATTTTTCTTTTATTTTTTTAATTTTTTTAAATCTGGGACGAATCCTGGAATTTGTCCCAAAATCTGGGACGAATCCAGGAATTCGTCCCAAAATTTGGGACGAATCCAGGATTCATCCCAGAATTAAAAAATAAAATAAATATCATTCCGAAGGCCTAAATATGGACCTAGAAATCTTGGAATTTAATGAAATAAGTTTCTATACTTTCATAATTTTCTCCTGATCATAAAAATATCCTAACCCTGAATTTTAACCTAATATATTGAGTGTGGTGATTTTTTAACACGAATATGACCTAATGATTAATAAAAAATTCACCACAGTAAATATAATATGTTAAAATTATGGATAAGGATATTTTTGAGATTAGAAAAAAATTAGGAATCCATAGAAACTTGTTTCATGAAATTCCGACATCTCTAGGTCCATATTTAGTACCTCCGATTAATTTTTTTTATTTTTTAATTTTCTTAAATCTTGGACGAATCCAGGAATTCGTCCCAAAAGTAGGGACAAAAATGATAACAAAATATTTTTGTTTCTAAAAAAACCCTATATCCCTTAATCCCACATATGCTCTCTACCCGATCTCCTTCTCGCAGCGGCGGCTGAATCCTTCTCCAGCGGTGGCGGAATCCTTCTCCTGCAGCGACGCAGGTAATCCCTCTCCCCTTTTGTAACAACCTAATTTTCCCTATTTCGAGTTCTAAAAGTCCATAAAAATATTTGGAAATGCTTTTAAAATATTCTAGAGATTTTTAGGAATTTTTACGTAATTTTTGGAGGTCGTTTAGTAGGTTTACAAAAAGAAAGAAGTTTTGACAAAAACCGTTGAAGGTGAGACTCGAACCCAAGACCTCCGGCCGAACCCGACCTAACCGGACGCAGCCAACCAACTGGGCTACGTGTGGTTTGTTAAAAAGTATGAAGCGAGATATATAAAAGTTATAGTAAAGAACAAAGTTAGACCTAGTTATAAAAGGATAAGTTAGGAGGGATTAGGAGATATTTTCTCCCGAAACCCTTTCTTCTCCTCTGCTTCTCGCGCGCAACGGCGCCGTTCCTGCTGAGCGAAGAGATACGAAGCCCTAGCTTCATCTCCGGCGGCCGACGAAGGTCTTCTTCCGGCGAACCTTGCGGATCCGAGCTCCTCTCGTCGAAGAGAACGCGTGAGCACAAAGGAGAAGCCGAAGTCTTCATCTCCGCGAAGCCCTAGCTGCCTCCTTCCTGTTGTAAGTCCTAAAAGCAAGAGTAAGTACTACTCACCTGCGGTAGGAGTCGCTACGAGCTTCGATTGGATTCCTTTGCTTCCGGTTTTCACAGTGCCGAGTAGAATTTTGTGCTAGGGTTTTTCCTTCCTTGCTCTGTTTGTCAAGCCGAACGGTTATACCTAATTGCATGAGAGTTTTGAGTTTTGTAATGGAGATGCTCCAATTGTAGCAGACCGAACAACCCTTGTTTGAGGTTTTGTTTCTCCTTGTGTTAGAACTGCCGAGAGTTTTCAAGGCATAGAGGTGTTCGGTTGGGGAAATATAGCACTCCCTGTTGGTGCCATTAGTTCCTTGATTATGATATTGGTTCATGCTGTTAGTTAAATTTATGCTATTACAGAATTGAAGCTCTTTATACGTAAAACTCAAATCCGACGAACTCACCTCTTCTGCCGTCCAGGCAGGCATGTAGTAGAATAAAATCTAAATCCAAATCCATCGCAATAATAAAATCCATACAATATCCATAAGTAGAATAATCCAAAACATAACAAGTTCAAAACAGTCTAGGACAGAAAAGAAACCAAAGAAAACCAATCATATCCTCGAGGTCTGCAGGGACCAGCAACTGGAACTCTCTCCTGACAGCATCAACCTGAAAATATCAACAATGGAGGCGGGGTGAGTCCAACACTCAGCAGGTACAATTGATATACAAAGTAGGGAAATAACACCTAGCACTAACCATGCGTACAGTCTCCTGATAAGAAAAATAAAAATGCATCTGAAGTAAACAGGAGAGACTGTACTAACCAGGACCTGAGTATAAGGTCAAACAATCCAAGGGATAGGGAAATCCTGTATGCATGTCAAACATAGGTATCCAAACAATATGCAGCATATAAATGCAGCAAACACAAACACAAGCAATAAATGCATCATGCATATGATGCCAATGATGCGTCCTGGTCACCCTTGACGCCAGTCAATCATCTCACAGAATAGTGAGGCCGAGTGGGTAGGGACAACTGCAGCCGTCATCACTACTCCCGATGAGTGACCGAGTGGACGGGATGTCGGAGTACACCTATCCTCCTACCCCAAATCATAAATGGGGAGCGCAATGCTCTCAACTCCGGTACACGATGACGGGAGGAATCTTTGCGGATAACACGTTGTGTCACACTACCCATGAGCGGACCAACGGTGCCTAAAAGTCCCTGCGGCAACACACACTGCCTGAATCGACCACTAACCCATGAGTGGTGGTGTGTGCGATCCATGTAACTGGCGATGTGCTCAACAATAATGGAGCGGACTATCGACAAAGATGCAATCATGCAAATGGTGCATGGCAATAACCATAAAAACATCCTGACCTAATCCATATATATAGAAAAGTGCACCCTAGGTCAACGAATCATATCGAATCAAAGGTACACAGAAGGTATAAAAACCTAGGTCCTGAACATGGTGAAGCATGGTATATCACTACCCCCTATAAGCATGTATAAACAAATAAAGTATACATGGGATGCAAATCAAGTAATCAATCAATCATGTATCAGATATTGGGTAGTGACTAACCGAAACAAATAAAGGACATAATTAATGCAACTTGTTAAATTCACTACTATGTATATCAAATGACATAAGTCAAAAGTACCCGCCTCCAAAAGAAAGGTCCAATCCGGTAATCGAGATACTCGTCTCGTATCAATGTCCTGTAATAAATCGTACAATTTAGCTAAGTTTAATTATAACTCAAATAGTTAAACCAAAACTATTTTCCTTCAAGAACCCTAATTAAATAGTTAACCACAATTAACTATCCCTAATCCAAAGCTTAGGGTTCCATTCCTAACAAAACATATCAGAAGAAACACACTTACCCTAATGTGAGAACAGCGATCAGATGCCTATCTCTCAACCAAACATTGTTCTGTTGAAATCAACCCTAGCAAAGATTCAATTCCTTCCAAGAATCAATCTAATTATACATTAATCATCTCATTACCCTACTTCTTACCTTAATCCATAGTCCAGCAAATCCATAGCAAAGACAACTTGCTGTAGGGACAGAGATAGCCGTTGGAAATCAAGAAACGCCCTGCAATGCACTGTCTGGATCAAAATGAAGCTCAAGAAATCGACATCCAAACAACAACCAAATTAACTATATCAGAAGAAACACACTTACCCTAATGTGCGAACAGCGATCAGATGCCTATCTCTCAACCAAACATTGTTCTGTTGAAATCAACCCTAGCAAAGATTCAATTCCTTCCAAGAATCAATCTAATTATACATTAATCATCTCATTACCCTACTTCTTACCTTAATCCATAGCCCAGCAAATCCATAGCAAAGACAACTTGCTGTCGGGACAGAGATAGCCGTTGGAAATCAAGAAACACCCTGCAATGCACTGTCTGGATCAAAATGAAGCTCAAGAAATCGACATCCAAACAACAACCAAATTTCCAGAACAACCTGAGCACCTTACCTCTTGTAATTCTTCCCTTCTGTTCGATTCTCAATCACAGATGGTTGCTGCCGGAAGAAGACTCCACAACCAAATTACTTCAACAACCTAATGTCTCTGGTGAGCAAGGGGAAAAATATGAATTGATCACATAACATCTCAATCATCAAATGAAACATGATGCCTTACCACTTGATACACTTCTTCCTCTCTGCCGACTTCTGGTGGCGAAGAAATACTGTGTGTTAGCGTCGTCTAAATGCTCGGGCACTAGAAGAGGCTGACGGCACTGCGGTGGTCAGTGACTAGCTAAGGCACAGCCTAAAAGGGCTCGGCTAGGGCACGGCGTCGGCAAGTCTCGGCTAGGGCATGGCGTCGGCAGTGGAAAGATGGCCGGCTGTCGGCTGTGGTAGCGGCGGCACGTCGCTCAGCGAGGAGGAAGAGCACCCGGCGATGCTGTCGGGTGGAGAAGGCCGGCGTCGCGAGAGATAAGGGAAGAAGGGCTCGACTCGGGCAGAGGAGAAGAAGAATTTGGTTCGGCGTCGGGCAGAGGCAAGAAGAAGTGGCCGAGAGGTTTTTGTCGCGAGGGGGGGGGGAACTGCCTCGACACCGGTTAGGGCACGCTGGCACAAGCGTCGCCGGCGCTTGGGAGAAGAAGAGAAGAAGAAACTGCCGCAGGCAGTTAAGGCTTCGGCGTGAGAGAAGAAGGGAAGAGGGCGCGCGGGTTCGGCGAGGAAGAGAAAACGGAGGAAAGAAGAAAAAGAAATAAAGAAAAGAAATATAAAAAGAAAAGGAAATATAAACATTTCCTCACTTAAATAGGGTAGCCTAAACAGGCTTTCCCGGAACCCAAATTTTATCCCCCGTTAACTCGCCCATACAAGCTCCGAAAAATTTCCAAAAAATTTCCAAAAATTCCCTTATTAATATTTGCCTATTTTCGGTATTTTACAGTAGCAGACCGAACAGCCCTTGTTTGAGGTTTTGTTTCTCCTTGTGTTAGAACTGCCGAGAGTTTTCAAGGCTTAGAGGTGTTCGGTTGGGGAAATATAGCACTCCCTGTTGGTGCCATTAGTTCCTTGATTATGATATTGGTTCATGCTGTTAGTTAAATTTATGCTATTACAGAATTGAAGCTCTTTATACCGGGTAGATTAGAGCATCTCTTGCATGGAATTCCTGTTTTGAATTCTTGTTAAATCGGACAGCCCTGATTCTAGCCTATGGTTGTCTTTTAAGCGTGCCTTTAATTCTTAAATGTGGTACCCGTGTAAGTCTAATTGCTGCCATAAATTCCAGCAAAAAGGGATTCCTTTGCCCTGTTTTTACAGCATGATAGAGAGTGTAAAGTTGTATTCTTTTGCTTTTATTACAGCATACTTAGAAATCCCCAAAATTAGCTTCCTTTTGCTTTTATCACAGCATGTTTAGGAAATCTAAATAAGCCTCTTTTGGTTTATTTTACAGCATGTTTAGTAAGTCTAAGTTAGCTTTCTTTTGCTCTATTTTACAGCATGTTTAGCAAGTCTAAGTTAGCTTTCTTTTGCTCTATTTTACAGCATGTTTAGCAAGTCTAAGTTAGCTTTCTTTTGCTCTATTTTATAGCATGTTTAGAAAGTCCAAGTTAGCTTTCTTTTGCTCTATTTTGTAGCATGATTAGTAAGATTAGATTTGCTTCTTTTGCTCTTATCACAGCATGTTTAGAAGGTTCAAATTAGCTTTCTTTTGCTCTTATCACAGCATGTTTAGATAGTCCAAATTAGTTCTCTTTTGCTCTATTTTGTAGCATGATTAGTAAGATTAGATTTGCTTCTTTTTGCCTTATTTTATAGCATGTTTAGAAGGCCCAAAGTTACTTTCTTTTGCCCCATTCTATAGCGTGATTAGTAAGTTCAGATGTGCTTTCTTTTCCTTTATTTACAGCATGTTAGAAGTTCAGATTTTGCTTTTCTCTTGCCTTGTTGATAACATGCTTAGAGAGAGTTCAGATTTACTTTCCTTTATGTTAATTTTATATTGCATGCTTGGTTAGTTGTAATCCTATACTTGTTAGATATATCTATAGGATTCTAATAGGCTTCAATAAAGAATTATAAGAAGCATGAGTAAAGAAAAAACTAAAGTCTAGTTAAAAAGAGATAACAAGTAAATTAAAGTAAGAGGCTAGTACCCGACTTCCGAGGTTGTTGTTAAACAAATCCAGGTGACCAATTCCGAGGTTTTGGCCCTGGTAAGACCGAGGTCTTTATACTCATAGGGCTGGAGGCTCGCTACCCCAGTCACTATTAGAGAGCGCGCAAAACAAAGATGGTACTAAGTCTGGGCCCAAAGAAAAGAAGAAAAGAAAAGAAAAGAAGAACAAGAAGAAGAAAGTGAAAGAGAAATTAAAAGATTAATTTCTAGTATAAGAAAAGTAAGAAGAACAAGAAGAAGAAAGTGAAAGAGAAATTAAAAGATTAATTTCTAGTATAAGGATATAAGAAAATGAAACAAGTTTATGCTTAGAATCAATAAAAGTTTAGTTCTTTAATTCTAAGCCTACAGTAGTAGTTTCATTACTTTCCTGTCAGTTAGTGAGCATGTTTAGTATTCAGTTTTATTTCTGTATACCATGAGTACATGCAGCTTTGCTTTAGCATTTCAGTTTCAGTATTATCGCATTACTTTTATGCACTTCGAGTTTTGTGAGATAGATTAGTACTTACTAAGCGTTTTCGCTTATAGATCTTTTTTCTTTCCTCCTACTGCAGATAAAGGAAAAGCTAAGATATGAAAGGGAGGCGACAGGATGGTGGTGATGATGAAGGTGTGTGATGTCTGGACTATGGAGAGATCCAGAGGGTGCTACCAAACCTGCAGGACCTATTTGATTAGAGTTTATGCTTTAGTTCTTTTCTTTAACACTATTATGTAGTTTTTGAGATTGTAGTTGAGTTTATTTCCGCATATGCATTTAGTCACTTTAATTATTTGTGGAGTGATATAGTTGGTTGTTTTACTGGAGTAGTCTTTTCTTTTACTGTTGTTTTCATAACTGCGTGGTTGTGAAAAATATGTTCCAGCCGCCTGTGGCTGCGTATATATCTTATGTACTATGGATTTGGTCACCGGTACAGGGGAGACTCTGCCGAAATTTTTCGGTAGGGATTCCTCTAGGGCCGTGATAAATCTAACTGATTCTAATAATGGCGTCAGTGACACTAGTAAGTAGAGTAGTAGTTAGGTAACGGTCGCCCTTAGAGAGTAGTAGTAAGAAGGGTGGTCGTTACATGGCCCTCCTCTCAGCCTCTCCTCTCCTCTCAATAGGGCTACAACCTTCTCTTCACCCGCAACCCCTTGCAGTGCTTTGGCTTCCTTGCCGCTTTTTGTCGCTCAGGCCATGGTCGTGGATCCTCCTTTTTGGAGGCAGCTTTTGTTGGCCCAGGTGTGCTCGCTACATGCGTTTTTGGGTTGTTTGCTCCGGCTACTCCAGGGGTTCAAGGGCTCGTCTTCAGAGAGGCCGCGCGGCCGCTTCACAGTCGTCTTCTATCCATCTGGCCGGTCAGCAGCTTCTGCGCGATGGTGCCGACCGCATCGACCTTCGTCACCGCATAGTTGTTGCCGCCATTGCCGTCGCTGATCGTCCAGGCATTGGCGCTCGTGGCCGCACCTGGCAGTGTGGCTGCTCCTGGACGGGGCTGCTCCGGTGTTTTAAATTCCGATACAGTACTTATCCGCTGTTTGTATGCTTATCCAGTTACAATGATGGTTGATTTTGTAACCTTGATTCAATCAACTCATTTTAGGTCAACATTTTATGTTATTTCTTTGAACGGTAAGAATTTGGACTTGCTAAGTCTCAGTAATTTATTCATGCATTGAATTTGTGCTTTCCATCAAATTACGCCTCTGATTTCTCATCTTATCTCCTAAGTAGAATGATAGTTGGCTTGATTTTGTGGGTTCGGCTTATCAACAAGAGTCGTCTACTGAAATTGATCATCATTCATGGCCAAAAAAATAACATTTATAGCTGCTAAAAGAACAAAGTTTAGAGAGACTAAAATGTTAGTGTAAAAAGTACAAATGATTTATTATGTAAAGGTATTGACTAAATTTGTAATTTTGTTTGTGCAGGTCTCGCTCGGTGTAGTTGGAGACACTCGTATCATAAAGCACTTTTGTAGATCTTCCCCGTGGTATTCTAGCCTATCTTTAATATGCAAACTTACCAAACTTATATCTCACTGAGTTTTTTATATACTGTCTCAGTTATAATTTTATTTATTTTATCAGTTAATACATTGTATTTGTTTCTACAGGTCATTAGAGGTGACATCTAATATTTTTTTCCCTCTTATTCTACAAGCTATTTGAAGAAAAATGGTAAGTTTTTGAAAGTTCCTTTTTATGAATCAAATTTGCAATTTACTTTATCTTATATTGGAATTTTTAGCTCCGCTCTAAGTCAGATTCCTCCGCGTGACGATGATGATGATGGCGACGATGATAACAATGATGCTGGTGATGTTATTTCATGATTTTAATTATGTCTGATGATTATTTGTCTCATAATTAGTGTTTTATACATTAAACCATGTCATGTTAACTTTTCTAATTTTTATTTTATTTAATATTGTTAATTTGTTTTTAACATGATTGGTGAGGCGAAATATGTATCGGAGAAAAAAGTAAGTATTAAATAACACACTCGTAGTTGAACATGTTATACTTTTAATTATATTTATTTATTTTTAAATCAGTTATATTTGAAAAGTTAAATAAAGGTATCAATCTTTTTATATATTTGTTGAAATTTGCTATTACTGCATTATTACTTCAAATTCCAAATTATGATTAGAGTTTGCCTAACAACCAAGTAACTATGAGTACTTAAAGACTAGTATTAACTAATTGCTCATATATTAGTTTGTGCTTTCTTCATTTGAGACATTTTCATATTATAGGAATTTTAAGAATACATCTCATTCTCTCTATGTTTGATGAAATACAATATTTGTAAAACTTGTTTGATAAGGTGAAATATGGTATATCATAACAATTTGATACAAATGAAACTGTTAGAATTGTGAGATTGTTAGAATTTAAGTTATTATCTTTCTGGTTACACATGATCTGGTTTATTCGTTTGTTTGTATGCAGGAAGAGAAGAGTTGATGGGGATGAAAGCTTTTGTGGAGAAAGAAGATGAGTTGATGTATCTTAGTTTTTTTTAAAATTTAACTCCTTGTTTAACTTCTTGGATTATTAGACTTTATAAATATTTGAGTGTTGAACTTGTATAATATTTTGGAGTCGTTTGAAGAAGATGTTGAGAACTTTGAATTTGTTGTATTGTGATTTGATTTCAATTATTAATATATGTATCTGAAATAGGATGTGTTGAATGTATATATTGTGTTATTTGTGATATTGTTAATTAGGATGTGTTGAAAGTCTATATTTTGTTATTTGAATTTGTTATATATATTTATTTGAATTTATTGTAGAAATGTATAGTTGCTGGAATTTTTTTTTAATTTAGGAACGAATTTGGCAACGAAAATAATTTGTCCCAAACTTATCCATTGATAATTTTGCAATAAAAATTTTTTTGTTCCAAATTTTGTCCCAGATTCTGGGACGAATATGCGGATTCGTCCCAGAATTTGGGACGAAACTGCGGATTTGTTCCAGTATTTGGGACGAAATTTGGAACGAATATTTATTTTTTAAATGAAATTAGTATTTTCGTTGCCAAATTCGTTGTAAATTTTGCAGCAAAAATAATATTCGTTGCAATGTGCCATGAAAATTAGCAACAAATTTGGCAACGAAAATATAATTTGTTGCCAAATTTGGGACAGATTTGGCAACAGAATTAAATCCATCCCCAAATTCGTTGCTAAGTTTGCAACAAAATAAATTTTCGTTGCAAAATTGTATAGTATTTTGGGGCAAATAGAGTTTTTTGTTGCAAAATTGGCAACGAATTTGGGGACGAAAATATTATTCGTCGCCAATTTTGTCCCCAAATTCGTTGCCAAATTTCCAACGAACAAATATTTGTTCCAAAATTTGGCATCAATAATTTTGGGACGAAAATATTTTCGTCCCAAATTTTGTCCCTAAATATTTTGCAACGAATTTTTTTTTCAAATTCATCCCAAAATTTGTCCCAGAAGCCTTTATTTTTTGTAGTGCTCGATGACTTGATCTCACAAGTCATAGGTATAGAAATATCAAGTTGACACATGAGTATGCGTTGGAGAATGTATACTGAATGACTCGCCATGAGAAAGTATCATGGATTGTTATATGAGTGTCATATACTTTCTCATGTGGCTATTAGTATGACTACTAGTCTTTGGACCTGAAGTCACCACGGTTCCCTACATAAAGAGTTGCATACTTTGGCTTCGTCAAACGTCACCCGTAACTGGGTGGACTATAAAGGCGATTACTAGGTATGTAACAAATTATGAGGAGGGATGTGAGTGATGTAGATGGGATCTATCCCTCCTATATGACGGGAGTGACATCATGATTCTTGATAGAGTGAGACCACTAAGTGCATGACCATGTCCAAATGAGTCAATATGATGATATTGAGCTCATTTATTTAGAGTGAGTCTACTTGGAGTTCAAGATGTAGATTGATTAGAGGATGACACGGTCTATGCCTCATTTGATCAATCTAGATGTCAAGGATAGAAGGACATTGTCACATATTGTGAGAGTTACAATTAGTAGTCACAAAGGTGATGTTGGATCTCAACATTGTTGTAACTTGGGTAGTAATGATGTGTTGCTAGATACCGCTCATTACTTATGCTTCTAAATGGGTTTAGGAGCATTGCCAACGTTACAAGAACTTATAGGTTTACACACGAAGGGCAATTAGATGGAGAATAGGTTCATATGATGAACCAAGAGGATTAGGTTCATGTGATGAACCAAATTAGATTAAGGGTAATCCAAATTAGACTAATTGAGTTGGACTCAATTTGATTCATGTGTTGAATGAGTCTAATTTAGATTATGACTCATTGAATCAATTTAATTCAATGAATAGAGATTCATTAAATTAAATAGACTCGAATCAATGGTTGGATTTGATCAACCATGGGACAATTTTAGTCAAGTTTGACTTGACCAAATACCAACTCATTTGTGACTTGGCATGGGCCGACCAATGATGGTGTTCCACATCATCAAGAGCCACCTCATTGTGTGCCACCTCATGAGGAAGACCAAGAGTCATGACTCTTGGTATTACATGGTGGTATAAAACCTCTAGAAAAGTGGCCGACCACTTTATGCAAGCACTCAAGGTGAATTCAAGTCATCTTCTTCCTCCTCTCTTCTCTATTCTCCTTCTCCTCCATTGCCGAGCCATCCAAGAGTGCTAGCACTCTCTAGGTGGTTTATCTCCATCTCTTGTCCATGTGGATGCGTATAGAGGAGTATACATTTGACACTCTCGAGATCCGGCAACTCTTTTGGACGAGCGGGATAAGCGAAGGGCTTCGCAACAAGGGTAACACTTCTTGTTCATGTAGATCTAAGATAGATCTTGGTTAGAAACTTGTACATGATTTATTTTATATATCTTCGCACGGATCCGTGGCAAGACTTCGAGGTTTCCGTAACGTAAAAAGCGGTTTTTGCGGCTCGAAAGTCCCAACAGACAGATTGATGGGGGCGCTGGGGCAAACGTAGTCGTCATTTGCCACCATTGCCACCCTTAAAAGGCGAACAACCCCACCTATCACTTGTCTTCTCAGTCATCATGATTTACCTTTTCCATGTTGATCATGAGACGGATTGACGAAGCACGAGGGACGAGCAAACGTATTCACCTTCTGCCACGTTAAAAGTTGAAACGGAGTAGAACAAAAAGAGCTATGCTTTCCCACCGTCGTCCTGCATTATTGCTTCAGCCTTCAGATCGAGCTTGCCTCCCTGCTCACGTTTATAGCATTACCAACACGATTCACTATGCGACGATGCAGCTTTTGCTTCGATTATAGTCACATTATATAATTTATATTTTATTAGTGGATGTGAGTGAGTGAGTGAGTGGCAGAATTAAATATTGACACACTTGCCAGCTCTTTATTTCAGTGCTTCTCTGCTGCCTTCACTGTTAGCTAGAGCCCTAAAGTCAATCATTTGATGATTGTATTATGGATTTGTTGTATCATATTCTATATAAATAAAGCATTTGGTTTTTTGTTATTATACTTACTTGTATTGGTGCCAAATAAACTAAGTATAATAACGTCCTTGAGTAGAAGGTTCTTACCTATATCAATCGGTTAGCTGAACCAATAGTGAGATGATATAGGGAACACTACTCTTAATCATTCCTAGTCGAGTATTAACATTCAGGGACAATGTTAATGCAATAAGACTAGCATGTAGGTCAACTCGATGACTTGATCTCACAAGTCATGGATATAGAGATATCAAGTTGACACATGGGTATGCATTAGAGAATGTATACTGAATGACCCGTCATGAGAAAGTATCACGGATCGTTATATGAGTGTCATATACTTTCTCATGTGGCTATTAGTATGACTACTAGTCCTTGGACATGAAGTCACCATGGATCCCTACATAAGGAGTTATGTACTTTGGTTTCGTCAAACGTCACCCGTAACTGGGTGGACTATAAATATCGAATATGCAGAGGGATGTGAGTGATGTAGATGGGATCTATCCCTCCTATATGACGGGAGAGACATCGGTATTCTTGATAGAGTGAGACTACGAAGTGCATGGCCATGCCCAAATGAGTCAATATAAGATATTAAGCTCATTTGTTTTAGTGAGTCTACTTGGAGTTCAAGATTTAGATTGATCAGAGGATGACACGATCTATGCCTCACATTGATCAATCTAGATGTCTAGGATAGAAGGACACTTGTCATATATTGTGAGGAGTCACAATTAGTAGTCACAAGGTGATGTTGGATCTCAACATTCTTGTAACTTGGGTAGCAATGATGTATTGCTAGATGCCGCTCATTGCTTATGTTTCTAAAGGAGTTTAGAAACATTGCCAACGTTACAAGAACCTATTGGGTCACACACAAAGAACAAGTGGATGGAGATTAGGTTCATATGATGAACCAATTGGATTAGGTTCATATGATGCACCAAAGATTGGATTCGGATTAATTCAAATTAGACTTATTGAGTTAGACTCAATTAGATTCAATTGTTGAATGAGTCTAATTTAAATTTGATTCATTGAGTCAATTTATATTAATGAATTGAGATTCATTAAATTAAAAATTGACTTGAATCAAAGGTTGGATTTAACTCAACAAGGAAGAAAATTGGTCAATTTGACTTGACCAAATGGAAGTTGAAGCATCAAGTTTGACTTGATGTATTGCCACATCATGAAGGTTGACTCATCCTACATGGCATGACTAATCTTGCCACATCATCTCCACCTCATTATGGTGTGCCACCTCATGGAGGTTACACATCCCATTCACTTAATGTGGCCGGCCACATTAAATGAGGGGGTTACAAGATGTGGCCGGCCACACTAATGTGTGGAGAGTTTTTGTTTTTGTGGCATTGATGTGTGTTAATTGTGGTATCTTCTTCCTTGGGGTTCTTCCTCCTCCTTTGCTACTGTTGTCGTGGGTTTCAAGCAAGGAAGAAGAAAAGTGAATGAATCTAATCCAAGAAGAAAGGTTAGTGAAAGTCACATAGAATTTTTAGAGGAGTGTGTTCTCTTCTTTTCCTTTCTTCATCTTCCAATCCCATCCGAGAGCATCAAGAAGTGCTAGCACACTTGTGGTGTTCTCTTCTCCATCCTTGAGTGTTAGAGAACACTTCTTGTTCATGTGGATACTACTAGAGGTGTGTACGTTTGAACACACTCGAGATCCGGCGCACCTTGGACGAGGGGGATTCGCAAAAGGCACGTAACAAGGGTAACCTTCTAAACATGTAGATCTAAGTGTAGATCTAGTTAGTAAATTCGTACATGTAAATTTTTGTTCTATACTCTTCGCACGGATCCTTTGGCTAGGGAGTTTCGGGGTTTCCGTGACGCGAAAAAGTGATTTTCGCGGCCCGAAAAACCCAACATTCACCACAAAAATTAGCCTTCCGATCCTTAGCCAAATAAGGCCACACTCTTTCACTCGATTGGTGTCAGCATCGGAGAATAGGATCCAGAAGTAGTCTTTTTAGGCAAATAAAGAAGGAAATCTTCAAAGGTTTGTTTGTTCTCCATCCTCTCGATTTTCTCTGTGCTCTTTTATTCCCTGCATGATGGAGGTGTGTCTGAGATGAAAGCTAAGAGTTTCTTATTCAGAGTATTAGTTTTTTTTCCCTCTCTTTCTGCCTCGACTGATTGCATTTAGTTTTGCTATGTTTAAAGAAATGAAATAAATCCTGAGTTCCTAGTTGAGTGCTCGTGTTTATTCTTAGAACTTTTGTGATGCACATTGGTGTTCATAGACTAAATGTCAGCAAGTGGGATCTCTTCGATCTTCAGGGATATAGTTTTCCTTTCACTAACTGTTTTCACATATGTTTATGAAGGATCTACATTATTGTTTATGGTTAATTACTGAAAGCAATTGGATGATGTGTTTACTCTTTAGAATTCTTGTGGACAGATCAATTAGCTAAAATGGAGGAAGTTCTCATGGAGGTAAGTGGGATTTATTAATTTCCCTCTTGGCTTTTTTATGTTCAAAATTCCTTAACACTATTAAGAGGAAGAGATTTATGATTAGATGGTTTCGTGGTCCATTTTGTGGTTAAACTTGGTGAAATAGCAAGAATCAAGTAGTATAGTTTTCGAAGATGATCACCGCAAGGAACTCATTGGTCAATGTTGTCCCTATTGAAGAAAGGGACTATTTTAAGATAGTAAATGGAGGAATTGAATGATTAAGTGGTTGCATGGTCTGAAGGGAAAAAAATGAGTTCGGAGCTATGAAGAACCTAAGTTATCTTTTTTTTATATATTGTTGGATGACATTCCAGTTCTAGAATCTTTTGGCTATTTTCACATTCAACTATTATTGTATCTAATTCTAAAGTTTGTTACACTCACAATCTGAAAAGTATGTCGAACTATCTCCATACTTTATAGATGTCTAGCTTGTTGGTTATTGAGGTTTCAGAATCCGAACAAAATTTAGTGTTGTTGTTTTGACACGTTTACAATTGTATTAAACAATACATTGAAGTAAATGTGAGTGTCTTTGATAGAACACTACAGTTGTATAAAGCTACACATGAAAGTAAATTTCTGTGTCTTTGATATCCCCTTGGTCAATTGTAGAGTCATGGTCCAGATCCTGATAAATCTGAGAGTCTAGTTCTAGATATTGAGAGCCTAACACAAACCTCAGAGAGTTGTTCGACAGATCCAAAAATGCTAGTGAGTAACTTTGAAAAAACACTTGTTACTGAACAAGAAATTCTCCAACTTCCAACAAACTTAGCTAATTAGGCAGCTACACTTCATTTTCTCAAGAAGAAAACTCTATCTTGCAAAGGTTCATCAAGAATAGATCGGTGAAATGTCGAAGAGCAAGATGCGGATGGAGCTGCGAAAAAGTTTTTAGTCAAAGGTAAAGAGCACATAGTATCTTATGCATAAAACATGCATAAATTTGTGGCTTAATTTCTATTGTTTAGTGCACATTGTCTTTGCAACATTCGAATGTATGTGACCTTCATGATAAAGTTCTCCTTTTCAGTAAAACATAAACTTAATGTAGAAATAAGGATCACCAAGTTTCCTAAAGATCTCAAATTTGTTAACTGATGATGCAAGATTTGGTAGGAAGGAATCCTTGTAGTTAAATTTCAATAGAACAACAATTTGTTTTTAACTATCCTTTTACAGGAATCTCACCTGTGGCAAATATCTCTAATCTACCAGAAGGAGGAGATGGAAGGATGAGGAAGTTCAACCACTTCATGACTATCAATCCAAAAAATTCTTCTCCTTTTTGCATCTATGTAAGTGTTATACTCTAATCTTCTTCTTTTTTTCTATGAACAATTAGACAATTTGAAACTATGATAAACTTGTTCACAATTGTCAATGCTCATAGCATTTGCATAAATATTTTGTTCTCCCCCACCCTTAAATGATGATTAGTGTAATTTGTCCCCTCAACTCGTAATTCTGCATCCATCATTGAGTCAGCTATTGATAAGTAGATGGAGAGTTAGTCCATTTGTAAATTATACAACTCACTGACCATAACATTTTATGCGTTTGGCAAGTTTGCCTATTTTGAAGGTTGTTAACATCAAAATTCTACCTAAGAATGAAAAATAATATCCATTGGTTTGGATCAGAGCATTGGGTCCTAAGATGTTATTGTTAACTTCAACTATAAAGTACTCTTACGATAAATATTTTAAACACTATGCTCATGCATAAATAAATTACTCATACAATAAAACATGAAAAAGTATGCATAAACAAGTGCACATGTGTGCAAATGTGTGATTGATTAGAGTGTTCACAACACAATGGAAATAAGTAAGAAATAAAATAGCACACCAACACTAGATATTATTTCACAGACTAACACATCCAGTGCATTATCCTCGAACGGATTCCATTAAGTTTACTCTTCACTGGAGTGATGAAGTATGTCTCTTTACAAGTCCAAAGATCTAACCTCTAAGCCAGTAATATTGACCCATCCAATAGAATTTTGCAAGCTCTAAATAAACTTAACTCTAATTGCTCAGCTCTTCCTATAGAAATGAAACCACAAAAAAGAGACTAAATTACTAGGATCGTCTTTCAATCATATTCAAGCTCTTAGATTCCTTTAGGTATTTGATCTTGACAACCATAGGAGAATTAAGATGTAAACAATGAGTCTTATATAAGTTCCCAAAAGCTCTCCAAGAGCTTATATTCTTTGGGGTCCCATTTTCAATTACTAGAAAGGACCAAATTTGAACTTTAAACTATAATTACTATATCACCAATCAATTAGAATAACCTTCTAGTCAATGACTAGAGCTTAAAAGTAAATATCCATTTTGCCCAAATCCTACATCCAATTGACTTCCAAACCTTGGCCAGTTGACTAGTAGTCTATTAGAAACCCCTATCTAGTCAATTGTCATGCCTAGGCAGCCCCTTCACTTATAGACCATTGTAAACCTTCATAAGGTCCAAGAATTAGGTTGATCAACAAGTATAGTCTATTAAATCCATTTATTTAATAAGGTGATTTCACATTTCTAGATGTGTTAATTTTGAGATAGAAGTGATTCCATATTATGTTACCCTTCTCCTCTCTTGCACATTTGTTTGTTTGTTTGCTTTTGTTTTTTTTTATGATAATCTTCTCTTGAACATTTGAATTTGTAATCTTGGCGTGTCACTGGAGATTATTCTTTGTATATACAATAGTTTAAATGTATTGCCAACTTCAATTTACAAAATATCTTTTTGGGAATGATCACACTAGGGATCTTTTATTAGTGTTGATAGCTAGAAGTGATCCTATCATGATCAAGAACAAAAAAGGGAGGAGAAAATGAAAGAGATTAGATCATCGACATAACTACGTGAGTATATTAAATTTGATTGGCTAATTACTCATTCAAGGAGATCAGCTTGTTTTGAAAAAGTTAGTTTGGCCAATTAAGCAAGAAGGAGCAACCTAATATGAAAGATGATAGGATTGGATTGAATGGTCAGTTGAGTTTTTAGAGTAAGTGGTTAATTATATATTAACTTTGACATAGTATAAGAGTACAAGGTGTCTGAATCCTATATATGTAAAAATAATAATGATAATAATAAATCTATGTGGTGGCTTTGAGCTAAGCTTTTGGTTTTTAGATGTTAGTTTTTGTACGTAATTGATAATGAAAAGGCAGCACTACACATTGACACACTACTCTGTTTTTGCAGGTCTAGCGTGGGGACAATCATTCTCATATATTTTACACTAGTCATATATTTTCGAGGAATGTAACTGTTTTCGAGGAGCTATGGATCAGATTTTGTAGAAAAAAATACGGGCGAGAAATTGTGGCAGAAGAACAATAAGAGGACTAATTTCTGTAGACATGAGCAATGAGGGAAATGGTGTTTTGTTAATTTTCAAGACCTGTTTTCTTTTACAGAATTAGCTTAATTGTGTTTTGGTTTTTGAAAATAATCTGGGTGGAGATGTATATAGTTTTTTTTTATATATTTAAAATAGTGATTGTAAAAAAAAACCTTCATTATGCAAAAAAAAAAAAAATACTCTTGTAAAAATAAAGGGGCAACACAATAATTTTCCTATCGTTGTTCTTGCAGTATTGCTACGATGAGCACCAACGACACCAAGAATATCTGCAGCATCTCTGCTTACTCCTACTATGTTGCTCCTCACCAATCTCACCCAGTCAAACAACTTATCGTCACCTAATTTGTATTGTATGTTATCTCCACTTAATGCCTCTCGTGCTGACTAGATTGTTGATAATTGCCTACACTACCACTAACAAAGTTAATTGATGTGATCATCATCCAAATTAAGATGTTGCCACCGAACTCGTACTTATCAAAGCAAGTTTTGAATAATGCACCGTAGTTAGGGTTTGAACCAATGTTTTAAAAATCGGATCGGTTACTGAACCGGTGAGATGATCGAATTGAGATTTTTTAAGTTTGGCTGGTCGAACCGGTGGTTCAACCGTTATATATATATAAATCATGTTTAAATCCTAGTTGAACATGCAATTTTGACCGATTTTGAATAGTTTTGATCGATTTTATACGGTTTTGATCGATTTTTTAATTTTTTCGGCTTTAATGGTTGATCCGACCGGATCAAGGGTCGGTTTGCGGTTTGACCGGTCCGACCGACTGGTCCGATCCGATTTTCTCAACACTGATTTGAACCATAAATACTTAAGAGCATGTTAAAAGCTTTTTCATTGTACGGTTTCAGGGCTATGTTGTCAACCTTCACCACAAGCACCTCCTTCTGGCATCATTGATGTCACCCATAAATAACACAACTATTTTTGTAGTAAAAGATGATTACGCTTATCTCAAATGTTTCTTACAACCCGTCCTCAGGTTATATGAAGGGAGGTAATCACTGAATCAACTTAATAGCCGACTGCTAAGTGACTAGAGAATGAGGAGATTTTATTCTCCGACAGCATGCACCTGTTGTATATTTGATAGCATGAAACAGAAATGAAATAAATTATAATCACTCACAGTGATCTCCCGAAGAAATCGAAAAAGAAGACGTCGGTCGACGAAGACACTGCCGTTGTCAGAAGCACAATCACGGGTAACCGGAAAGTCCTTCAAAATTCACGACCCAAATCCCAGATGTTCTGCTTTGCTTCTCTGATCATCACCAGAGTTTCTGCTACGTTCTTTCTTCTTCACTTTCTCATGGCTTGGACGCACCTTTTATAGGAAGGTTAAGGAAGACGAAGAGGAAACGACACCCCTTCGTCTCCTTGACGTTATGCAGTAAGGAGGGAGATGAAGGGGAAACGACGCCCCTTCATTTTCTCAACGTTTAACATCTCCCACTCATTCAAGTCAATCCATATGGTCACATAGACCATGTCAGTCACATAGACTTCAAGGTGATCATGTCACGAAGACCAAAGCAAAATTAATTAGTCAAAAAGACCAATATGAGAGCATCCATTCCATACATTAGGAAAAATAGTTCGTGCGACAGCAAGCACAGTGAGCATTCAATTGCTAAGAAGATTGTTACACCTTACTTAGCTGCTTCATTGAACAAATCAGAGACATAATGACTTGCCTTTACCCCAGATTAAATTATTTACATCATTATGAACATCTCTAATCCCTCATATTGACTATATGTCAAGAGCATGTTCAAGATCTTCAATCAAACAAATTATTCACAATTACATTTTATTTACTGAACTAAAAATATAACTGATACCAATGAATAAATGTCACAGATGTAAATTAATCTTAATCTTCCTTTTTAGCTAAAATCTATTCATTCTAATCAATCGTTTTCCTAGTTATGCTCCATAGACCGAATCATTCATGACCAATAGAAAACATGCTAACGTAGTAGACATTGATCAAAACTTCAAGTAGACAGCTAAATAGTCACTTAGGGTAAGATTGAGATTAACTTATAATCTCAAGGGTCTCACATAGTAGAGAAACAGGGATTCATTCTCCTACTACCCTTCTTGTCGCCATAACATATGTGGTATGAATCACATGCTACGATATTATTTTCTTTTCTAAAAAGAGCGCATATTTTTTCCAAAGTTTAATATCATACAGATTTCGATCTAGACATACCTAATGTCCAATCTTGAATTCAATATATGAATTCCAATCTGGCTTTAAGTAGATTCAGTAAATGGTAGGTGCATTTACTCCGATCATTACATAAATGATCTCATCTCGACACAATTATCAAGGCGACCTTAACTTACGAGTATGTCTCTATTCATAGCTACATAAGTTATCCCATAAGGAACAGTCTTACCTCTATTCGTACTTAACAAATATAGATGATTATCCATATGAGTGGACCAATATCAATCTACCAACATGCTTATCGAGACTTTTATTCGAATGTAACAAAGACATATACACTGAATAAATCATGACATTTTTTATTTATCAAAATGTCTTTACAATTAGTTACATTCTCCGAAGCCCCAAAGACTTCACATGTCCATGAAATGACTCTTTAGTCAATGGCTTAGTAAAAGGATCAGCAAACATATTTCATGTAGGGATGTACTCAAGAATAATCTTTTTCTTGTCAACAATATCCCTTACAAAATTATACTTAATTTCTATATGCTTACCTTTGCTGTGATATTTGGGATCCTTGGAAAAAGTTATTACAGCTTGACTGTCTCAGTACACTGTAACAGGACTCCCACTGTCCTCAGCAATCTTCAGATGCTTCAGGAACCTTCGTACCCAGACAACCTCTTGCATAGTCGCTGCACAAGGCCATATACTCAGCTTCCATTGTCGACAAGGTTACATAAGCCTGGTTCTTGCTGTTCCATGAGATGACACCACCATTTAGCAAGAAGGCATAACTAGATGTTGATTTTCTATCATCAAGGTCCCCTGCCCAATTTGCATCTGTGTAGCCACTTAGGCTCATATCTGATCCTTGAAAAAAGAGGCAATAATCCGCTGTTCCTTTGAGATATCTTAATATCCTCTTCACTGCTTTCCAGTGTCTCGATCCTGAGTTTGACTGGAAATGACTAACTAAGCCAACAATATAGCTTATATCAGGACGAGTACACAACATAGTGTACATCAAACTACCAATAGCACTGGCATATGATTTTTTCTTCATTTCGGCTATTTCCTCAGGAGTCTTGGGATACATACTTTTGCTCAAGACAGTACCTCTCGCTATAGATGTCTGTTCAATGTTGCAATATGACATATTGAAGTGTTGCAGCATCTTAGTGATATAAGCTTCTTGAGACAAACCCAAAAGTCTTTTTGATCGGTCTCTAACGATCTTCACTCCTAAGATGTACTCTACTTCTCTCATACCTATTATGCCAAATTATGATGAAAGCCAACTTTTGACTTCTATCACACACTTTATGTCGCTTCCAGCTATTAGCATATTATTAACATATAATGATAAAATGACAAACTTTCCTTTTTTTCCTTTCTTAGGTAAACACAATGATCCTCATTGATCATTTCAAAACCATAAGACAAAATCACTTCATTAAATCTTATGTTCCATTGTCTTGACGCTTGCTTTAGCCCATATATAGACTTCCTAAGTCTACATACTCTTTTCTCTTGGCCTTCAACAACATATGTCACGCCCCGGAGGAGACCCTGTCCGAAGAAATTTCGGCAGTATCTCCCCTGTGCAGCGGATAATCTGAAACTTTCTACATATCCACATACCTCAGCCACATGCGGCTGGAATAATAGCAGAAATAAAATACAATACATAGACATTCCACGCAGTTTATATAACAAGTAAACGGAAGAAAAATACTCTGACTCGAAATCAACCCTACTCCACTACACTTGTAAAGCTCAAATCCGACAAACTCACCTCTTCTGCCGTCCAGGCAGGCATGGAGTAAAACATATCCAAACCACAACAAAGTCCATCAACGATAAGAATCCATACAAGATCCATAAGTAAAACAATCCAAAACATAACAAGTTCAAAACATAGTCTAATAAAGAAGAAAACCAAAAGATCAATAAGTCCTTGTGGTCTGCAGGGGACTAGCAACTGGAACTCTCTCCTGACAGCATCAACCTGGAAAATAACAACAATGGAGGCGGGGTGAGTCCAACACTCAGCAGGTATAATTGATATACAAAGTAGGGAAATAACACCTAGCACTAATCATGCGTACAACCTCCTGATATAAGAAAGATAAAAATGCATCTGAAGTAAACAGGAAAGAAACTGTACTAACCAGGATCTGGGTATAAGGACAAACAGTCCGAGTGGTATAGAAATTCTGTATGCATATCAAACATAGGTATCCAAACAATATGCAGCATATAAATGCAGTAAACACAAACACAAGCAATAAATGCATCATGCATATGATGCCAATGATGCGTCCTGGTCACCCCTGACGCCAGTTGATCATCTCACACACAATAGTGAGGCCGAGTGGGTAGGGCTGTGACAACCGTGCACTTTGTCGTCATTGCTCCTGATGAGTGACCGAGTGGACGGGATGTTGTCGGAGTACACCTATCCTCCTACCCCAAATCATAAATGGGGGAGCGCAATGCTCTCAACTCCCGGTACACGATGACTGGGAGGAATCCCTGCCGGCTAACACGTTATGTCACACTACCTATGAGCGGACCAACGGAGCCAAACAAAGTCCCTGCTGCAACACATACTGCCTGAATCGACCACTAACCCATGAGTGGTGGTGTGTGCAGATCCATGTAACTGGCAATGTGCTCAACAATAATGGAGCGGACTATCACACAGCATGCAATCATGCAAATGGTGCATGGCACTAACCACAAAATATCCTGAGCTAAACCATGTATATATATAGAAAGTGCACCATAAGTCAATGAATCAAAACAACGGTACACATATCAGATAAGGTATACAATCTAGGTCCTGAACATGGTGAAGCATGGTATATCACTACCCCTACAAGCATGTATAAACAGGTAAAGTATACATGAGATGCAAACCAAGCAATCAATCAAGCATGTAACAAGTTTTGGGTAGTGATTAACCGAAACAAATAAGAACATAATTAATGCAACTTGTTAAATTCACTACTATGTATATCAAATGACATAAGTCAAAAGTACCCGCCTCCAATAGAATGGTCCAAATCCGACGCTGAAATACTCGTCTCGCGTCAACGTCTTGCAATTAATACGATATATGGTTTAGCTAATTACAAATACAACAACTAGCTCAACCCCAAACTCAATCCTAATTTGATTAAGAAATCATGTTTTAATTCCATTTAGTCCAATAATTCCTTCACAGCTAATTCTCTCTTAATCAACATTCATAGAGCCATCCAAATCAACTGCTACTTACCAAGTCTGATAATCACTGTCATCATTGACTAAGCACCATATAATCCACTAAAATCCTAATCCTGAACACCTCCCCTTTTCAATGACTAGCTAATCAAGCCAATACAGAAATGAACCCTTACTGTATAAATTTGAAGCTAAACGAATCTTACCTCAAGTTCAGCCCCCTTCCTCCTATTTTTCCACACAAAAGGAACAATGCTGTGGAAATAGGTGGCTGCCGACATCAGAAAGTCCACAGAATAGTCGTTCCTGTTGGATTCCTTCACTGAACAAAACAAGATGAGATCCAGCAAGAAGATCACAGATCAAACATTACTTGTTAACATCCCAATACCACAACAATCTACGAATCAAGCCGAACAAAATAGGAAGGTCACAAGAAACTGATCCGAGATCTAACAAGATCCCCAAATCCCTAACCTTCTCATCACTGCCTTACCTTTAGGATCACTGCTAGGTAACGGCGGTGACTCGGGACTAGGGAAATCGGACGGAGGCAAGGGGCTCGGCGCAAGGATCTCCACAACAATGGGCACCGGCAGATGAGGGGTTCGGCAGTGGCGAGAAGTGGCTGTCGGAGGAGGAAGGGAAGAATTGGTCGATGGTGGCTCAAAGGTCGTCGGTGGAAAAACTCTAGGGCTCAGCAGAAGAAGGGGAAGAGGAGAAGGAAGGGTTGCAAAAACCCTCAGCCACAACTTTTATACCGGAGGAGGAGAACCGGCGAGGAAGGGCGGCGGCGACGCGTCGGTGGGCGGCGTGGGAAGGAAACGACGACGGGAAGAGAGGAAAAAGGAAAATAAAAATAAAAGAAAAAGAGAATAAGAAAGGAAAAGAAAATTAACTTTTCCTCGCTTAAATGGGGTAGCCTAAACAGGCTTTTCCAGACCCCATTTTTATCCCCGTAAACACGTCCATACGGTCTCCGAAAAATTCTCGAAAAAATTCCAAAAATTTCAAAAAATTCCCTTATTATTATCTGCCCTTTTTCAGTATTTTACAACATAACCTTCTGGTTGTACCATATAGATTTCTTCGTCAAGATTACCATTAAGGAAAGCTATTTTTACATCCATCTGATGTAATTCCATGTCATATTGTGCTATTATAGCTAGGATGACACGTATTGAATCAAACTTCACAACTGGGGAAAATGTCTCTTCAAAGTCAATACTGTTGGTTGGTCCTAGGAAGATCGTACCGGTTCCACTATACAAAAATTTTGTACAAGTGTCGAACCTTTTCCTAAAAAACCTATTGTGTTATTTAGAAATTAAATTAAGAATCGCAAACGGAACTTAACATTATTGATTCCAAATTTAACTTATCTGTTCTTAATGGTTTAGATTTGGATCGCAAGCGGAACTTAACACTATTGATCCAAATCCACCTATGTTATAAAGTTTAATTAAATATTAATTTTCAAAATTAGCTTGCAGGACTGCATGGCGAGGCACATGACCTTCTTGGGTATGGAAGCATCCACCATCGCCTATACAAAGCCTTTTAAGGAAAGCTAATATTTAATTTCCTTATATAACTCTAGGTTTAACCAAAAAAAATAATCGAATTACAAATTTGAAAAACAAAGAAAAACACAAACTCGAATTACAATTCGAAAAACTAGAATCTAATGCCTCTTGTGTTTGGAATTCATACAAAAGAAAAACTAGTATGATGCGGAAAATAATTACTAGTTATACCTTCCTTTGTATGCAACGACCTCTTGATCTTCTACCGTATTCCTCTTCTTATCCCGGACGTTGTGTGGGCAACGATCTACCGAGATGAGAACCACCCAAAGCCTTCTTCTCCTTGCAAGGTTCGGCCACCACAAGTACTCCAAGAATAGAAGAGGTTCGACCACCACCACCAAGCTCCAAGGGATGCATCCTTTCTCTCCTTCTTCTCTAAGCTAGAATCCGGCCACCTTCAAGCTCCAAGAGATGATGAGGTTCGGCCAATGAAGAAGAAAGAAAAGGAAGAGGGAAAAGCAATAGGCCTGGCCACCACCAAGGAGGAAAAGAGAGGAAGAAATAGAATAGAGTTGTCACCCATGAAGACACCTCTACCCCCTCTTTTATAATCCTTGGTCTTGGCAAATAAGGAAATTTAAATAACAACTTCCTTAATTATTTAGCCATGAAAAGGAAAATTTAATTAATTTAAAAATCAATTTCCTTTTCTTAAACATCATGGCCGGCCACCTACAAGCTCCAACAAGGAAAGTTTTAATAACACAAGAATTAAAACTTCCTAATTTATTTCCGAAAATTTATAAAAAATTTCTCTAATAATTTTTTCCTTCATGGTTGGTTATAAAAGGAAATTTTATAAATTAAAATCTTTCTTTTAAACATGTGGATGATTTCTAAAAAGGAAAGTTATCTTTAAAATTAAAATCTCCTTTCAATCTACAAATAAGGAAAGATATTAAATCTTTTCTTAATCCTTTGTAGAAACTTATAAAAGGAAAAATTTATAATTTTAAAACTCTCTTTTAAATCATGAACATGGTTATAAAAAAGGAAAGTTTTCTCAAAATTAAAATCTTCATTTCAATTTACAAATAAGGAAAGATATCAAACTTTTTCTTAATCTTTTGTAGAAAGCTATAAAAGGAAATATTTAAATTTTAAACTCTCTTTTAAAACCATGGAATCCACATAAGCAAATTTTCAAAAATAAAAATCCTTTTAATATGATGTGGTCGACCACCTAAGCTTGGACTCAAGCTAGGTCCGACCATCACTTGGTTCATCCAAGGATTAACTTGGCTGACCCCTTGCTTGGGCTCCAAGCAAGGCTTGGCCGACCACCTTAGGATGGGTATAAAGGTGGGTATACGCGGGTATAATACTTTATAAATAAGAGGCTATGATAGGGACCGAGAGGAGGAATTGGTTTTGGTCTCCCGATGAAATTAAACTTCCCGTGTTCGCCCCGAACACTCAACTTAATTTCATCAATAATAATTCATACCACTAAGGAATTATTATTGAACTACCGCACCAATCCCAAATTATGTTTTGGGCTCCTTCTTATTATGAGTGTGTTAGTCTCCCTGTGTTTAAGATGTCAAATGCCCACTAATTAAATGAGTTACTGACAACTCACTTAATTAATATCTTAGTCCAAGAGTAGTACCACTCAACCTCATTGTCATGTCGGACTAAGTCCACCTGCAGGGTTTAACATGATAATCTTTATGAGCTCCTTTTGGGGACATTCTCAACCTAGATTACTAGGACACAGTTTCCTTTTATAATCAATAACACACACTATAAGTAATATCATTTCTCAACTTATTGGGCTTATTGATTTATCGAGCTAAATCTCACCCTTTGATAAGTCAAAGAAATAAATACTAAATATATGTGCTTGCTATTATATTAGGATTAAGAGCACACACCTCCATAATAACTAAGGTCTTGATCTTTTATTAAGTCAGTATAAAAAGAACTTACCTTAAATGGTTCTACTCAATACACTTAAAGTGTACTAGTGTAATTTATTAGTCAAGATAAACTAATACATAATTACACTACGACTTTATCGACGGTTTGTTCCTTTCCATCTTAGTCGTGAGTAACTGTTAATAATTTATAAAGAACCGATAACATGATCTTCTGTGTGTGACACCACACACCATATTATCTACAATATAAATTAATTGAATAACTATACTAATCATGTAGATATTGTTGGAACCCCAAGGTTGTTTTGGTGTGATCAACAAGTTAAGTTAGGTCCTGCGTTGTATTTAACCTTGTGTCTAAGTGTGCAGGAGCTTAGGAGCACAGGTACTCGAGCGGAAGACGCAGCTAGCGAGAAGGGCTGCTGCGTCAGGGGCGCTGAGGAAGAATGGAGAGCGGTGAGGAAGTGCGCGATGGTTCGAGTCAGCCGGGCGGAAGATTGCTCGGGGGGAGCAAGAGGCGGCCAAGGTCGGCAGGGGTGTCGAGGGAAGTCTGCGGATGAGTCTGCTGGTGGGCGAGAAGGGACACACGGCAATTCCGAGCGAAGCCGGAGGGAAGCATGCTCGAGAAGGCCGGAAGATGGGTTGGGTGAGCCCTATGGATGTCGAGATCACCCAATCAAGCGGATCCGGGCCGGACCGAGGGACTGGAGAAGTGGTCCGGACAAAAGTCAACATGATTGACTTTTTGCTGCGGAACGAATACAGGCGCCCGGACCTGATTTTGACCAAGATCGCGATTTACGCGATCCGAACATTGGGGATAAACTTTATCCCCAGGCGCCGGCCCCCCCGCCAAGGCTATAAATATAGCCTTGGTCGAGGCTTTTAGTTAAAATTGTAACAACACTTGTGTGCTTCCTTTGCTTTGATTAGCTTCATTCTTTTTGTGCCTACACTGAGGCTTCTGAAGGAGTTCTTAGTGCAACCATCTTCCTTAGATTAACAACCTCCCGGTTGTAACCAAGTCAAATCCGGTGCCTCGTTTTATGCTTTATTTTCTTAATCTATTTTTCAAGTGTTAGCTTAATTGTCAGAAAGAGTTGTGTTTTATTCAGGGCTATTCAACCCCCTTCTAGTCAGCCAACGGTTCAACAAGTGGTATCAGAGGGCCTGGAAGTAAACGAGCAGCAACGAGATGGCGGATCTAACATCCACCCGCCAAAATTCGAGGGGACTTTGTGGAAGAAGCACATGGAGGTATTTTTCGGTCCGATTTTGATTTATTATTAATAATGGAACTCGGTTTTGAAGCTCGAGGGCAAAACAAAAGTCAATGGACAAAGAAAGAGCAGGTCGAAAACAAGAAAGCGGAATTCCATCCGCTAACCGTACTTCCTCCACAAGAAGTCGACCGGTCGGCACCTACAATTCGGCAAAGGAGCTTTGGGAGAAGTTCCTTGAATTACACGGAAAGCCAAGCTTGCGAGATGGGACTTACTTCGCAACCACTCACCAACCTCCGTCTTGAAGAAGGTGAAACAATTGCACATCTACACTCGAGGATCGAGGAGCTCCGGACTTTGAATCTCGGAGAAGAGGTAAGTAACCGAGATTCGCTACGCTTTTAATTCCTTCCTAGAAATTCAAAATGGGCATCATTAGTAGATGCCTTTTACATTCGAAGGACTTAGAAAAAATTTCATTAGAAGAATTTTTCAACATTTGAAGTGCATGAGTCAAGATGTGCGGGAATGAGAGAGCCAAAGAACAATGTCCTCAAAGCTTGAGAGACGAACCAGAATCGAAATCTTCTCTCGACGAGGAAATGGTAATGATGGTAAGGCGATTTAAGAAGTTATATAATTCTAGAAAAACTAACCATCCACGGGGTAGAAAGATCCGCTGCTACCATTGCGGCGAAGAAGGGCATGTCAAGGACAAGCGCCCAAGTGAAGAACAAAGACAAGGAAAAGGGTAAGAAGCCTATCCAAAACGAAGGCCCTGAGCGGCGTGGGACGATCGTCGTCCGAATCGGAAGTCGACTTGCATTAATGGCGAGTCATCAAGGCGACGACTGTGATTCAAGCTCTTCGAAATGAGCATCGAGAGCATCGATGAAGGGGGAGACACGTCGGAAGAAAGCAGCAGCTCAGGAGGAGAAACGGACAACGAGATCGACAAGGTAAGTCAGGTACGATCTCTTCCTCCCGATAAAATGTTTAAGTTTGTTAAACTTTTAACAAAAGATTGCTGCAAATTAGAAAGTGAAAATAAAAATTTAAAAGTAATTCTAGCTAAGTCTTGTCCCTTAGAAGAATTAGATAAATTAAAACTAGCAAATGAAAAATTGAAACTTGAAAATGATGATTTGAAAATTCAAGTAGACAACTTGAAAAACCATGCATGTTCATCTAAAACCAATGTTAGAAGATTTAATAATTTAAATTGGTACTTTAAATATCACCCTGGACAAATTAGGAACATTTCAAGAAAATATGTTCCTAAAAACTTTTTAGTTAATCCAGTAAATTGGAACCTATATTAGGTTCCTAAATCATGCTTAAATTAATTTTAAAATTAAAATTTGCTTTAAGTGAGAAAATTAAACAAAGAATTTCTTTATGAGGCTTTGTCTAAGGAAGTGGTTGTTGTTCTAATAACCAAGAAGGCATAGTGCCTCGCCACGACCTGGAAGCCAAAATATTGAAATAAATGTTTAATTAACTTACTAATGAAGCATTAATACAAGAATTAATTAGTGCTTGAAAAAGGTTATTCAAAACATTTTATTTCAATTAGAAATTTACTTGCTTAGAATCTCTTTATTCTCAAAAATCATTTTTTTTTGTTAAGAATCTTTTTAAACAAGAAATCTCAGCTTAAATTACTTAGAAAAACTTTCTAAATTTCTTAAAAACTTAGAAATTTATTGAAATATTTTTTAAGTCTTTTACCCTTAGATTGTTTTTTATGGAACCCCATTTTTATTGTGATCAAAGGGGGAGAAGGGAAAGTATAAGTCTAGGGGGAGGTAGAAAAAATTGTAAATTAAAATTTGAAATTTTAATTTTTTCTATCATGTTGCATATTATTGCAATTAATTTCATATCTATTGTTGACCTAGCTTAACTTGAGTTGATCACACCAAAAGGGAGATTGTTGGAACCCCAAGGTTGTTTTGGTGTGATCAACAAGTTAAGTTAGGTCTGCGTTGTATTTAACCTTGTGTCTAAGTGTGCGGGAGCTTAGGAGCACGTACTCGGCGGAAGATGCACTAAGCGAGAAGGGCGACGCTGTGCGTCAGGGGCCTGCGGAAGAGTACCCGGCGAGAAGGAAGTGCGCGCGATGGTTCGAGTCTGGCGGGCGGAAGATTGCTCGGGAGCAAGAGGCGCTAAGCGGAAGGTCACGGGGTGCGATCGAGGCAATCTGCGGATGAGTCTGTTGGTGGGCGAGAAGGGACACGCGGCAATTCGGAGGGAGCCGGGAGGAAGCATGCTCGAGAAGGCCGGAAGATGGGTTGGGTGAGCCCTATTCCGATGTCGAGATCACCCAATCAAGCGGATCCGGAGCGAAGACCCGAAGGGCAGGGGACTTAACGGATAAGTGGTCTGGACAAAAGTCAACCGCGATTGACTTTTTGCTCGAGGCGGAGCTGGGGGCACCGGAATGCTTCGGCCGGACCGATTTTGACCAAGATCGCGATTCACGTGATCACGATGTTGGGGATAAAACTTTATCCCCAGCGCCAGGCCTCCAGACCAAGGCTATAAATATAGCCTTGGTCCGAGCTTTCATGAGTTAAAAAATTGTAACAACACTTGTGTGCTTCCACTGCTTTGATTAGCTTCATTCTTTTTGTGCCTACACTGCTGTAAACGAGGCTTCTCCGCCTGAAGGAGTTCTTAGTGTAACAATCTTCCTTGGATTAACAACCTCCCCGGTTGTAACCAAGTCAAATCCGGTGCCTCGTTTTTATGCTTTATTTTCTGCTTAATCTATTTTTCAAGTGTTAGCTTAATTGTCCGAGAAAGGGTTGTGTTTTATTCAGGGCTATTCAACCCCCCCTTCTAGCCGGCCCAACGGTCCTACAGATATTTGACCAATGTGATTCTTATTTCTAAGTAAATGTTTACAAAAAGCTAGGCTTTTAGTATACATTCCAACAAATACCCTCCATTTGGGTATATCCTTTTGCAACTAATCGAGCTTTGTATCTATTAATCGATCCATTTGCTTTCCTCTTTACTTTGAGAATCCACTTATTCCCAATAGCTCTTCATCCCGGAGGAAGATCGACTAAATCTCAAACTTGATTCTTTCTCATTGACTCCATTTCCTCATCCATTGTAATTTTTCATTTTTCTCTTATTGAGCTTCTCAAAGCTTCCTCAACTGTTCGAGGTTCCTCATTATCAACTGGGAGAATCATCAATGCCTCATTCTCAATATCAAACCTTTTCCGAGGAATAATCTGACGACTACTTCTTCGAATGTTAGACTGTTGAGAAACTAACTCATTTAGTGGCAAATTACTCCCACTAGGTTGACTAGACTCAGGCATCTCCTGATTTGTTGATAAAGGAACATTATCCTCCTCCTCTATCTCATATAGAGGAATTGTCTTATCAACTCCACCTCGTGTTGGGAACTCAGTTTCAAGAAAAGTAGCATCTCTTGACTCTATTTTAGAGATGGTTCCATCTTGTCGCTCACCAATAAAAACATAACCCTTAGAAGTCTCAGAGTACCTTATAAAGATACATTTCTTACCTCTTGGTCCTAATTTTTCATGTTCGTGAGTCTTATCATGAACATAGGCAGCTGACCCCCAAGGTCTCAGATTACTTAAATCCGTCTTTCTACCTGTCCAACGTTCATGCGGGGTAGATGGAACTGACTGTGAAGGCACTTTGTTAAGTATATAGGCCGCAACTAATAATGCATCTCCCCAATAGGAGATTGACAAATTAGCATGCGCCATCATAGACCTAACCACACTACAACAAAAACCCTCAGAGACATCAGTGGAACAACAACGGTTTTAAGCAAAAACCGATGTCTTTGAGCATCTTACACCGGTTTTTCTAAAAATCGGTGTCTATGAGCGCAGATTTTAGCTCATAGACATCAATATTTTAGGCGATGTTTATGAACGCCTTTTTTTCATTAATAGACACCGATTTTAACAGCGATTTTTAAAACCCGATGTTAATGAACCAAAATAAAATATTTTAATTTTTCCACCAATACTTAGCTAAAATTTGCAACATTTCATTCTACCCTCCAAACCTAAACCTATATTGTGCACCGTATACCGTCACGACTCCACCACCACTTTCCTCCTCGCCCTGGGCGTCCAGCCATCTCTCTCAGCCTCATCTCCCTCTTCCCCTTCCTAGATCGAGGCCCCTTCCTCTCTAATCAGGATCAACACACGGCTTTCTGCCATTTCTAGTTTTCCCACAAATCCAGCCAAACCCTCACAGGAATAACCCCCGAGTCCTCAACTACCGGAGCATTCAGAGACGTAGGTAATGGAGATTGTTCGATCACAGAGGGAATTGACTCATGCTGCCGCCTCGACAACGTCGGCTAAACTCTCTTTCTACTGCTCCGCGCCTGCGCTCGAGGTCCGGCTGGAAGATTTTGAACTCTACGGCATAGATCGCCTCTGAGGTACCTTACAAAACCTCATCTTTTCCCATTTCTAGGGTTTGTGGTTCGTTGTATACTCCCTCGAGGTCTGGCTGGAAGATTTTGAACTCTACACCATAGATCGCCTCCGAGGTACCTTGCAAAACCTCATCTTTTCCCATTTATAGGGTTTGTAGTTCGTTGTATACTCCCTCGAGGTCCGGATGGAAGATTTTGAACTCTACGCCATAGATCGCCTCCGAGGTACCTTGCAAAACCTCATCTTTTCCCATTTCTAGGGTTTGTGGTTCGTTGTATACCTCCCCTTCCTTGATCAACTTCCCTATCCTGCGTTTGTTTGGCTTTGTTGGTAACTTATATTTGATTGTTTTCATGAAGTCATGCAGGGTATTTCAGATGGTTTGCCCCGAGGAAAAAGGCCCGAAGAGATGGAGAAATTGGTATTGCGTGTGATTTTGTTTGGATCGCTCATTTTACTTTTAAATATATGTTTTATTTTGGGAAAATTAGGTAATTGAACTCTGAAGGGCACATATGAGGCATCAAGATCCATCAGAGGTCATGAACAAAGATATCATTTCACACTTCGTTCTCCGTCTTGCATATTGTAGAATGTAGGTTTTGATTTTTATGGTCATGTTTTATTTTGATATCACACTATCTTTCCTGAGTGTTATCTCCTTCACCTCCTAGGGATGAATTAAGGAAATGGTTTCTTTCCATGGAGACTTCTCTTTTCCGCTATCGATTCCGACTAGAAAGCCCCGAGTCATAGGTATATTCTGGATACCTTGTATGAGGTTTGGAGCTCTTATCTAATTTCATTTACCAAAATTATGTTCTATTGCTCGTAGAGGTCACTCATGTCCGAATTTCAGCTACCCTATAAGGCTATTAGTCATGCAGAATTCGAGGTATGACTGCAAATTTATGCACCATATTTCTGGTCATATTACAATACTACAAATTTTTAGACATCTCTTTCTATCGAGATGCATTTTTCTCATGTTCTTTGGCCATGGTTTTATCTAGGATGTCTTTTAGTACTTATAGGAAAATATTTTTTATTGCATTGCAGACTGTAAAGGAAAAATTGAACCAAGTTGCGCATTCTATTGGTCAACCGTTGAATGGTATGTCATTACCTACCAGATTTGCATTTGTGATGCTACTAGTAACTAGTAATGGGCAAGATTGAACTTCAATAAGTCATCTTAAAACTCTTGTGATGCAATATATATTTGTCAATTTATCTTCTTATCAAATTCCAGGGAACTGATTATAAATTGATTTGTTTTGTTTGAAAGTAACACAGATACCAGTTGCTCAATCATTTATAGCTTTTACTGTTATGTCTAGTAATTTGACAAATTTTTATTGTTTTTTACAGCTGATACACTCTTTTTTAAGGTACCATTTATCTACTTGTTTTTAGTCTAAACTCTCTTTTTTACTACAACAATGTTTCCTTAGTTTCTACTGACCTGTGTCTACATGCAGGCACCCTTTGAAGAAGTGCCAGAATTATTTGTTGGCCGCAGGGTTTTCCTACAAAAAGGTTTTGCTTATGTTGCGATGCATCAGGTCCATGTTAAATTTATCTTTATACTTTCAAACTCCACAAGATGTGATTATAACTTTATACTTAGTCGGAACTTTTTTTTAGGCTGTGCCCCTTGTTGCCACTCAATTCTGAAGCAATCTCTCAAAGTGCCTTGTCTTAACCAATAGGTAATTGTTCATGTAATTGATATTCAACATTGCATTTCTTAGAATTGTCATTGCGGTCGAGGACAAATAGAGAGTATTTTGAATACATCACTGATGATAAGTTGGGAGATCCTTCAATTCACTACCAATGCTTCACAAAATGGATGTCATCAATGGATATTGACGAAACTGATGACAATGAACCACCCTGTATTCGTGGAGATTGTGATGGGATTTGGGTTGACAATGAGAATTTTTAGTTTGGTAACTTTATTTATGATTTATATATATGACTATTTACTTTATTTTGGTAACTTCATGAAGCTAATGATGGTGGACTTCTTGCCACTATCATGGGTGTTGGTTTCAAAGGTATTGGTATCATAATCCACTAAATATGCATTATTGTTATTTTCTTGTGAGAAGGTCAATAATTTCAGCTTCCGAACTCTTACTTCTGAGCCCATTTAAATGTTTTATGAAGGTGCGATCGCATATTATGGTTTGGAAGAGGTCTCAATCAGTTGTCTTATGTCCGAGGAGAGTCCAGGTTTTCTGACCACAGACCTGTTTTCAACACTTTCACTGCAGAGGTTGAAATGGCGAATTATAGTCAATGCAAGAACGTGGGTTATTGTAGTTCTCGTGTAGAGGTGGAAGAACTCTTAGCATATTCACAGGGTTATAGCGGGCTATGCTAGTACTAAAGCATGTGTAAGATCCCATTCAATAATTGAGGTACACTTTCATGTCTGCCTAAAGGAATGCATATTTTTATTTTCATACTAGATCGTTAAAACCTGACAAGTTTTTTGGATGCTGAGTCACGCTCTGTTATCTTTTTCATGGTATTGTAGATGTGCAGTAACATTTGATAAATGATCTAATATCCCGCCTTGTGAGGCAGCAAGCAGTTCTTCTGATCAAGCAAATAGGTACTGATTTTATTTTAATTGAACTATTAAATCATGCTCACACTGACTTATTAGTGTATGATTAATTCCTTGCATTTGTTCATCAGGAGACAACATTGTATCTTTGATGTTGATCAGATTTTTGTCCAAGAAGTTTCAGAGTTTTGATCCCAAACGACTCACTAACATCTATTAACCAGTTTTTTTATGTTACTCAAAATACCATGCATTCTCACGAGCAGCTAATCGGTTTATAGTTCTCACTTCAACAAATGTGTTCCTGAAATAAAAGACAGTAGTACCAACACTGCAAAGAGAGGGGGGCTTCTGGCTCCATCGACAAGATGCAAAGTGGATGTCTTTTTTTCACCCTGATTGTTTTGCATTTGCAGGAGTGCAGGAATACTTTTTGTAGAGTGAGAAGAAAAAATGTATTACTCCAAAAAATAATGATGTGCATAGTTCTTTTCTGTTTTCAAGGTGGAAAAGGATGGATGAACTCTGAATTCATACTCATTACAGTGATACAGAATGATACTACTGCGTTGTTCAGAGAGCATGGTGTGTGTTGTCTGCTGTGAAAGCTTGTGCTATGCAGGTTAACAAGAAAATTATTCTTCGTTGTATGCAGGTTAATTAGAATCTCAACCTCGATACTTTTTTTTTTCTGTGCTATCTGTGTTCCTTGACATACACCATGGTGTTACAAATCTTTATTGGTCCTTTTTTGTTCACTAATAGGTGTCAGTTTCTCTTGCTAAAATGGGCAATTTAAAAGATCATCGTGATGCACTTGTATAATTAGTTGCTTCTTCGGAATATGGAATCCTTCATTTGTTTAGTCATCACCAGTTACAGGTATTACCCTCCGCATTCTACGTGAATGAACAAATCATCATAGTTTGAGTTCTACACCGTGAAAATTGATTTGAACTGTTCTTGAGTATCACTGCCAGCTCCCCAACAAAACATGTGACAAAAGAAATTAACTGGGCATATATTTTTCAGAAATTTTTAGTAATTGAAAGGGAATGCTCATTACACACAATGGAGTACGAAGAAGAGTTGTCTGTCATTAATTCTCAACAAGAATGATGGTAATTTTTGGTAAGCTTTGACTCCCTAGTTATAATGTCTTTCATTATCTATGTTTCAAAATTATGCACATATTTGCTAGATTTTTACTCGTTTAATTTTTTTTTATTGATTGACATTTCTTTGAATTGTTTCTGATGTGTTCAAATCATACGTTGTCCAAGTTATCTAGTTTAACTTTATTGCTATTACTTAAATTCAAAATTCTTAGCTGTTTGTGCATAATTAAACAAGTGTTATTCCAATTCCACCCTCTTTTACTCATGTTTCACAAAAACATAAAATCTTTAGTCATATCATTATAGTTGGCAGGACTTTCTGATGAGAGGTTGGAAATCTCTTTTTTCCATTTTCAAAAAGAAGTACCAAGAATACGTTCATTGGCACTTCTCAAGTACTGATTAATTAAAAAGGACCCCAGTTAAGAGAGTTGGATCGTGGAGCTGATATCAGTGTTGCTACACCAGGATGTTTGAATGATATTCTGAATATGAAAAGATTGAACCTCCATCAAGTACTGATTAATTAAATTGCAACTATGAGAAAACTTTGTTGCAATAATTTTTGGTTTGAAATATATTAAGTTCCCAGGAATGATAAATCTATCACTATATGATGTGGTTGAGATAAATGATGAATGTGTAACGACCCGACCCTTTGGCCTCTTAGGCGGCCCTTGTGGCGGCCCTACTGGCGGCCCTTATGTCGTCGGCCCATTTGGCGACCTCTCATGTCGTCGACCGACGACCCTTGGCCGTGTCGTTACTCACTAGGACTTTCCACCCCTGGCCAGTGCATTTTTGCCTCCCCCAGGATTCGAACTCTACAAGTTAGGTTTTGACAGCTGAATATGATCTCTCTTACTTCATTTGTAACTGCAAATTCAACTTTCTGAAACCTTGTGAACCACTGAAGATCCTTATTGCAAGCATTGAAGTAAGCATTGATATGGTTGAGATAAATGATGAATGTGTCTCTTTTTAAGCATTCAAATTAGTCATCTTGTTACCTGGTGCTCTTACTACTTTTTCAACTATGATTTTTGGTCTTGGTTTACTAATATATTATTTATGTATTTTTACAGTTTACAAATCTCAAGTACTCCAGAGTTGAAATTGATGAAGTGCGGTTCGAGTGGGCTAAATGCATGCTAGATTACATTTGAAGAGCGGTTCTACCTTGATGTGTTGTTAAAAGAATGTTTTATCTTAATGATTCTGATATCTATTAGCTTTTGATGTAAAAAGAATGTTTGTGTATTTTATGGATAATGTTGTAAAAAGATTATTTATGTAATTTGTGAATATTTGTGTATTTTATGGATACTGTTGAATGAAGAATATTTGTATAATTTGTGAATATCTGTGTATTTTTTTTTTGTTACTGTCGATTTTTCATTGTTTCGGAAATCAAATTTGTGAAAAATATCGATATTACATCGGTTTTCCACCGCTGCAAAACTGATGTTATTAACTAATATTACATCGATCGTATGCCGTTGTCAAAACTGGTGTTATTAACATATAATATTACATCGGTTTTACACCGTTGATGAAACGGTGTCGTTAAGTGATACTACACCGGTTAATAATTGATTCGAACACCGGTGTCGTTAAGTGATACTACACCGATTTTAACCCAATGTCTAAAATGGCAGACCTTTTACATCGGCTTCATAGACATCGGTCGAAAATGTAATAGACACCGGTGGAAAATCGATGTCTATGAGGGTTTTTGTTGTAGTGTCATTTCAAGAAGAGTCCTATTTCTTCTTTCAGCAACCCCATTTTGCTGTGGAGTTCCAGGGATAGTTAGCTATCTAATAATCCCTTTCTCATTACACATTGTTTTGAACTGATCAGATAAATATTCACCTCCACGGTCAGTCTGCAAGGTTTTAACCTTACGTTCCAATTGATTCTCAACTTCGTTCAAGTAACGAATAAAGTAATCTAATGCTTCAGATTTGTGAGAAATCAAATACACATGACCAAAACGTGTGAAGTCATCAATAAATGTAATGAAATAAGAACTCCCATTTTTAGCCTTCATATTCATTGGACCACAAATATCCGAATAAATTAATTACAATGGTGACTCAGCCTTAATAGCCTTACCAAATGATTTTCTAATCATCTTTCCAGCAAGACAACGCTCACATATAGACAAGTTAATCTTAGCATGAGTGCCCAAAAAGCCCTCCTTAGCTAATCTATTTATTCGTTCTTATCCTATATGTCCTAGCCTAGCATGCCAAATTTCATCATTAACATTAGCATTACTAGCAAGAGCAATGTTTGAAAAACAACCATCATTATTATTTGGTTCTACATCAAGAACCATAAAATCATTTGTTACATAACCATACCCAATTAACACAGAGTTAATTCGAAGTTCCTAAGGGTGTTAATTCGGGTGGGTCGGGTCGGGTTGAGTTTTTTTTTTTTACACCCAACCCGAACCCGACCCGAACCCAAGTTCAACCCAAAATACCTAAACCTGAACCCGAACCTGACCAACCCGATCAACCCGAACCCAACCCAGATAACCCGAAAATCTGATTCAAACGACTTTTTTGGACTATTTTTCCTATAATTCTTCACTTTTATCTCAATACTCTATCATTATCATATAAACGTGATATTAATATACATAAAACATCTTAATTTTAAAAATAAAATTCGATTTAACCCCAAAAAAACCCACTAAACCCTATATTTAAGTCAACCTAGGTCAACCTGAACCCGACTCGACCCAACCCGAAAATTTTTAATTCTCCAACCCTCCAACCCAAACCCGAAAAGGTCCAACCCGAACCTGATTTTTTTCGGGTCGGCTCGGATTGGGTCGTCGGTCGGGTTCATTTTTGACACCCCTAGAAGTTCCACACTGTTGGATCGTGAAACGTCGATAGAGGGGGGGGTGAATATCGATTCGAAAAACAACGAGTATAAAAGAGTTAAGCGCAGCAGAAATAAAACAGCTTAGACAGATGAACATGATGTTTTTTACTTCGTTCGGAGCCTGTGACGACTCCTACTCGAAGACCCGTACTCCTTGAGTACTTTCGTTGGGCAATCACTAGCAGTTCGAATATTATTACAATTTAAAGTACAGAAATGCTAATGAAAATAAAATAAATACCGACAAGAATTAAAGACGAGGAAAAGAGCGTATTGTCGGATCTTCGTTAGCGTCGCAGGAGCGCAGAGCAGTAAAGCAAGCAGTCTAAGAGTTCTGAGTTGATACTGATCTCTGCCTCCACCCCATCTTTTATATGAAGCTCGGGGCGCCCTGGATCCCTTCCGGGCGCCCTGGTGAGACGTGGCAAGTCCAACCAGCAAGCTCCAAGTGGCGACGCGCGGTCAGGATAATTTTTGCCTCCAGGGCGCCCGGGTGCCTCCCGGGCGCCCGGACCACCTTTTTCCAGCGAACAACTTTCCTGCAAAACAAGGTTAGTCCGAGACAAATAGATCCTGCAAAATAAAGTGTTAGCACAGTTTATGAATTCAGTATAAGAAGTATGACTTTGCAAAACAGAGTATGACTTAGATTCCGTCTTTCCGAGACCGGAATCTAGTCACGATCTCAACTTAGATATCCGAAATGGATCTAAGCCGGATTGACGCCTAATGTTCCCTTCCCGGGAAGACGTCCTCGCAGTCACTCCCCTCCAGTAACTTACCTTACTTACCGGGTCCGGTCGACCTTGACCCATCTGGACTTCTCCTGCCTGGCCCATCGACCTAGTTGGACTTCTCGCCAAGCGTCGGTCAGCCCGTCGACGCTTGGACTTCTCGCTAGATATTCGGTCAGCCTGTCGACCTAGTGGGCTTCTCGCCGCGTCCGGTCGGCCCGTCGACCGCTTGGACTTCTCGCGACCATCGCGTCGACCTGGGCTTCGTGCGGACACATCCGCTGCCACGACTGTATGGACTTTTCCCGCACACTTAATCGGTGTTAGACAACAACAAGCTAACTTAACTGATTTGTCATTCATCAAAACTTGGGTTAAATCGTTAGTGCAAATAATGACAACCTGGTTAAGTTAGTGTAAACATATACATAAAACAATATGCATTTAATGTGGTTTTTAAGTTAGTTTGTATTTTCAAATGGGTTTAGCTAACTTAACCACCTAACCCCCCCCCCCTTTGGCATTCATCAAAAATAAACATTGATTAAGTAAACATAGATTTTTGAAATGTCAAGATAAGCAGATAAAGAGAAAGAATGTCATGATAATCTGTGGGAGTTTAAATTTTTGAAAAACTTGTTTAAATCATTAACTTTTAGATTTTAGAGAAATAGCTAAAAAAAATCTCAAACACAAGTGTATAAGTTCTAAATTTCAAGACCAAATTTTAAATATTCAAAACTAGTTTCATCTTTGAAATGCTTTTCAAATAAGTTTTTGAAACTTAATTTGTAAACTTTATTTGAAATGCTAAAAAATTATTTTTCAACACTAAGTTTGTAAAAGATTCAATTAAGAAAATGATTTTGAGAAACTTAGGTTTTGAAAAACTCTAATTTCCATAATTTTCAAAGCAATTTTGAAAACTAAAATTTAACTTTCAAATTGTCAAACTTAAGTAAAATCAAATTTTGAGAACTAGATTTTTGAATTTAATTTTCAAAATGAAGTTAAATCTAATATTCAAAATCAATTTTCAATAAAAAGTGAAACCCAAATCAACTTGATTGTATCAGAGTTAGTTTGCACACATAATTTTAAAATATTCAAAGTAGACAAAGGAGTTTTCAAAATGATTTTATAGAATTCTTTTTCCAAAATCAAATTTTCAAAGTTCAAAAGTACTAGTTTCAAAACCATGGTTTAAAATATTAGAAAAGTTCAGTTTTCAAGAACTAAGTAAAAAGCATAAAAAGTTTGTGATTTAAAACAAACAATTGTGAGTTGATTTAAAAAAAATATTCACAATTTTAAACAGGTTGATTTTGAAAATTGATTTTTAAACTTTGATTTTCAAAATTAAGTTTAAAATTCGATTTGAAAAATTGAATTAGTTTTATTTCTCCCCTGAACCTGACATAAAATTTTGAAAATATTTGCTAAATATATTCAAAGTAGAAAAAAAATTGAGGTAGAATTTTCTAGAGAGATTTTAAAGAGAAGATTAAAAAAATAACACTTAAGGAGATAATTAAAAAATAAACCTCCCCCTGAATTTGATACTCCTTTAATTTATTAATTCTCCTTATTCATTACTCCCCCTTAATATAAAATTTTACAACCGTGACATATTTTCGTACATAAGTATTTTAGGCGATTGTATAATTATCTTTATAAAATTGTTCATTTAAATTTGACTAAACGTAATTAACGTTAGATTCAGTTGAAATAAGTTAACCTTTAGTGTAATGTTAAGTAAGATAAGTTGTTATTAATTCAATAATTAATCAATATTAATAATTTATTGATTAAATTTTGTTTGATTCAATAATTTAATATAATCTAAATTTTGTATTAATTGATGAAGGTGTTAGTTATAATTTAACTTTTCATTTACTTCCTTTTAAGTTGGATTAACTTAGTTTAAAGTTGGTAGTAATTTGAAGTTAAACTCGTTATTAAACAAGGTTAAGTAAGGTTCAATTTAAGTCAAACTTTAATTATGTTTTAATAAAAATAATTAATATTTTAAAGGTTGATTAAAAAAAATGACTTAGAGTAATTTTAATATTTTTACTAAGGTTAAACCTAGGTGCTAATCAAATCAAGCTTAGTTCTCAAATAAAGTTAAACTTAAATAGTTAAGTTCTACTTATTAATTACATAATTAAGTTTAAAGTTAAAGTTAACGAAATTTAAGTTTTTAAGTTAGGTGTCTAAGTTTTAAATGAATTTAAAAGAATTATTATTATTAAGGGATTTCTAACAAGATTTTAAAAAGACTTTTATAATTATTTAATGGCAATAGGTTCAATTCAGTTTTGATTTTATATTTAAATTAATATCAGTGATTAATTTAGGTTTAAGTTTTAAGTTTAAGTTAAATTTTTAAATTTTAATTGTAATTAAGTTATAATTTAAGTTTTAATTTTCAGTTAGGTTAAATTAAGTTGAAAAGTAATGTTTAAATTAAGTTTTAATAAGTTTTAATTTAAGATTAAAATAATGTTTAAAAAAAATTTTAAAATCTAAATAATAATTTTAAAGTTTAAAGAATCAATAAGAATAATTTTTTGTAAGTTAACAACATTTTATCAAAGTGAACAATAATCTTAAGAAGAATTTTTCAAAATGATTTATTAAAGATTTAATTTTTAAAAGATTTTTTATTTTTATTTTTTTTTACTGATTTTTGAAAGAGTTTAAAAAGTAATTTTTAAATCATTTTTTAAAAGAGTTTTTTTTTTAAAAAACAATTTTTAAAATTTTTAAAAGAATTTTTAAAATACTTTTTAAAATAGTTTTAAAAGAATTTTGAAGATAATTTTAAAATAAATTTTAAGTTTAGAATAAAGATTTTAAAGTTAAATATAAAATTTTTAAAGTTAAATTTTTAAAGTTAAATTTTAAAGTTAAATAATTTTTAGGTTAAAATAAATTTTTAAAAATAATTTTTAGGTTAAAATAAATTTTTAAGTTGAAATAATAAATTTTTAAGTTAAAATAGTTTTTAGGTTAAAATAAATTTTTAAGTTAAAATAATAAATTTTTAAGTTAAAATAATTTTTAAGTTAAAATAAATTTTTAAGTTAAAAAAAATTAATTTTTAAAAATAGATTTTTTTTTAAAAAAAATAATTTTAATTTAATTTAAAATTCAAAATTTAATTTTAATTAATTTTAATTTAATTTGAAATTCAGATTTTAATTTGAAATTCAAAATTTAATTTAAATTAATTTTATTTTAATTTGAAATTCGAAATTTAATTTTAATTAATTTTAATTTAATTTGAAATTCAAAATTTAATTTAAATTTGAAATTCAAAATTTAATTTTAATTTGAAATTCAAATTTTAATTTTAATTTGAAATTCAAAATTTAATTTTAATTAATTTTAATTTAGTTTGAAAATTAATTAATTTAATCCTTATTCATCTCACCCGATCTAGATTATCAATCAGGGAATCCTATAATTTTGTGAGATGAATTAGATTTAATTATAGAGTTTGGTTTAACTTGTGTTAGATTCAGGTTTAACTTTGGTCTCAACAAATAGACATTCTTCGGACAAATTTCTAAGCTTAGTGAGTCACTTGGACGTCATTAGAAGTAACCAACCTTTCGAGGTTTTCCGAATAGTCCTATTCACGGAGCTTAGTACTAAACCTTGGTCTAACTAGTTAGGATCCATTTAAAGGTAGTTTCGGTCGGTTCCACTTGGCCAAATGCACCAGATTGAAGTCATATCTTTCTAGACATGCGATGCCCAAGCTTCCCCAACGTACTATCATCAAAAAACTTCACCAGTACTATGATTCAAGTTAAACTTGAACCCTCTTTAACTAGTCCTAATTACCCTGTCGGGTAGGTTGGTTGGGGTTACCCTTTTCGGGTAGATTAGTTTTGGAGGTGCCAGCTATTCTGGAGCCTCCCCCTGAATTATTGGCCTTTAATTTAAATTTTCGTTTTAGGTTTGTGTCGATTCATTTTATAGTTATAATTAACTTGATGATAATTTATATTTTGTTGAGTTTTAATATTTTTAAATTTTGATTTCTTTGATTTGTGTTTTGGTTTTTGATTTAGTTTATTTGAGTTTATATAATATATTTTTTCTTTAGGTATGTAATATTGATTAATTCCTACTTGCGTGGTCAAACACGCTTTCGGAACCCAAGCTTGATTAGTTGATTTGTATTGGGTTATTAATGACTTAAAGGTTTTATTTGAGTTCGACTTGTATCCAAGTCCGATTTTATTATAACATGCTTTTTGATTGTTCAGGATTAAGTCTAGATTTTTTGATCTTGTAGTGAATTTTTCTAGTATTTCTTTTAAGTTACTAATTTCTGATTTTAATGATGAATTCTCTTCAAGTATTAGATCTTGAGTTGGATTTAAATTTTTTATTTGTTCCTTGAGGTCTTGATTTTCCTCAATGAGTGATTTGTTTTCATTTTTTATTTTAATTAACTTACTATTTAAGCAAGAAATAATTTTAAAGAATTTTTTGTTTAAATTAAAATATACCTCATTCGGGCCTTCGGAAACGAGTACAGACTCGTGGCTTGATTCGGGTTCAGACCCGTCTTCATCTTCCGACTCGTCTTCTGTTTCAGCTTCGCGGGCCATCAGCGCGAGATGGCTCTGGTGTTTCTGCTCTTCTGCCTCCGATTCGTCCCACGTTGCTTTGAGGGCCTTCTTTTTGGTTGGCTTCGGTTTGTCGAACTTTAGTCTTGGGCATTCGTTCTTGTAGTGCCCCTTTTTATTGCACCCGAAGCACGTTACGTTCTTTTGTTCCGAGGGAGAACTAATCTTTTGAAGGTCTTTCTTGCTGAAGCTTCTTTTTCTCCCGATGAACATTTTTCCTACCAGGTTCACCAGGTGTTCTTCGTCTTCGGTATCTTGATCAGAATCTTCTTCAGATTCAGGCTTGTTCTTCTTTTCTTTGGATGAGCCTGCAAATAAAGCAATACCTTTCTCGGCTCCAGCATTAGTTTGTTCATGTAATTCTAACTCACAAAAAAGCTCGTCTAATTTTAACTTAGATAAATTTTTTGAAATTTTGTAGGCATCTACGATTGATGCCCACAAGCTATTACGAGGAAAGACATTTAGTGCGTACCTTATTAAATCTCTGTTTTCCATCTGGTGGCCTATCGCGTGGAGTCCATTGAGAACGTCCTTGATTCTTGCATGCAGTTGACTTGCCGTTTCCCCTTCCTGCATTTTTATATTAAATATTTTATTTAAAAGTAGGTCTCTTTTTGTTACCTTCGCGTCGCTTGTTCCTTCGTGCAACTCGATCAGTTTGTCCCACAATTCTTTAGCATTCTGATGTGGTCCGACGCGATTCAGCTCTTCTCATGTTAGGCCGCAATGTAGCGTGTTGATTGTCGTGTTTTCTGTTGATGCCTTTTTCCTCATGTCCGGAGTCCACTGTTCCGGGTCTAGTGGATTTCTGGAGTTGTCGACTGGAGTTCGTGTAACGACCCGCCTTCTACTGACTAGGCTGTGTGGCCAATCGTTACATTAATTTGTGCTAACTATTCCCTGACCATCATTAAGTCTAAGTGCGGAAGCTGTACTAATTAAAATTTTGCTAAACTGTTACCATTTCTTGGTTTTACATGTGCTAAGGGATGTAATCTAAACTATTCATGACATATATTACATTCCCCAATGGTCAAGGAACTTAACTAAGAGTTTCTTGCTGATGTCAGGCCTCCCAATCGATCCACGGATCGATTGGAATGGCCGGATCGATCCGTGGATCGATCCAGGTGGCTACCGTATGTGGGGCTTAGGTTGGATCGATCCAGTGATCGATCCGACGTGATACTGGCATATTCTGGATCGATCGGTGATCGATCCACACCGCCAATCGATCCGATGATCGATCCCGAGCCTACGCGGCAATTTGCGGGATCGATCGGTGATCGATCGCTCTCGTGATGCGAACTTCTCAATCGATCGGTGATCGAATGAGAAACCTCAATCGATCGACCGATTGATTGGGGTCACGAAATCCGGATTTCAGCACTTGTTCGTGCCAAAACTTCCCATGTCAACCCTAAACTAAATGTAAACATTCTAACATCGCACAAATAGTATTTTAAGCATGATAGGGTGCATGACCAACTAATTCATAGCAATTAACATACTAAGGTGCAAAACAATAAAATGCTAAAAGGTTCTAATGCTTAAAACAAGCTTGTTGAAATTCCCTAAGATCTCTATTCTAAGTTCCATCCACACACATCTTCGTAGCATTGCCCTCCAGCCTCCGCTAGTCCATCTTTCTTTTACCTTTATCTACAGTATAAGGAAAAGAAGTATCTGTAAGCTTTCGCTTAGTAAGAAACCATCTACCTCACTAAAACATGCAATCGATGCAAATCATGCTTTGAAAACATGCTATTTGAAAAGAACATACTGAATATGCTAAACATGGCATGGCATACAACACATAGAAATAAAACTGATCATAGCAATAGAACTAATCATAAACTATCATGTTGTATCAACAGAAAACTAATCTGATATAAAACTGAGCTAAGCTAATACTAATCTGATGCTAAAGCTGACTGAACTCACATGACTAATTTGTGATGTTTGAAAACTATATTCATAATAGATTAAAATACATAATCAAGCTGTTGTTTGGGCCCGGCAACTGTACTTTGCTGTGCGCGCATCCCCAACTAGACCCGGGTTTGCAAGTCCCGAATTTAGTAGGGTTACTAGGGACGACTATGGGAGTCCAACCCAATGGATATCTAATCCTGTACAGTGCCACTGAAAAAGTAAAATACTGAACATAGCTAATTATTGATTGTCTTGCTCTTTCTAGGTTATTTGAACCTAGAGCTAGGTTGTCTGAACCTAGAGGCGACTGTGGGAGCCCACCCATTGGACATCTAGTTCCATAAAAGCTATAGCAAGACCATATGAACTGTAAAAATGCTTCTATTGCATTTATCTAAGCTATCACAATGCCTAAATTGCATTTTAGCTGTGCTAGTAATTTAATCGAACACTTGGTATGCGCTAATTCGCATCCTTTGTGTCGAAAAGCTATATACTACTAACTAAATCATGGAATTTACACGGAAGCTACTTATACTGCAGGTGAGGGGTTTCTTACCTCCTGTTCGTAATTTCTTACGATTCTAATCGCTAGGTTTCACGGAGGAGAGATCTCTTCCACGATCTTCTCGCGTCTATGCGTTCCTCTCGCGGAGGGAAGCGTCCTCGTGCCCTTGATGTTGCCGAGAGGTGCTCCTAGGGCCCTTGGCTTGGTGCGCCGAGAGAAGGAGGAGGAAAGGAGAGGGGCGGCGTGAGGCTAGGGTGAGGAGAAGAGAATCACGATTAAAAAAAATAAAACCCTCACTTAATAATTTCTTATTTATATTAAGTGGTAATTCCGGCCCAACTTGAATATAAATTTAATTGTTTCCCTTTCCTTTCAGCACGACTCTGCTGGGTTCAACTGGTTACTAGAATTATCCGTAAACCATAGGTCTCGGGTTCAATTCTCGCTTAGGCCGTTTTCGGTTTCTATTTGTTTTTGCTACTTCCGCTACTCTAAAAATTCTGTAAAAATATCCTAAAATTCTAGAAAAATCATAGAATATTTCTAAAATAGTTTTTAGAAATTTCGGACGCTACAATCCCCCATACCTTATAAAAAGTTCGTCCTCGAACTTAGAATAACTCTGGGTACTTCTGTCTTATGCTGGCTTCTGTCTCCCATATTGCCTCTTCTGCTGTGTGACTTTGCCAAATGACTTTCACTAATGGTACCTCCTTGTTCTGCAATTCCTTAACTACTCGGTCTATTATCTGAATAGGCCGACTATCATAGCTGAGGTCTTCGCGGACTGGTACCGACTGGGGCTCAATCACCTGGGTGGCATCTGGGATATGCTTCTTCAGCATAGAGACATGAAATACCTTATGGATGGCTAACATATCCTGTGGTAGCTCTAGCTCATATGCTACCTTGTCAACTCTTCTAGTGATAAGGTATGGTCCCACATATCTGGGACTTAGTTTGCCCTTCTTCCCAAAACGCATTACTCCCTTCATGGGAGCTACTCTGAGGAACACTGAATCCCCAACTGAAAACTCTAAAGGTCTGCGCCGTGTATCAGCATAGCTTTTCTGACGGCTCTGAGCTGTCTCTATCCTCTGGCGGATCTGCTGTATAGCTGCTGTGGTATCTGCCACTAGATCTGTCTAAAGTTCTAGTTCTTTCTGTTCACCACTCTCATACCAGCAGATTGGAGATCTACACCTCCGCCCATAGAGAGCCTCGTAAGGTGTCATGCCGATGGTGGCCTGATAGCTGTTGTTGTATACAAATTCTGCTAGACTCAGATATTTGCACCAACTTCCTCTGAAATCTAGGGCACATGCTCGGAGCATATCTTCGAGTACCTGATTTACTCGCTCCATCTGACCATCTGTCTGAGGATGGAAGGCTGTGCTGAATTTTAACTTCGTGCCCAAAGCTGACTGTATACACTCCCAGAAGTGTTATGTGAACCTACTGTCTCTGTCTGAAATAATGGTTCGTGGGACTCCATGTAGTCTAACGATCTCCTTGAGATACAACTGTGCTAGCTGTTCCATGGAGTATGATATCCTGATAGCTAAGAAGTGAGCTGATTTAGTCAACCTGTCGACTATTACCCAGATGGTATCAAAACCATTCGTGGTTCTGGGTAGTCCCACTATAAAATCCATAGAAATGTCTTCCCACTTCCATTCTGGAATCTGAATAGGCTGCAAAACTCCTCCTGGTCTCTGATGTTCTGCCTTAACCCTCTGACAGGTTAGGCAGGTGCTGACATATCGAGCGATGTCTCTCTTCATCCCAGGCCACCAAAAACGCTTCTTCAAGTCTTGGTACATTTTAGTGGAGCCTGGATGCATCGCATAGGGAGTCTTGTGAGCCTCATCTAAAATCTTCCTTCTGAGTTCCTCCTGATCTGGAACGCATAATCTGTCACCAAAGTACAATACCCCACTACCAGACACTCTGAATTCCCCACTGTCTGATTCTGCTACTCCTTGCTTGATTTTCTGAATTTCAGGATCCTGTTCCTGAGCTGTCTGAAGATCACCAAGCAGAGTAGACTCTAACGTCATAGTAGAGAGCTGTCCAACTACGAGTTTAAGACCGAAGTCTGTGATCTCCTTCTGTAGGGGCGGTGACATGGCCGCTAGAGATAATAAAGCAGCATTGGACTTTCTGCTAAGTGCATCTGCTACCCTATTCGCCTTTCCTGGGTGGTAGAGGATGTCTATATCGTAGTCCTTGACCAGTTCTAGCCATCTGCGCTGTTGCATATTCAGATCCTTCTGAGTGAAGAAGTACTTCAGACTCTGATGATCTGTATACACTCTGCACTGAGCTCCATACAAGTAATGTCTCCAAATTTTGAGGGCGAACACCACTGCTGCAAGCTCAAGGTCATGAGTGGGGTAATTCCTCTCATAATCCTTGAGTTGTCTGGAGGCATAGGCGATTACCTTGCCATCTTGCATCAGCACTGCTCCTAGTCCCAACTTAGAGGCATCACTATATATATCAAAGCTATCTGCGTTCTCTGGTAGAGTCAGAATAGGTGCACTGGTCAATCTCCTCTTTAGCTCGCTAAAGTTGTTCTCGCAGTCCTTTGTCCACTGATATTTCCTGTTTTTCCTGGTGAGAGCTGTCAGTGGGGAGGCTATCCTGGAGAAGTCCTCTACGAATTTTCTGTAATAACCTGCTAATCCCAGAAAGCTTCTGATCTCACTAGCGTTCTTGGGTCTTTTCCAGTTACTCACAGCTTCTATCTTACTAAGGTCTACCATAATACCATCCTTTGAGATGATGTGATCCAGGAAGGACACCTGATCTAACCAAAATTCACATTTTGTGAACTTGGAGTACAACTGGTTCTGCTAAAGGGTCTGCAGTACTATTCTCAGGTGCTCTGCGTGTTCTCCCTGAGTTCCTGAATAGATAAGGATGTCATCGATGAAGACGATAAAGAACTTATCTAAGTACTCTCGGAATACTCTGTTCATGAGGTCCATGAAAGTAGCTGGAGCATTTGTCACGCCAAAGGGCATGACTACGAACTCGTAATGTCCGTATCTAGTCCTGAATGCTGTCTTGGGTATATCCCCTTCCTTGACTTTCACCTGATGATAACCTGATCTGAGGTCTATCTTAGAGAACACTGCTGCTCCCTTTAGTTGATCGAACAGGTCATCTATTCTGGGAAGAGGATACCTATTCTTAATCGTGACTTGGTTCAGTGCTCTGTAATCTATGCATAGGCGCATGCTCCCGTCCTTCTTCTTCACAAACAATACAGGCGCTCCCCATGGTGAGTGACTCGGACGTATGAAGCCCTTGTCAAGCAGCTCCTGTAGTTGCTCATGAAGTTCTTTCAGTTCTGCTGGAGCCATGCGGTAGGGTGCCTTGGAGATAGGATTTGTACCGGGAATGAGTTCTATCTCAAATTCGATCTCCCTGTCTGGTGCTAGGCCTGGTAACTCTTCAGGGAAGACTGCTGGGTAGTCACGTACGACTCGGACCTCTGCTAGCTGTCCGTCCTTGTCCTGACCGGTACTGACCACATGTGCTAAAAATCCCGTACATCCTGAATCCATTAATCTCTGTGCTTTCATAGCTGAGAGAAACTTCTTGGCCTTTCTCTTGGGTTCTCCGATGAACTCTAACTGTGCTTCTGCTTCAGGTTGGAATACGACTTTCTGTTTACGGCACTCGATGGAAGCACCGTATCTGATCAAGAAGTCCATTCCAAGGATGACATCATAGTCAGTCATATTTAGCACTATCAGATCACAAAAGAGCTCTCTGTTTGCTATAATGACTGGCACTGCTCTGAGAAAGTGCGAGGATGCCATAATTTCTCCTGAAGGTAAGGTCGTCAGAAACTGACTACTGAGTACCTCTGGAGGTATTGCTAACTTCTCGGCAAATGCCCTGGATATATATGAATGGGTTGCCCTAGTATCGAATAAGACAGTTGTACTTTGCTGTAAAATACTAATCTGACCTGTAACAACTGTCGAGGCATTCGCTACGTCTTCTCTGGTTAAAGAGTAGATTCTTGCATTCGTCATAGCTGGAGGGGCTTCTAGTCTGCCCTGGCTGATGTGTGGACCATCTAGAGCGGCCTGCATCTGATGTAACTGAGCCGGCTGGCCTCCATACTGAATCGGCTGTGGTGGAGGAAAGCTGGCCTTGTTCGGACACTGCTTGGCCATGTGCCCTTCTTGTCCGCATTCAAAGCATCCTCGTGTGCCCTTACGACAAACTCCAGGGTGAAATTTCCCACAAGTAGCACATTTGGGATAACTAGGCTGTTTGCTGGCTGGTCCTCCCTTTGGGTAACTCCCTGGTTTACGCTTGTTGCTGGGGTTCCCTTTCCAGTTAGAGTTGTGGCCCTGTTGTTTCTGAGTGTCTGAGCCTCCTTGACCTTTAGGCTCTGAGAGGACTTGCTTCTGCTGCTTGATATTGTTCTGATAGTGCTCGGTGGTCAGAGCACTGCTGACTAGTTCTTCGGTGGTTTGCGGCCTATGAACGCCGCCAGCCACGTTCATTGCTATTTCCGGCCTCAGCATCTTGAGCATCAACCGGACTCGTTCTTTTTCTGTGCTGACTAGTTCAGGGCATAGACGAGCCAGTCTATTGAATTTCTTCACGGCTTCCTCAACTGATAGGTTGCCCTGACGAAACTCAGTGAACTCGTCATAGTGGCGGTTTGTGACCCGCATGTGAAAGAACTCCTCGAAGAATTCTTTCTCGAAGTCAGCCCATGTCATCTGGTTCACTAGGCGCTTCGCTCTAATTCTCTCCCACCACATACGTGCATCTCCTGTCAAGCAGAAGGAGGCGCACTTCACCTTTTCATGCTCTGGCCAATCCAGAAGCTCCATCGTACTCTCCAGTGTTTTGAACCAGGCTTGAGCATCCCATGGTTCACTGGTGCCTGAGAAGTTCTCGGGCTTGACTCTCTGGCACTGGATCAGATAGACTTCTCTCTTTGCCTCTGCTGCTGGAGCTACTGGTGCTGCAGGCTGGACTGGTGGAACCTTTAAGACTACTGGTGTCACTAAGTTTGGTTCCGGGGTAACTGTGGGAGTATTCTGCTGATTAGCCTTTAAGGTGGCTATCTCCTGTTGCTGTTCAGCTAGCTGCTGCTGTAACTGGGCCACTAATGTTGTAAGGTCTGTGGTAGGCACTGAACTGTCTGCCTCATGCTGGGGCTCAGTAGCTGGTGCCCTTCTAGCTGGGCGTCCTCGTGTCATTCTAGAGGCATAGAGGCATATATGACTAATACAATCTTAATAGAGTAACTACTGTTATCATATTAACTACTATCATAAACAAGCATGCTTTAGTTATATCTGAACATGGAAACAAGAAACATAGAGAAAGTGAGAGACGTTCTTACTTAGAAGCTGCAAGTTCAATGTTGATGTGTGTGTAGGAAGTATGGAAACTGCTCTGATACCACTCTGTAACGACCCGCCTTCTACTGACTAGGCTGTGTGGCCAATCGTTACATTAATCTGTGCTAACTATTCCCTGATCATCATTAAGTCTAAGTGCGGAAGCTGCACTAATTAAAATTTTGCTAAACTGTTACCATTTCTTGGTTCTACATGTGCTAAGGGATGTAATCTAAACTATTCATGACATATATTACATTCCCCAATGGTCAAGGAACTTAACTAAGTGTTTCTTGCTGATTTCAGGCCTCCCAATCGATCCACGGATCGATTGGAAAGGCCGGATCGATCCGTGGATCGATCCAGGTGGCTACCATATGTGGGGCTTAGGTTGGATCGATCCAGTGATCGATCCAGCACGCTACTGTGCTCGGGCAATATTCTGGATCGATCGGATGATCGATCCAGTGATCGATCTCAGAGCCTTCTGTTCGCAACAGAATTTGCTGGATCGATCGGCTGATCGATCCAGAGGCCTACTGTTCGCGGTACGAACTTCTCAATCGATCGGCTGATCGATTGAGAAGCCTCCAATCGATCAGCCGATCGATTGGGGTTTCTGATTTCGTACCAGAAGTCTGATTTCAGCACTTGTTCGTGCCAAAACTTCCCATGTCAACCCTAAACTAAATGTAAAACATTCTAACATCGCACAAATAGTATTTTAAGCATGATAGGGTGCATGACCAACTAATTCATAGCAATTAACATACTAAGGTGCAAAACAATAAAATGCTAAAAGGTTCTAATTCTTAAAACAAGCTTGCTAAAATTCTCTAAGATCTCTATTCCAAGTTCCATCCACACACATCTTCGTAGCATTGCCCTTCAGCCCCGCTAGTCCATCTTTCCTTTACCTTTATCTGCAGTATAAGGAAAAGAAGTATCTGTAAGCTTTCGCTTAGTAAGAAACCATCTACCTCACTAAAACATGCAATCGATGCAAATCATGCTTTAAAAACATGCTATTTGAAAAGAACATACTGAATATGCTAAACATGGCATGACATACAACACATAGAAATAAAACTTATCATAGCAATAGAACTAATCATAAACTATCATGTTGTATCAACAGAAAACTAATCTGATATAAAACTGAGCTAAACTAATACTAATCTGATGCTAAAGCTGACTGAACTCACATGACTAATTTTTGATGTTTGAAAACTATATTCATAATAGATTAAAATACATAATCAAGCTGCTTTTTGGGCCCGACAACTGTACTTTGCTGTGCGCGTATCCCCAACTAGACCCGGGTTTGCAAGTCCCGAATTTAGTAGGGTTACTAGGTTAGTTGAACCTAGAGACGACTATGGGAGTCCAACCCAATGGATATCTAATCCTGTACAGTGCCACTGAAAAAGTAAAATACTGAACATAGCTAATTATTGATTGTCTTGCTCTTTCTAGGTTATCTGAACCTAGAGCTAGGTTGTCTGAACCTAGAGGCGACTATGGGAGCCCACCCATTGGACATCTAGTTCCATAAAAGATGTAGCAAGACCATATGAACTGTAAAAATGCTTCTATTGCATTTATCTAAGCTATCACAATGCCTAAATTGCATTTTAGCTGTGCTAGTAATTTAATCGAACACTTGGTATGCGCTAATTCGCATCCTTTGTGCCGAAAAGCTATATACTACTAACTAAATCATGGAATTCACACGGAAGCTACTTATATTGCAGGTGAGGGGTTTCTTACCTCCTGTTCGTAATTTCTTACGATTCTAATCGCTAGGTTTCACGGAGGAGAGATCTCTTCCACGATCTTCTCGCGTCTATGCGTTCCTCTCGCGGAGGGGAGCGTCCTCGTGCCCTTGATGTTGCCAGGAGGTGCTCCTAGGGCCCTTGGCTTGGTGCGCCGAGAGAAGGAGGAGGAAAGGAGAGGGGCGGCGTGAGGCTAGGGTGAGGAGAAGAGAATCACGATTAAAAAAAATAAAACCCTCACTTAATAATTTCTTATTTATATTAAGTGGTAATTCTGACCCAACTTGAATATAAATTCAATTGTTTCCTTTTCCTTCCAGCACGGCCCTGCTAGGTTCAACTGGTTACTAGAATTATCCGTAAACCATAGGTCTCGGGTTCAATTCCCGCTTAGGCCGTTTTCGGTTTCTATTTGTTTTTGCTACTTCCGCTACTCTAAAAATTCTGTAAAAATATCCTAAAATTTCAGAAAAATCATAGAATATTTCTAAAATAGTTTTGAGAATTTTCGGGCGCTACAGTTCGGTACGCCTTTATAACGCTGAACCATTGATCGTAGTCTGTCTTTAGATACACCTCCATTCTTTTCTTCCAGTACGAGAAGTCATCCCCGTTGAATAGGGGAGGACGTACTGTGCTAAAGCCTTCTAGTTGAGACATCCTGCACGCAAGTAAACAACGAAAAAAAAATATTCCAAGACTTGGTCTTGGATTAGTAGTGCGGAAAAAATAATAGATGTATTTAAATTGGTGATGCACCAATTTAGACTTAATTGCAACGAGAGGAAAAAAAATTCCTAAATTAATAATAATATCAACTTAGAATTAAGCGTAAAGCACAAAAAGAAAAAATATTTTCACCCCCTGTCTGATTGGTGGTTGCACCAAATCAGAGCGGTACCTGCTCTGATGCCACTTGTTGGATCGTGAAACGTCGATAGAGGGGGGGTGAATATCGATTCGAAAAACAACGAGTATAAAAGAGTTAAGCGCAGCAGAAATAAAACAGCTTAGACAGATGAGCACGATGTTTTTTACTTCGTTCGGAGCCTGTGACGATTCCTACTCGAAGGTCCGTACTCCTTGAGTACTTTCGTTGGGCAATCACTAGCAGTTCGAATATTATTACAATTTAAAGTACAGAAATGCTAATGAAAATAAAACAAATACCGACAAGAATTAAAGACGAGGAAAAGAGCGTATTGTCGGATCTTCGTTAGCGTCGCAGGAGCGCAGAGTAGTAGAGCAAGCAGTCTAAGAGTTCTGAGTTGATACTGATCTCTGCCTTTGCCCCATCTTTTATATGAAGCTCGGGGCGCCCTGGATCCCTTCCAGGCGCCCTGGTGAGACGTGGCAAGTCCAACCAGCGAGCTCCAAGTGGCGACGCGCGGTTAGGATAATTTTTGCCTCCCGGGCGCCCGGACCACCTTTTTCCAGCGAACAACTTTCCTGCAAAACAAGGTTAGTCCGAGAAAAAATAGATCCTGCAAAATAAAGTGTTAGCACAGTTTATGAGTTTAGTATAAGAAGTATGACTTAGCAAAATAAAGTATGACCTAGATTCCGTCTTTCCGAGACCGGAATCTAGTCACGATCTCAACTTAGATATCCGAAATGGATCTAAGCCGGATCGACACCTAATGTTCCCTTCCCGGGAACGCGTCCTCGTAGTCACTCCCCTCCAGTGACTTACCTTACTTACCTGCCAGACGTCCGGTCAGCCCTTCGACCCGTCTGGACTTCTCGCTGTTGATACAGTCTGACCTGGATGTTGTTTTGCTGTTGACACTGATTTAAGTTTGTATCAAATAATTAACTCAGATTAATTACTAATCCAGGTTGACTAGGTTGACCTGATTGAAGCAGTTGGAAAGTCCTGGTGAGTGAAGCCAGGTGAAAACCCTAGTGAGTGAAGCTAGGTGCAAGTCCTGGTGAGTGAAGCCAGGTGAAAACCCTAGTGAGTGAAGCTAGGTGCAAGTCCTGGTGAGTGAAGCCGGGCAAGGGAAAATCCAGATGGATCAAGGGTGATCGGACATCTGGTGTTGAAAAGTCCAAGAAGGAAACTTGGCATGCGGAGTCAGAGAGGGTTCGGTAGCTCGTTCTCTAGGACCAGATGGAGTCGGAGAGGGCTAGGAAGCTCATTTCTCCGGACTAGGTCAGAGAGGGCTCGACCGGATCAGAGTCGGATCGGTCCGCATCCAAAGGATATACGATCGGCCGGCCGACCGATCAGGATTGATCGATGGCTATCGACGCCATCGATCGGCCCGCACCGATCGAAATGTCGACGCAGCTCATCGGTGATTTTACCGACGGCGGGACCGATCGAATCGATCGATAGCCATCGGTGATTTTACTGATCGGTCGGACCGATCAAAAATCAATCGCTCTCGATTCTTGATCGATCCCCGAGACCGATCGAGGTTTTAAGCATCGACGAAGCGACATCGATCGGTCGGGACCGATCAGATAGGCCTCGATCGGTCCGCATCCGATCGAAGTCGCGCACCTTCGAAAGAGCGGCGCCCGATCGGTGCGGGACCGATCAGTTAGTTCCGGGTTCGCACCGACGAGATGATCAGAAGCGTGGTTCGGCCCGCACCACCCACGTATTGTTTGCTTTGCATGCACTTTTTCTGATTGCCGTATTTGTATTCACCTATCTGTTTTTAACCATTTGCTGTGAGTCTTTCTAGCTTGCAGGTTGCAGGTCACATTCTCATGTTTGGATTCAAATTAAGCTTCATTAAGAGAAGAAGACAAGTACCCTTTTCACTGTAATTTGCTGCAACAGATGCATTTGAGGCATCAACGTTCTCTGACGAAATCTGATTAAGATTGGGCTGCTCAGTTTGACCTCTAGCTATTGGTTCGTATCCAGAGACGCCAGTGATTTCCATTGGCATGGGTTCAGAGAATCAGAAGAGGAGGAGGTGTGATTGGATACGCCTGGCTGGCAGCAGCGATTCTGCAGACGGCGGTGATTCGAGCCAGTGAAGCAGAGAGACATAAGAAGGAAGAAGAGGAGTTCAGAAAGTAAATTCTGAATTCTCTGTCTTTTGTGATCAAGCCTTCGAGAAAGCAAGTTGGTGAAGCTGTGAGCTCTTTGCTGAGAAGGTTGATCGTGCGCTCTCTGCTCTGTTCTCTTCTCCGCGTGGCTGTAAGCTCATCTTAATATTTTTCTCAGCCACTGTAAGTCGTGTGCTTAAATCTATAATCATCTGAGACTTTGTTGAGAGGTTGCTCCACCGAGAAGGAGACATCTTTAGCCGGATCTTGTCCGGGGTGTGATCTACCGAAAGATCAAGGAGTCGTCCTCCTTACGGACACGCCGAGGAGTAGGGGCAAGTTATCCCCGAACCTCGTATATCCTTGTGTCTGTTGTGTGTTTGTTTTCTTTCGTTTTAGTTTTTCTACTTCCGCTGTGCTGTGCTAACCAAGTTCTTGAAGAAATTTCTGTTTAGTGTTTTTCAAAGAGGCTATTCACCCCCCTCTAGCCATCTAAGATCCTAACACTCGCCAGCTATCCGGTCAGCCCGTCGACCTAGCTGGACTTCTCGCCAAGCGTCCGGCCAGCCCGTCGACCTAACTGGGCTTCTCGCCAAGCGTCCGGTCAGCCCGTCGACCCGCTTGGACTTCTCGCCAGCTATCCGGTCAGCCCGTCGACCTAGCTGGGCTTCGTGCCAGACATCTGGTCAGCCCGTCGACCTGTCTGGACTTTTCCTGCACACTCGATCAGAGTGTTAGACAACAACAAGCTAACTTAACCTGATTTGTCATTCATCAAAACGTGGGTTAAATCGTTAGTGCAAACCGCACCAACACAGACAACGGCTATAAAAATTTACATCATAACCTAAATTAAGAAGACAAATGACGAAAATCAGATTCCGTCGAATCTCAGGAGCATACAAGACATCATGTAGAAATAGGGTACGCCCACCACGTAGGTTGAGTTTGCAAGTGCCAATTCCTTTGACTTCAATTTTTGCATTATTTCCTACATATATCCATTTGTTGACAGTTGGTACCCGACGATACTCCACATATGTAGCTCGATCACGTGCTACGTGGTTCGTTGCTCCTGAATCTACAATCCACAAAGGATATAAATCAGCTAATAATATTGTACTTGCAATATCATGCTCATGGAAAGAAGATAGAGATGGATCTACCTTTTTAGACTCAGTACAATCCTGAGCAAAATGACCCTTCTTGCCATAGTTGAAGCAGGTCAACTTGCTCATAGGTCTTTGTCCATATCTCTTTTCTTTCTTGTTGATTTGGTTTTTAACAGCAACAACACTAGTCTCCTTTCTTTTTCCCTTTCCTTTCTTAAACCATCTTTTCTTATTCTTAGAACCAGAACCTTCAGCTACAAAAGATTGACCAGAAATCCTTACGGATTCAATCCTCTCCGCCTCAAGATCAACATGGCGTGAGACATCGGTGAAAGTCTTGATACTCTCACTGTGGGTCAGATTCTATTTCATCATTTCCCAAGAATCAGGAAGGGAACGGATAACTGCTTGAACCTATTGTTCATCGGTCAACGCATGACCAACAATCTTAAGCTCTCGAATCATGTTACCAATTTACCTGAGATGTTGGGCCATGGTAACATTCGAATATTTTTTACAGCTATCAAACTTAATTGTTAGCTGACAAAGCTTACTGAGACTTACTCCACTGTACTTCTCTTTAAGGGCTACCCAGACAGCATGAGCCGATGGTAATGGCTCATACTCAAATACCAAGTCATCCTCCATTGAACTAATCAATATACCCTTAGCAATGGAGTCTTTCCTTTTTCATGTCTTATAGGCATCAAGGTCATGTCTGTGCTGTGCTGTAGAACCATCAGCTGGTTCTTCCATGATTTGATTTATAGCCTCTAGAATTTCTTGTTCCTCAATAACGTATTGTATCTTGAGGTGCCAGATTTTGTAGTTATCCTCATATAATTTCTCACCCTTATTGAGTTCAGCTATGATGTTTTTAGTTGTCTTGATCTACATAAATAAACACATTATTTATTATTTCAGTGTAATTCATATATGTGCAATTATTTATTGACTCGGTGTAAATTAGAGTTAGTTTACAAAATCAAGTGATAACATTGTTTCCACTCATCAGTTGTATGTTCTAATCTAATCAACATTGATCAATCATATTACACACATCTCATCTAATGAACGAATCATTATTAAAATGAACTAATCATAAAACCATTAAAAAATAAAAAAAAACCATTAAAAAATATAAAAAACATAAAAAAAATAAAAAAAAACTTTAAAAAAGTAAAAAAAGAAGTAAAAAAAATGTTAAAAACATAAAAATGTAAATAAACATAAAAAATTTTTAAAAACGTAAAAAATTTTAAAATAAAAAAAACTTTAAAAATTAAAAATTAAAAATTAAAAAATTAAAAAATTAAAAAATTAAAAAGGTAAAAAATAAAAAAAATAAAAAACATCAAAAAATAAACAAAATAAAAAAATAAATAATATACAAAAATAAAGAAAAAGTAAAAAATAAATGTAGAGTTTAAATAATAATAATATAATAATAATAATAATATTATTATTATTATTATGTATAGTTGGTTTTGTAACTAAGGGTAATATAGTAAAATATTAAACTAGGTTATTCATTAAAACCTTCAAACAAACAAGTTTTTGTTGCATTACCTAAATTGAACCAAACAACATTTGGTTATGTTTTATTCCCCATAACCTTGGTTATGTGATTATCAGGTAATCACATAACCAAGGTTATACATGATAACTTGAACCAAACGCACCCTTGGGGTTATGCACTCATGACAGATGTTTACTTGTTAAATAGAGTCCCAACGAAGGCAATCTCAACTACTCCATATGAGGTATGTACTAGTAAGAAACCCCTCATATCTTATTTGAAGATATGGGGATGTCCTACTTATGTGAAGAGGATTATATCAGACAAGTTAGATGTCAAGTCTCATAAGTATTTATTTATTGGATACCCTAAGGAAAATAAGGATTACTAATTATATCACCCCTTGGAACAAAAAGTGTTTATTTCAAGGCATGCTACCTTCCTAGAGAAAAAATTTCTCTTACAGGAAGAAAGTGGGAGTATGGTTGAACTTGATGAAGTTCAAGGAACTCTAATAAATACTAATGAGATGCCTAGTCAAGAACCACAACCGATTATAATACAACCTCTTTGTAGATCAGGTAGGACACGTAATATTCCTGAGAGATATGGATCTTTTGTAAGAGAATCGAATGATGTGTTACTCATTGACCTACTGATTACGAAAAGGCTCTGAATAGTTCAGAAAAGGATAAGTGGCTTATAGTCATAAAGTCAGAAATGGATTCCATTTACAAAAACCAAGTTTGGAACTTGATGGACCCACCTAAAGGCATTACGCCTATAGGGTGTAAATGGTTTTTCAAGAAGAAAACTAACATAGATGGTAATATTATTACCTACAAGGCAAGGTTGGTGGTGAAAGGCTATCGTCAAAGGTAAGGCATTGACTATGATGAAACTTTCTCACCTGTGGCCATACTTAAATCCATTCGGATACTCCTGACCATATCAGCCCATCATGATTATGAGATATGGCAGATGGATATGAAAACAACTTTCCTTAATGGAAATCTACTCGAGGATGTGTATATGACATAGCCCAAAGGTTTCACATCTGTCAACAAGAATAAAGTATGCAAGCTTCAACGGTCCATTTATGGACTAAAGCAAGCATCCAGGAGTTAGAATATTCGTTTTGATAAGGCGATCATACAGTTTGATTCTCACAAAATCCAGACAAACCTTGTGTGTATCAAAAGGTTAATGGGAGTATATTCGTATTCCTAATATTATATGTTGATGACATATTGCTTATAGAAAATGATGTGTCAGTTCTACAGTCAATTAAAGTTTGGTTGTCCAATACATTCTCCATGAAAAACATGGGAGAAGCAACTTACATCCTCAGGATGAAAATCTATAGAGATAGATCGAGAAGGTTGCTTGGTATTTCACAATCGATATATATAAATAGAGTGTTAAAATGTTTAGCATGTCTGAATCCAAGAAAGGTTTCATACCTATAAGGCATGGAATTCAACTTTCGAAGTCTATGTGCCCATGCACAGAAGATGAGAGGATTTACATGGATAAGATACCTTATGCATCCGCAATAGGATCTATCATGTATGTTATGTTATGTACAAGACCTGATGTATCATATGCTCTGAGTGTTATGAGCAGATACCAGTTTGATCCAGGAATGGATCATTGGGTGGCTGTCAAGATGATCCTTAAGTACTTAAGAAGAACTAAGGATATGTTTTTAGTTTATGGAGATGCTGATATGACCATATGCGGATATACAAATACTAGTTTTCAGACAGACAATGATGACTCCAAGTCCCAGTCTAGATTCATATTTATATTAAATGGAAGTGCAGTTAGTTGGAAAAGTTCTAAGCAAGACACTGTTGCAGATTCTACCTGTGAGGCGGAATACATTGTAGCTTCAGAAGCAACAAAGGAAGCGGTTTAGATTAAGAAGTTTGTTACTGAACTTGGAGGGGTTCCATCCATTGTTGAAGCATTACCTGTTTACTGTGACAAAAGTGGAGCCATTGCGCAAGCAAAGGAACCGAGGTCTCATCAGCGATCAAAACATGTCCTTCGTCGTTATCATCTGATCAGGGAGATCGTTAGTAGGAAAGAAATAAAACTCGAGAAAATTTCCACTGAAAAGAATCTAGCGGATCCTTTGACAAAGGCCCTACCATAAAGCAAGTTTAAGAGTCACATCTGTGCTTACAGTTTAGGACACCGTGGCGATTGACTTTAGGCTAAGTGGGAGTGTTAGAATTTGAGGGATGTCTTAAGGCAATCACCTTACGATTTTTTTCCTATTTATTTGATAAGTATAGATTCACTATTTGAGTGCATATTATATGTTTGATTGTCTTAAACTCATTTACTGAATGTCTGTAATATAATTCATAGCATGAGAGAATTTGTAATTGGATCACAACTAGTGATTATATCTATATGTGCAATTATGAATATATTCAAATTTTCCTAGTCGTCGAATTGATGCATTCAAACATCATCAATTTTGTAAGACTAGCACAAGTTATACTCCTTGGTTCGACCAAGCAATTGTTTTCTCACTGGCTGGAGACATTGAGATGTAGAGAGTTAAACATAGATGCTGGTAATGGTAACTAGTTCATTGGAATGACTCGCTGTAAGACTTCATATGGTTCTATATATATATATATAGATATGTCTGTGAAGTTCTTACTATAGCACGAGTGTAAGTTTCCTTCGACTTGAGGTATACAAGTCATCTTGGTTATGAAGACTTATACTTTGATATCTTAAGCAAACATCTCATTGAAGTGTGGACCCAGGATGATTGGGTATAAGTTGAAGTATTCGAATGTGTTTAGATAACCCACAGATGATTCACCGCTCCTTGCGAGGAGACGTATACCCTATGGCCACTCGTTAGGATTATTACTCAAAGTCTTTGGCCAAAGTATCATATATTAAGAGTGCAAGACTCTTATACACATGTATGAATAATTTGAATCCGTAGAACGAGAAAGTATTACTTGAGGTAGGTGTGACGTAGTCAGCCTAGTGGGGACAAGACACGTAGATCATGTCATAAACTAAGTGGGTATAAGACGAGTGAAAGAAACGAGGCACAACTTACTGTAGCTACTGAAGGGTTTAAAATTAATTCTAAGATCAACTATGATTTTTTGACTAATTGGGGATCATGATGTATTACTAGGTGTCACTCATGATCGTTCTATAATTAAGTAGTTAATTATGTACGGCCAAGATAAACCAGGAACCCAATCACACTCACTGACGAGTCTCTAAAAGGCATAAAACAAGTTAAAGAATAGATTTTTAGATCAAGAGGTAAATGTTTGGTTGGATCATACATAAGATAAATATGAAAATATTTGTCGCAATGGAAGCGCGGATGGGCCACATCTCTTATGGAAGAGTTGGACCATATTTAGTTTAATCATAAATTAGTCATGAACCAACTTGGTTTAGTTAATTGTGAACCAAACCAAGGGGTTAATGGGCTAATTTTTTGTTAAGAAATAATGGGTTGGATTTGGGATCTATAATCTAACTCATTAATGAGGGTTATATATTGATATGGTTGAGAGAAGATTATACACATGAGATCATTAATTGGCTTGTAATATTTTTGGAAAACTTTAACTCAATTTCTCTTCTCCTCTCCCTCTCCTCTCTCTCTTTGCTGCCGCCAACAAGGGGAAGCCCTTCCCCTTGTTGCCATGACCACCACAAGGAAGAAATCTCTTCCTTATGTGCTTCTCTTCCTCTTCCTCTTGATCTCTCTTCTTCGCTCATGGCTAGTAAATTCCGAATGAGAGGATTATACTCAAGAGGCTGTCATGAGGAGCTCGGTGTGGATACGAATAGAGGTGAGGTTTGACAACATCGCTACGATTGATGCCCTTCTCGTTACAGGTCATTTGTAAGGTACACCTAGCGTAAATTTACTTTTCATAAAAAAATTTAATTATGCAACCATGTTTGGCATGTTGTATCCTTGTATACGTGTGGTGCGTGTGATGTAATAATTTAGGAATTATTATTGTTTTATTTTCCACTACGCATATTTACGAAATATATTTTAGCACACACTGCATCGCCCATATCCCAACAGAAGGGTTCTCCCCTTAAGGGGAAATCCTAGAGCTTCCATGTTCACCGATCCATATGATCCATCCACCTCCAGAGTAAGGAAACTCCTCCAAAGATACCGAGCTTCAAGGATAAGCACTCTCCTCTCTGTATTTCCATATATTGATTATAGTTTACTACTTTCATTGTCTTTTGGTTGTATTCTCTTATAATGGAGTATATCTTCCCCTTTCTAGAATATAGGGAGTAATTGTGATGTTTTGATTGATGTATGAACTATATATATGTCATTTTCTTGTTCAATGAAGTGTTTATGTCATGTTCTATGTGTGTTGTGTCTTTTATGTGTTTGATGAAATGTGTGAATGGTATAAATATATTGATGTGTTTTGATTATTCATCTCATAGAGGGAATACTTTAGATTATATGACCGGGGGCCCTAGTGATAAGAGTAACCCTTTAACAGGACATCTAGAGTATCGTCTTGAAAGGGAAGATAATTCTCCACAAGGAAGTGTCTAATTAGGCTTAATGGATTATCTCTAATTCTATGTTAATAAGTGTCTTCTGTAATCTAGTGATTGTATGATCGGGGGCCCTAATGACAAGGATATCCCTTTAACTGGACTTGTTAGGTTACCTCTTCTACTTAGTGACATCAAATACCAATAGGGATATCACTCTGACATGACCGTTATAGAGTAGTGTCAGTATTTAGTTTGACTTCCTACATGTGAATAAGGATAGAGGTAAGGAGATAAATAATTCATAGGGACAATAACTAGCATCATAGTGAAACCGAACTCCCATAATCATTCCCCTAACCAACTCTCTCTCTTTATTCACTTGCACTCACACTGTTTCCCTCACACTTCTATTTCTCTCAACCTTCTCTCCCTCTCTTCAATCTCTCTCATTAGTTCACAAGCGCCAAGCATACTTTTGACCATCTAGATAACTTTGTGGCATCTCTAGTACTTAATCAATAGTCAATGTGAATTCGACAATCTTTTATATTACTGATGTCGTTTCTGTACACTTACGGTAACGTAACAGTCCAACAAATCAACGCTTTAAGTTAAAATCGACCCATTAATCACAAGAGTATATCTAAATGGTTCAAACATATCTAATTTCAAGTCAAACTTGGAGTGACTCTAATAACTCAAACAAGAAATCAAACTCTAGTTCTTACCATATTAATAGAAGGTATAAGCTTTAATATTTAAGATAAGGGATTTAAGTCTCATTGTAATTATGCAAATGTGTTAGTATTAGCCCTAGTACTAGTTATGAGATGATTGACAAGGGTATTTTTTGTATCATATTTCACTTATTAATAAAAAGGCAAAGGTGGTTATTATATTTACTTCAATTCAATAACGAATGAATAAGTATAATAATGTCCTAGTGTAGTAGGTTCTAGTCTACAATATATCAATTGATTGAATTGATAGTGAGACATTGTAGATATATATAGAACACTACTCTTAACTATTCTTAGTCAAGCATTAATATACAAGAACAATATTAATGCGCTGAGACTAGCATGTAGGTCAATAGATGATTTAATCTCACAAGTCATGGATATGAGATATCAGGTTGACATATATGTATATTAGAGAATATGTACTAAATGACCTGCTATGAGAATGTTTCATGGATCGTTATATGAGTGTCATAAATATTCTCATGTGACTATTGGTATGAATAGTCCTTAGACCTAAAGTCACTACGATTCCCTATATAAGACGTTGTATACTTTAGTATCGGCAAACGTCACCTGTAATAGGGTGGATTATAAAGTCGATCATTGGGTATGCAATGACTTATATGGAGGGATGTGAGTGATGTAGATGGGATCTATCCCTTCTATATAGTAGAAGTGATATCTGTGAGCCCCTTGATTAGTAGGACACAAGGAAGTATGATCATGCTCAAATGAGTTAATATAAGATATTGAGCTTATTTGATTGAATGTGTCTACTTAGAGATTAAGAAACACAAAGATTGATAAGATGATGACACAATCTATGTATCATTGATCAATCTAGATATTAAGGATAAAAGGACCAAGTCATATAAGATAATAGACATGGAAAGGTTATGTCGGATCTCGATATTCTTGTCACTTGAGTAGCAATGATGTCTTGCTAGATGTCACTCATTACTTATGTATCTAAATGTTGATTTGGATATATTGCCAATGTTACGAGAACCTATAGGTCACACACAAAGAATAAGTAGATTTGGAGATGTATTCATATGATGAATCATTGGATTAAATCTAATATGAATAAAACTCATTGAGTTAGACTCAATTGGATTCAATTATTGGATTGAGTCTAATTTGAATTAGATTTATGGAGTCAATTTGGATTGATGTTCATGGAGTCAATTGGGATTGATTAGGTTTAATGAGTTAGACTCATTGGGTGAACTTGAATTCATCAAGAAAGATAAATGGTCAATTTTGAACCATTGGATTGAATGGTCAATTTTGAACCATTAGATTGAAGAGAGGAAGACCAAAGGGTAAAATCTTTTGGTATTCATTAGATGGATATAAATATGATTTATGAATAGAATTTTCATTAGATGAAAACTTGTTGTAGTCTATTGAGGTTCCTTCTCCTCTTCTTCCTTCTCTTGGCCGAAACTCACCTTGTGGTTGCTAGCACAACCAAAGGTTGTTCTCTTCTCCACTTCGTGAGTTCTTAAGACTGCCAGTATGAAAGACTTGTTCGTGTGGATACTATTAGAGGCGCGAATGTATGATCGTGCTGAGATCCAAGCTGTCGGGAGTTCATGTACACGCACCAAAGGTATAACTCCTTCTAATCAAACTTAGTATATGATAGTTTTTCCTTCACATGGATCTTCTGGAGAGGATCTAGTAAATTTTCCACTACGGTTTTTGCATGTTTAGTGCACTAGATCCCTATAGTGGTATCAAAGACACTTGCAAAGGCGTATACTAAGTTGTAATTAGAATTTTTATGTGATATAGAAATTGCATGATAGGTATACTATAATTTACATGATTATGAGTTTTTGGTTCTGTTGGGAATGAAATAGTGAGTATATGAATAAACTAAAGGATATATCATCTTCATACTTGTTATGAATGAGTGTTATAACCTATTTTGTTTGATAGAAATATACTTCCAAGGTTTCGGCCAAGAGAAGTTGTGAACAGCAAGGTGGTCTCGACCAAAGTGTTGTGAACAACATAGTCTCTCAGTTTTTGTGGGTAGTAGGATCTCGGGTATGGCAACAACTCATTCAATGAGTATGTAAAATAATTTTGCTTCGGGGGTGCTACCCCCTAACCCTGCAAGGGGCGCTCCCCCCTTGCCCCCCCCCCCCCCCCCCCCCCGCCTGCTAACCGGCTAGTGGGACCATCGTGGTGTTGTGGCTCATAACTCTTTGTTGAAATCATAGTAGATTTTATGCCATAAGGATATTATGAATATATATGACATAGTGCATGGTTATGGCTCTTTATCCCAATGTGATTGGATATATGCGCGTATGTGATGTTGTAATTCATAATACAACCTACGTGTCGTGCCTTCATCTTTTATCACTCTTGTTGTAAATTTAGACTACCCTCGAATGTAACTCGAGGTTTCTTTTAAATTTTATAATGTACAAATTAGAGAGAAATTAGTCTACTGGACGATGGTGAAAAAAAAAAGAGAAGGACAACAACACACGACGACTAAGGAAACACTTGGAGAAGATGCTTGGACCTAGGTTGGCTTTTCGATCTTCTCATTGGCTTGAGAAGATTGTAGTGATGGGGCCATAACCACATCATGTTTAATTTAGCATATATGTTGATGTGTGCCATGATTGTATGTGATACATGTGTAGTTTAACAATAATTAGGTCCTTTTAATATATGTCTACCAAAGTTTAGTACTCACTTCTAGCTCGATCAATTGTAGTCAGATTTTGCCAAAACAAAGTGACTTGATTTATCTTGCTAGAGTGTGACAGGACAATTGGGATGTCCGACTATTAAACTTTGGGTGCGACTTAACTAAGTTATCTCACTTGGATTGAGAACTTAAAGGCATATCTCATACGATGTAATTCAAATTATACTGTTCTTGGGCCATTAGCCAAAGCTAACTCAAGATGAGTTATAATATGAATTTCATAAGATGGGCAAATGAACAAATAGTCTTATTCATCTAGTTATACAAGAGTTACATTTGATGTAATTGACACAAGTTGCCTACCTACAGTATACGAGTCTTGAGCGATTAGCCAAAGCTAACTCAAGATAAGCTATAATATGGATCTTGTCCCACATGAATGTCATCACGGTTGGATTTGGAGCTAGTAGTGTGGGTAAAACCACATCCATGACTTGCTTCTACTAAGCTTTACAATTCAGTGGGAGAATAATTTAATTAAAGACCTAATTAAATGATTTAAATATGATACTTATTTCTGTATTTTATTGTTGTAGATTATCATACCGTCAAATACATCGAATACCCTCTCTCTAAGATCTGTCCTTGATAAGGGCAAGCTCAATGAAGTTAACTTCCTAGACTAGTACAGAAACTTGAGAATAGTTCTCAAGAAAGAAAGAAAATTGTACACCTAGAGCAACTCATTCCTAAAGCACCCCCACTACTACTACTAGAGCTGATAGAGATGCTTATAAGAAGCATCAAGATGATGTATTAGATGTATCATGTCTTATGCTTGCCACCATGAACTCTGACCTTCAGAAGCAACATGAGAATATGGATGCTTATGATATGGTTGAACATCTTAGATAACTATATCAAGGACAAGCAAAGCATGAGAGATTTGAGATCTCTAAGGTACTATTTCAATGCAAGATGCAAGAAGGCAGCCCCATAGGACCATATATACTCAAAATAATTAGGTTTGTAGAAGACCTACAACGATTGGGATTTCCATTAGGCTAAGAATTGGCCACTGATCTTATTCTGCAGTCATTGTCTGATAGCTACAGTCAATTTGTCATGAACTATAACATAAATGAAATTGACAAACCATTATCTGAGATGTTGAGCATGTTGAGAACTGTTGAACTTAACCTTAAGAAGGTAAAGTTTAGTACCATTTTGATGGTGCAAAAGGGCAAAGGCAAATGGAAACCCAAAGGTAAGGGTAAGACCCTAACCAAAGGCAAGGGCAAGACTCATGCATTGAAACCTAAAGGTGGGGTTGCTAAGAAAAGAACCTGCTTCCACTATGGTGAGACCAGACACTGGAAGAGGAACTGCAAGTTGTACCTAGAGGAACTGAAACGGAAGAGAAGTGAGCCTTCTGCCTCAGGTATATATGTTATAGAAGTCAATCTATCCATTTCTTCTTCATGGGTATTAAATATCAGGTGTGCATCTCATATTTATACTAATGTGCAGGGGTTGAGAAATAGTAAATCACTGATAAAGGGCGAAGTGGACCTATGAGTAGATAATGGTGCAAGAGTTGCTGCTATCGCTGTAGGAACATATTCCTTATCTTTGCCCACTAGGTTTATTTTAGAACTAGAAGAGTGTTGTTATGTGTCTGCTTTAACTAAGAACATTATCTATGTTTCTTATTTAGACAAGAAGAGGTTTTCATTTATTATAAAGGACTAATGTTGTTCTATTTATTTAAATGACATGTTCTATTATAGTGCACCTCTTATAAATGGACTCTATGTTCTAGACTTTGAAAACTCAATTTATAATATAAATACCAAATGGTTCAAGTCTAACGATTTGAACCAAACATATCCCTGGCATTGTCGCTTGGGTCACATAAATGAGAATCACATATCTCAACTCTATAAAAATTAACTTTTGGATTCATTTGATTTTGAATCATATGAGGCATGCGAATCTTGTCTTCAAGGCAAGATGACTAAGACTTCATTTAGTGGACATAGCGAAAGAGCGAAAGAGCTAAACATCTGTTAGGACTCATACATACTGATGTATGCGGCCCTTTCAGAATAGCAGCTAGAGGAGGGTATCATTACTTCATTACTTTCACTGATGATTTCAATAGGTACGGCTATGTGTATCTGATGAGACACAAGTCAGAATCCTTTGAAAAATTCAAAGAATTCAAGAATGAAGTATAAAACCAACTTGGTAAGAGTATTAAGATGCTTCAATCAGATTGAGGTGGGGAATACCTCAGCCAAGAGTTTCATGACCATCTCATTGAGTGTGGGATCATATCTCAACTCACTCCACCTGGAACACCACAATAGAATGGTATATCAGAAAGGAGAAATTGTGCTTTATTAGATATGGTACGATCGATGATTAGTCAAACAGATCTTCCTACTTCCTTCTTGGGGCATGCTCTAGAGACGGTCGCTTTCACACTTAACCGTATTCCATCTAAGGCCGTCATAAAGACACCACATATGATATGGACTGGGAAGAGTCCCAAGATATCTTTTATGAAGATTTCGAGTTGTGAGGCTTACGTTCGACGGCAAGTCTCAGATAAACTAGGACCCAAATCGGACAAGTGTTATTTTGTAGGATATCCCAAGAAAATAAAGGGATATTACTTTTATAATTCCACACAAGGCAAAGTATTTGTTGCCAGAAATGGTGTCTTTCTAGAAAGAAAGTTTATTTCTAGAAAACTAGTGGGTGCAAAGTCAATCTTGAAGAAATTCAAGATACACAAACTAGCACCAAAGTCTTGATGGAAATTAAACAGGTACCACAAGATGTTGTGGATCATGATTTTATTACACCGTAAGAAGTTGTGGAGCAACAACCTGTTCAAATAGTACAAGCTCTACGCAGATCTGATAGGACTCGTCGTCAACCTGAGAAATATTATTTTCTCTTGTCTGACCACGGTGGTGTAGTGCTTGTTGGTCTCAATGAGCCTACATCTTATCAGGAAGTTGTACAGGGCCCAAATTCTGAGAAATGGCTAGAGGCCATGAGATCCGAAATGGAATCTATGTGCACTAACCGAGCATGGACTTTGATTGATCCACATGAAGGGATCAAACTCATTGGGTGTAAATGGGTTTTTAAAGTGAAGACTGGCATAGATGGTCATATGTATACCTATAAAGGTAGATTGATGGCTAAAGGATTCAAGAAGATTCATGATATAGACTATGATGAAACTTTTTCGCCAGTTGTGATGCTTAAGTCTATTCAGATTCTACTTGCTATTGCAGCTTACTATGATTATGAGATCTAGAAGATGGATGTCAAAACCATATTTCTTAATGGAAATCTACTCAAGGATGTGTACATGACACAACCTAAGGGTTGTCAATCCAGAGCATGCTGGAAAGGTATGTAAGTTGCAACGATCTATTTATGGATTAAAACAAGCTTCTAAAAGCTGGAATCTTCGATTCGATGATGCAATTAAAGCATTTGGTTTCATCAAGAATGAAGATGAACCTTGTGTCTATAAAATGATTAGTGGGAGCACAGTCATCTTTCTCATATTGTATGTAGATGACATACTTCTCATTGTAAATGATATCCCTACTCTTTAGTCAGTGGAGACTTGGCTTGGTAATTGTTTCTCAATGAAGGAATTAGGTGAAGCAGCCTATATTTTAGGCATCGAGATCTATAGAGATAGATCTAAGTGATTGCTTGGTCTAAGTTAGAGTACATATATTGATAAGGTGCTTAAACATTTTGTCATATAGGATTCCAAAACGGATTTCTGTCGATATCACATGTTGTGAGTCTTTCGAAGACTCAATGCCCCTCTTCTAAGGAAGAAAGGGACCGCATGGATCAAATTCCTTATGCATCTGCTATAGGATCTATCATGTACGTCATGCTTTATACTCATCCAGATGTCTCATATGCATTAAGCATGACGAGTAGATACCAATCAGATCCAAGTGAAGGTCACTAGATAGTAGTCAATAATATTCTTAAGTACTTGAGAAGAACTCAAGATTATTTCTTAATCTTTGGAAGCGATGAAGAGCTTGTTGTAAGGGGTTACACAGATGCTAGCTTCCAAACTGACAAGGATGATTATAGATCGCAATCAGGGTATATATTTTACTTAAATGAAGTGCTGTGAACTGGAAGAGTTCAAATCAAGACATAGTCACTAATACTACAACAGAGTCTGGGTACATTGCCGCTTCAGCTGTAGCTAAAGAGGATGTTTGGATCAGGAAGTTCATTATAGAGCTTGGTGATGTTCCAAGTATAGCGAACACTATAAACCTCTATTATGATAACAATGGGGCTATTGCACAGGCTAAGGAACCTCGCTCTCATCAGAGATTCAAACACATACTGTTGGGTGCTACTTGGAATTCCGTTCTGTTTCCCTTGTTCAAAAAATTGTACAAGAAAAGAATTTTTCCTAGCAGCTCATGTGCTCTACAGAAGTTAAACTTGGATTGCAAACGAAACTTAACATTATTAATCCAAGTTGTTCTTTAGAAGTTAAACTTGGATTGGAAACGGAAATTAACATTTTTATTCCAAGTTCAACCCATGTGTTCTTCAGAAGTTAAACCATATTACAGAAGTTGATTAAATATCTATTTCAAAGATTGGCTTCCAGGTTAAACATAGCGAGACACTCGGCCTTCTTGGGTATGGGATCATCCACCACTTCCTAGACAAAGTCTTTCAGAGAAATTGAATATTTAAACTTCTTATAGTAACCTTAGGTTTAACTATAGAGACCACAATAGAAACACAAAATCGAAACACAAAATCGCTAACCTCTTGTGTTGGTATTTCAGGATCCATAAAAAGAACACAAACTAATTATGCAGCGGAAACAAATAATTAGTTATATCTTTCTTTGTATCTTAAAGACCTCTTGATCTTCTGCTGTATTCCTCTCCTCCTCTTGGATGTCGTGTGGGCGACGATCTACCAAGATGAAATCCACCCGAACCTTCTTCTTTGTCTACAAGTTTCAGCCACTCAAAGAAAAGCCAAAATAGGAAACTTCCTTCTCTTCTTCTTCCCCTCCAAGCAAACCGGCCACAAGAAGATGGAGCTCGATGTGCCGTCGGCCTCAAGAGAAGAAACCAAAGGGAGAAGAGAAAGAGAAGGGCCGGCCACTAAGGAAAAGAGAAGAGGGAACTTTAGGTTGTGTTGTTGTTCCATAAGGCATCATCTACTTCTCTTTTATAATCCTTGGTGAATGCAAAAAAAGGAAAATTGTAAACATAATTAAAACTTCCTTTTAATTCCAATCATGGCAAAAAAGAAAATTTTAATAATAATTAAAATCTCTCTCTTTTAAATTTTCTATTGTGATGGCTACAAAAGGAAAGTTTAAAATTAAACTTCTCTTTTAAATCATGGTTACAAAAAAGGAAAGTTTTATCAAAATTAAAATCTCTCTTTTTTAACCAATATAGATGGCAACAAAAAAGGAAAAATTTTAAAATTTAAAACTCTCTTTTAAAATCATGTGGATGGTTTCAAAAAAGGAAAGATTTTAAAATTAAAATCTCTCTTTTAATCCTTTGTAAATTGCTATAAAATGAAAGATTTTTACAAAAATTAAAACCTCTCTTTTTATTACTTTAGTGGTCGGCCCCTTGCTTGGTCACCAAGCAAGGCTTGGCCGGCCATATCTTGGACACCAAGATGGGCTTGGCCGACCCCTTGCTTGGGCACCAAGCAAGGATATGGTCGGCCCCTAGCTTAGGTAAGAAGCTGGGCTTTGGGTAGATAAAAAAAAATTAATAAGAGGCTACAACAGGGACCTAGAGGAGGAATTAGTTTCGGCCTCCTGATGGACTTGAGCTTCCTGTGTTTGACCCGAACACCCAACTCAAGTTCATCAATAATAACTCATACCACTAAAGAGTCATTATTGAACTACTGCACCAATCTCATATTACATTATGGGCTCCTTCTTATCATGAGTGCATTAGTCTCCCTGTGTGTTGTTGATTATAGAAAGAAATTGTGTCCTAGTTATCTAGGTTGATGATGTCCCCTTGAGGAGCACATAAAGATTGACATTAGTGCTAGTGGGAGATTATTAGTATTAGCTCTAGTACCAATTATAAGATGATTATAAAGGACTCCTTTTGTATCATATTTCATTACTAATAAAAGATAAAATTATTTATTATATTTAGTTCAATTCAGTGTTGAATGAATAAGTATAATAATGTCCTAGGATAGTAGGTTCTAGTCTACAATATATCAATTGATTGAATTAATAGAGGGGCATTATAGATATACATAGAACACTACTCTTAACTATTCCTAGTCAAACATTAATATACAAGGATAATATTAATGCGTTGAGACTAGCATGTAGATCAACGAATGACTTACTCTCACAAGTCATGGATATGAGATATCAGATTGATACATGGATATATATTAGAGAATATGTACTAAATGATCTGCCATGAGAATGTTTTATGGATTGGTATATGAGTGTCATAAACATTCTCATGTGACTATTGGTATGAATAGTCCTTAGACCTGAAATCACTACGGTTTCTTACATAAGGCGTTGTATACTTTGGTATCGGTAAACGTCACCTGTAATAGGGTGGACTATAAAATCGATCACTAGGTATGTAATAACTTATGCGGAGGGATGTGAGTGATGTAGATAGGATTTATCTCTTTCATATGACAGAAGTGATATATGTGGGTCTTTTGATTAGTAGGACACAAGAAAGCATGACCATGCTCAAACAAGTCAATATGAGATATTGAGCTTGTTTGATTGAGTATGTCTACTTAGAGATTAAGAAACACAAAACTTGATAACAGGATGACACGATTTATGCCTCATTGATCAATCTAGATATCAAGGATAGAAGGACCAAGTCATAGAAGATAATAGACACAGAAAGGTTATGTCGGATCTCAACATTCTTACCACTTGCGTAGCAATGATGTCTTGCTAGATATCACTCATTACTTATGTATCTAAATGTTGATTTGGATACATTGTCAATGTTACGAGAACTTATTAGGTCACACATAAAAAATAAGTAGATTTAGAGATGTATTCATATGATGGATCATTGGAATAAATCTAATCTGAATAAGACTCATTGAGTTAGACTCAATTAGATCTAATTATTGGACTAAGCCTAATTCGAATTAGATTCATGGAATCAATTTGGATTGATGTTCATGAAGTCAATTGGGATTGATTAGGTTCAATGAGTTAGACTCATTGGGTGAACTTGAATTCATCAAGGAAGATGAATGGTAAATTTTGAACCATTGGATTGAATGCTCAATTTTGAACCATTGCATTGAAGAGAGGAAGACCAAAGGACAAAATCCTTTGGTATTTATTAGATGGATATAAATATGATTTATAAATGAAAATTTCATTAGATGAAAACTTGTTGTGTACATTGAGCTTCCTCCTCCTCCTTCCTTCTCTTGGCCGAAACTCACCTTGTGGTTGCTAGCACAACCAAAGGTTGTTCTCTTCTCCACTTTGGGAGTTCGTGAGACGGACGATACAGAACACTTGTTCGTGTGGATATCGTTAGAGGCGTGGACGTGTGATCGTGCTGAGATCCAAGCTGTTGGGAGTTCGTGTACACGCACCAAATGTATAGCTCCCTCTAATCAAACTTAGTATATGATAGTTTTTCCTTTGCATGGATCTTCTGGAGAGGATCTAATAAATTTTTCGCTGCGCTTTTCGCGTGTTTAGCACACTAGATCCCTACAAAATGTACTATCTACATGACATCACATGCATAACATAAATGATGACATGTCACATCGCACAGATAACAGATATATAATGATATAGCACATCGCACACATGATATAAATAATGTATATAGCTAATGTATCTATATGACATACCTGTATTATATGATATGACATAAATAATATTATGGTTGTCATAATTTTATTTGAAAATAAAATATATCGTAAGGATTTGATTTATATAAATAAAAAATCCCTAATTAAATTAAAAAATAATTTTTAAATCTAATCACATATTTTATTAAAGAATAATTCCAATCAAGAATTAATTTCTTAATTAAGTTTGGAACTAATTCCAAATCTATTTAATTAGGAAATAATTTCTTAATTAAAATTTCTTTAACAATTTCCAAAATCTTCTAAAATTAGAATCTCTTAATAAATCAGTAAATTTTACAAAATTTATAATTTTCTAACAAATTAAGAAAAATTGCTAAAATAACAATTTTCCAATAATTTTGAAAACAGTATAAAATTGAAAATTTCTCCTAATAATCTAGAAAACTTCCCAAAAATTAAAATTTCTAATAAAATAGAAAATATTTTCTAAAATTAATTAATGATGATTAAGACTCATAAAACTATTTCACTATTATGTTGAAGCACAATCACATTTTGATACTACTGTATGCACATACATGTGTGTACTAAAATATATTTCATAAATATATACAGTAGAAATAAAAATAATAATAAATTATTTTATTATATCATACAAATCACACATATGAGGATATATTTTATGTAGATATAATCATAAAATAAAATGAAAAAATAATTATTATTCTAAGCATACTTGACGAATTCAAATGGATTGGGATCAACCAAGCGATACAATCGAGCCTCATCCATCTTTATCCACGTTGAACATTCGTCAAGATGACTTTCAAAACAATGAGTCCTGATTTCATCTTCGGTACTAGCCGATGATAAGAAATGATCCGAGACATGGATTACGACACGATTTGTGTATGGCGGCCGAAATAACCCGACGACACAAATAGACCGGTAAACAACCTTCATAAGGTTATTGTCCACTGAAATGGGTTGTTGTCCATCAACCTCTTCCCGCTGCTGCCCTCTGATGGAAGATCAATGGCAAAAGGTTGGGGCGGCAGGCGACTTACTAGTGGCCAACAATTGGTCGGTGGTGGGCAGTTGGAGGTGGCGGCATGTGCTGTAGCAAGCAATCTGGCGGAAATAAATTTTTACTGGCCTTTCTTACTATTCCGCAGTCAAGGCCAGAGCTGCTGTGCTCCGATGTTCTACTGAACTACAGGGTATGCTAGCCGGAGCAGAGAGACAGGTCAGAGAAGGCGGCTGGGCACTGTGCAGTGGTGGGACAACAAGGGGCAATTGCTCCTTTGTCCCTGGGTGGCAGCGGTAGCTGCTCCAGGGATGTATGGTCCTGCCAACTCTTTGGCCAAAAGTTGCTTGGGAGGTGATAGCATCTTTGTCGACGTTGGGATGCCTTTGGAAGACGGCGGAAGAGAAAAAGAGTAGAGCCCTTTATGGGAGCGGCGAAAAGAAAAGAAGGAGAGAGAAAAAGTAAAAAAAAATTAAACCAAATCAAATTAGGTTTTGAATTTTTAATTCTCCTCTTTTATTTTTCTCCAACTAGACCTATTTATAGATATACCAATGAGTTTGAAAAGCAAATTCAAACTCATATATGTTAATCCAAAATCTGATCCGCTATCTTTAGGTTTGGTTTAAGATCACTTTGCTCAAAATTAAATCACCTTGGTTCAATGACCAAATCTTTTTTAATTAAAATCAAAATAATTTATTTTATAATTAAACCAAAGAGGATCTAACTTATCTTTAAAAGATGTGGTTCATCCATACTTCCGTTCTAACAAAATATCTTTTATATTTGCCCTTCGTCTGGCCCAATCAAACATAATTTCTTTTGATCTGATAATCCAATTCTCAAACTCATTTTAAGTTCTTAGGATAAACTTATAGTGTGTGTGAACTAATAGATTCCCGGTTATGTTGGTTGTTCATAATTAACTATTAATTATGGATCAATCATGAGTGACATCTAGTAGTATATCATGATCCCTAATTGATTGAAAAATCAAATAGTTGATTCAAAAATCACTTTTAAACCTTTCAGCAGTTACAATGAGTCATATCTCGTTCTTTTCACTCATCTTATATCCATTTGGTTCAGATTGTAGTGTATGTGTCAGTCCCCACTAGGTTAACTACATCACACCTAGCCCAAGTAATATTTTCTCATCCTATAGATTCATATTATCATTTATATATAAGGGTACCATACTCTGAGCATGTTATGCCTTGACTAAAAACTTTCAAGTACTAATCTTGACAAGTCGTCATAGGATATATGTCCTTATATGGAGTGGTTAATCCTTTATTGGCTATTCAAATACTTTCAAACACTTTGACTTATATTCAATCATCTTGAATCCATACTTCTATGGAGATGTTTGCTTAAGATATCAAAGTATGTCTTCATGACCAAGATGATTTAAATACCTTAAGTTGAAGAAAACTTATACTCGAGCTGTAATAAAATCTTCTTTGACATATCTATAAATGTAGAGAATCATATGAAGTCTCATGGCAGGTCACTCCAATGAATTAGTTGTTGGTGCAACCTTAGGTCAAGGTTGACCTGGTTGACCCGACTCGAGTTGACTTGACTCGAGTTGTATTTTGATGTTTGACTTGGGAAGATTGTTGATGCAACCTTAGGTCAAGATTGACCTAGTTGAGTTGTATGTTGATATTTGACGAAAAGAGAGTTCTATTCTTGATGTTTGACAAGAATAGATGTTTGGGAGATTGTTGGTGCAACCGTAGGTCAAGGTTGACCTGATTGACCTGATTCGGGAAAAAGTCCAAGTATGGAGACTTGGCAACGGAAAAGTCCAAGTATGGAGACTTGGCACTAGAAAAGTCCAAGTATGGTGACTTGGCACGGAGAAGTCCAAGCAGGGAGCTTGGCACAAGGGAAAGTCCTGGTGAGTGAAACCAGGCAGTGAGAAAGTCCTAACTGGGATGTTAGGCAGTTGGAAAGTCCTGGTGAGTGAAGCCAGGCAATGGGAAAGTCCTAACTGGGATGTTAGGCAGTTGGAAAGTCCTGGTGAGTGAAGCTTGAATGGGAAAGTCCTAACAGGATGTTAGGCAGGAAATGGTGAGTAAAGCCGGTGAAAACCCTAGTGAGTGAAGCTAGGTGAAAGTCCCGGTGAGTGAAGTCGAAGGAAAATCCAGATGGATCAAGGGTGATCGGACATCCGGTGTTGGAAAGTCCAAGTAGATCAAGGGAGTGATCGGATACTTGGCACGAAGAGGAAAATCCAGATGGATCAGAGATGATCGGACATCCGGTGTGGAAAAGTCTAAGTGGGTCAAAGGGATTGACCGGACACTTAGCGGGGAGTGCTAGCAGGTCAAGGGTGACCGGATGCTAGGGATGATGTACCAACAGTCAAGGTTGACCGGATGTTGGTGTGGAAGCCTTAGGTTTAGGGTCGAGAAGTTTGGATCGGTCTAGTGACCGATCCGATATCGCGCTTGCCCCGATCGGTCAGTGACCGATCGAATTAGATCGGTGGCTCACTATCTGATCGGCCCGGAGACCGATCGAGGCAACGCAACCTCGCGAGAAGAAAGCCGTGGATCGGTGCTGACCGATCCACCCATGGCATGATCGGTCGGCAGACCGATCGCATAGATCGATCAGGTCCTTCCCTGATCGGTCTATGGACCGATCAGAGGTTCCTGATCGGTCCACGCACCGATCGAGACGCCGATCGACGAGGACGAAGCCCGATCGGTGCCGTGGACCGATCAGAGGTTTCCGATCGGTCCATGGACCGATCAGAATCTAGCCATTGCGTAGCAACGGCTAGTTTCTGCTTGTCTTCTTCGCATGTTATAAAAGGGGTTGAGGAGCTACTGTTCTGGGTTACTTCTTCTTCTTCCTTCCTGTTGCGAAGTGCTGTTGTGCTTGAGCTTTGTTGAGCTCCTCCTTGTCGAAGCTTCGCGTGAGCTTCATTCCACGACTGGATCAGCTGCTGCTGAGTTGCTTGTTGCATCTGTCCGTGAAGTTGCTACTTCATCCGGGACCCCAGTCGACGAGAAGGCAAGCTACTGTGTTTACATTCCTGTTGTATTTTGTTCTTGCTATTCTCTTGTACTCTTAGCTTGCTGTTGCAAGTGATTGTGGCGAGGTTTCTCCACCCACAAGGAGTTTGATTTAGCCGGTTTTCCGGGGACTCATCCACCGACGGATTGATAGGCTTCGTCCACCTTACGGACACGCCGAGGAGTAGGAGTTTCATCTCCGAACCTCGTTACATCCTTGCGTAGAGGTTTGATTTCTTCTCCTGTTTTCTTTCTGCATTTAGTTTCCGCTGCGCTAACCCTAGTTTGTAGAAAGAAACGCGAGCAATTGGGGTCGGCTATTCACACCCCCCCTCTCTAGCCGTACGAAGAGATCCTAACAAGTGGTATCAGAGCAAAGGTTTGCTCTTCATCGGATTAACACCCGGGGAGCACGAGCTAGAGGATGGATCTACTCGGAGAAGATGTCACCATTCCACCCTTCTACGAATGCGGTGACTTCGCGTATTGGAAGGTAAGGATGAAGTACTTTCTTATGACTAACATAATGAATTGGTTTTGTGTACAAGAAGGTTTTACTCCTCCGGTGGATAAGGAAGGAAAACCTCTTGAGAAGAAGGAGTGGACCAGAGAACAAATTCACAAATCCGAAATCAACGAAGAGGTAACGAGAATAATTGAATTTTCATTGCCTACTAACATCTTGTGTAAGATAGGTTACAACAATGCCAAGGAATTATGGGATAACTTGGCCAAGTACCATGAGGAGAGCTCCACTTCAAATCATGAAGAGGAGACAAGTGAGTCATCAAGTAGCTCACATCATGGAGGAGAGGAATTAGAAGTTGAGGGTTACTCAACATCTAAGGACGAAGAGGAGGAGAGTTCTTCTTCAAGTTCGGAGCAAGAAGAAGAAGCTTACCTCCGAAAGGGATGAAGAAGAGAGCTCGCATCCACCCTCAACCCTAGGTAACTCAAGCAATTTAAGTTCAATTAAATTACACATTATGTGCTTTGAGTGTAGGGAACATGGACATTACAAGAGTAAGTGTCCAAAGAGGGTAAGAAAGACTCCACCGGCACCAAAGGTCAAGGAAGCCGGAGTCCCGAAACGCAAGGGCAAGGAGCACATCGTGTGCTTCCAATGCAAGCAAAGGGGACACTATAGGAGCCATTGTCCGAGGGGGAGGCAACCTCACAAGGGCAAGAGACCGGGCACATCGATAGGGGGAGCTAAGGCAAACCCTAAGGTAACCTCTAAGGTTCATTTTTGCAATTCTAATAAAATGTATGCTAGGAATTTTATTGCACTTGTCGATAATAACAAGCATGATAACCTTAGGAATCAATACATGTGCTTAGGAGCTAAACATGTGAGTCTAGATAAGGATAATTCTAGAAAGGCTAACCCTAGGATCAACCCATCTAAGGCTAAGGATAACCTAGGTAGGAATCCTAAATCAACTAGACATATGCCTAAGAATACCTCAAGGAAGAGTGATAAATCAAAAATTGAGGTATTAGAGAAGGAGAATCAAGTCTTGAAGTCAAGACTTGATACTTTGGAAAAGACTCTTAAGAACATGGAGAAGTCATCCCTAGGGTTTAAGGGTCAAAAACCAATGTCCAAGGACAAGAAAGGTATGGGTCACAAACCTAAGTCCCAAGTGGTCAAGCCCACCTATCATGATGTTCCATTCGATTATGGAACAAAATCTAGGGCTAGGAAGACCACCAAGGTCACAAGGGGAGTTACCCCTAGAGTTGATCTTGATGAGTCCCAAATGACCAAGGCTTCAAAGCCTAGGAGGGTCATTAGGAGGGTTGCTAGGGAAGTCATCCCTAGTGAATATTTAGTGAACCCAATGAGCTCACATAGATATTGGGTTCGTAGGAGCATCTTATCTATCCCATAGATGGGTTAGAGAGTGTCAACTCCAATTAGAAGGGTAGTTAACCCAACTTTGAGGAAATTGACACTCAAGGAGCATTTTCAAGGTTTTGATAACCTTTGAAAATGAAAAAGAATTATTATTTACTCCTTGAAGAGTAAATTGTGCCATATTTGAAAAATATCAATTTTAATCTTATTTGGCACAATTTAAGAAAATCTAGAGAAATACCATAATTGGGATTTTGGTTTTCTCTTAGGGATATATGGGCAATCTAGGGTTAGATTTTAAGTTAGCTAAGGCTAAGGATACTTAGATAGGGAATTTAGGTATTTTATTTGTGCTAACTTGCCATGATTAGTTGCCATATGCCATGCCATGACATCATATTTATTTTATTATCATTTGAAATGTCATATGTCATGCTTTATTTAAGTTTTCAAACTTTATGCCATGACATCATGACATTGGCACATGTTTTTACTTATGATATCATTATATGCCATGTCATCATCTCTTGCATTATAATCAATGAAATTGATTTGAGGACAAACATATAATTTGATATTGAGATCAAATTGGTGTTTAGAAAATGCATGAGAACTTAGCCTAAGTTGACCTTAACCCATATCTCACATCAAATTGACTTGAATGTGGTTTGATACACCTTAGATGTGTGTGAGATATTAGGATCATGAGTTAGGATCAAGGTGCATTGTCCTTGTACCTAGATGACCCTAATTCAAGAAATTAAGGATCATAGGGAAAGCTTGTGTACAAGTCATGTACATCTAGCCCTAAGATTATGGTCCTAAATTCAAATGGTTTTAAAAGCATTTTAAAATTGATTTGAAAAACCTTGATGAAGCTTTCCTAGTGATAGCATTCATCATTGAACATTGTGATACAAAGTTGAGTTAAACTTGAACTATTTCAAAGTTTTTGAACTTTGTATCAAGATTGAAAAATGGAAGTTATTTTCATAGAAAACTATTTTTCCATGATAGTATATGTTATGAGGAATGTATCCTCAAAATTTCACAATTTTTCGAATTTTCTGGAATTTTCTAGGAGTTTCTGAATTTCGGGAAGGAAATTTCAGAAATCTGCCTATCAGAGTCTGGATCGGTCTGGGGACCGATCCAGGTAAGTCCTGATCGGTCTGTGGACTGATCCAGTGAAGCATGGATCGGTCTGCAGACCGATCCAGTAAGAACCAGAGAGCTTGGTGTGATCTGGTGAAGGCCTGATCGGTCTGGGGACCGATCAGAGCGTGCAAGTTTCTGATTTTCAGCTGTTGGTCTGAAATTTCAGCTGGAAGTTGGGTTTTGTGGATTTCTAAAGGTTTGGAACTCACAAAGACATTGTTGGTGCAATGGTCAAGGGGGAGTTAACCTTTAGGGGGAGTTTTACCTAATTGTCAAGGGGGAGTTGATTGTTAGGGGGGAGTTTTTACTCCTTAAGACTTTTGAGGATTAGTGATATGGGATTATCACTAAGCTGATTGTTGAGTTTAGTATCAAGGGGGAAATTAAGAGTTTCAATGAAATGTATGGGACTTTCATTAGGAAGAAACTCATGACCTTGATACCCTCTTTTTTTCCTTTTTGATGTGTGTCAAAAAGGGGAGAGTGTTCATTGGAGAATTATTGGAGAACCCAAGTTAGGTTATCGGGTTAACCTAAGCTAGGGAAAGAATGTCAAGGAATGTTCAAGAAAAGAACATTGGAATTCTTTTTGATGTGTGTCAAAAAGGGGGAGAATTATTGGAGAACCCAAGTTATGTTATCGGGTTAACCTAAGGGGAAAATGTCCAGAGAATGTTCAAGGAAAGAACATTGGACATTGGAAGATGGTTGGAAAACCTAAGTTAGGTTATCGGGTTAACCTAACTTGATTATGGGTTTTGTCAAACATCAAAAAGGGGGAGATTGTTGGTGCAACCTTAGGTCAAGGTTGACCTGGTTGACCCGACTCGAGTTGACTTGACTCGAGTTGTATTTTGATGTTTGACTTGGGAAGATTGTTGATGCAACCTTAGGTCAAGATTGACCTAGTTGAGTTGTATGTTGATATTTGACGAAAAGAGAGTTCTATTCTTGATGTTTGACAAGAATAGATGTTTGGGAGATTGTTGGTGCAACCGTAGGTCAAGGTTGACCTGATTCGGGAAAAAGTCCAAGTATGGAGACTTGGCAACGGAAAAGTCCAAGTATGGAGACTTGGCACTGGAAAAGTCCAAGTATGGTGACTTGGCACGGAGAAGTCCAAGCAGGGAGCTTGGCACAAGGGAAAGTCCCGTGAGTGAAGCAGACGGTGAGAAAGTCCTAACTGGGATGTTAGGCGGTTGGAAAGTCCCGGTGAGTAGGTGAATGGGAAAGTCCTAACTGGGATGTTAGGCGGTTGGAAAGTCCCGTGAGTGAAGCGAAGGCAAAGTCCTAAGGGATGTTAGGCGATGTGGAAATCGGTGAGTAAAGCGGTGAAAACCCTAGTGAGTGAAGCTAGGTGAAAGTCCCGGTGAGTGAAGCCGGGCAGGGAAAATCCAGATGGATCAAGGGTGATCGGACATCGGTGTTGGAAAGTCCAAGTAGATCAAGGGTGATCGGATACTTGGCACGAAGAGGAAAATCCAGATGGATCAGATGATCGGACATCCGGTGTGGAAAAGTCTAAGTGGGTCAAAGGTTGACCGGACACTTAGCGGGGAGTGCTAGCGGTCAAGGGAGTGACCGGATGTTAGGGATGATGTACCAGGTCAAGGTTGACCGGATGTTGGTGTGGAAGCCTTAGGTTTAGGGTGAGAGTTTGGATCGGTGCGGTGACCGATCCGGTATCTGCGTTTGCCACGATCGGTCAGTGACCGATCGTAATCGATCGATGGCTCATCGATTGTAATCTGATCGGCGGAGATCGATCAAGAGGCAACGCAACCTCGCGAGAAGAAAGCCGTGGATCGATCCAGACACCCTGATCGGTCGGTAGACCGATCGGGGACATGAGTTCGGGAGAAAGCGCTGATCGGTCTATGGACCGATCAGGAGGTTCCTTGATCGACTACCGTCAAGAGGCCGATCGACGAGGATCAAGCCTAGCCTGATCGGAGTCCATACAGTGACGAAGGCCGATCGGCAGGTAATCTGCTCAATAAAAGAGGGCTACAGGACTTCGGTGAACTCTCTCCTTCTACTTCTTCTTCTTCCTTCCTGTTGCGAAGTGCTGTTGTGCTTTGTTGAGCTCCTCCTTGTCGAAGCATCGCGTGAGCTTCATTCCACGACTGGATCAGCCGCTGCTGAGTTGCTTGTTGCATCCGTCCGTGAAGTTGCTACTTCATCCGGGACCCCAGTCGACGAGAAGGCAAGCTACTGTGTTTACATTCCTGTTGTATTTTGTTCTTGCTATTCTCTTGTACTCTTAGCTTGCTGTTGCAAGTGATTGTGGCGAGGTTTCTCCACCCACAAGGAGTTTGATTTAGCCGGTTTTCCGGGGACTCATCCACCGACGGATTGATAGGCTTCGTCCACCTTACGGACACGCCGAGGAGTAGGAGTTTCATCTCCGAACCTCGTTACATCCTTGCGTAGAGGTTTGATTTCTTCTCCTGTTTTCTTTCTGCATTTAGTTTCCGCTGCGCTAACCCTAGTTTGTAGAAAGAAATGTGAGCAATTGGGGTCGGCTATTCACACCCCCCCTCTAGCCGTACGAAGAGATCCTAACATTAGTTACCATAACTAGCATCCACGTTTAACTCTCAATATGTCAATATCTCCAGCCAATGAGAAGCAATTACTTGGGTAAACCAAGAAGTATAACATATGCTAGTCTTACAGAATTAATGATATCCAAACTCATTAATTCATCGACTAGGGATTATTTTAATACATTCATAATTGCACATATAGAGATGTTCACTAGTTGTGATCCAATCAAATGTTATTTCATATGATGAATCGTATTACGGATATTTAGTAAATGAGTTTAAAATTTAATCATACACATAGAGAATATGCACTCAAATAGTGAATTTTTATTTATCTAATAAATAGTACATATTATAAGATGATTGCCTTTGACATCTCTCAAATATAACATGGATGTTAATGAATCCTGAAGCCTCGGGGAGGATGATCAAGTGGACCATAGAGTTGAATAAATATGATATCCAATATCAGCCGCGAACAACTATTAAAGCTCAAGCCTTAGCAGATTTTTTTAATAGAAGTTCTTGATTAAGAGGCAGATAGAACTTGGAAGACTTATGCGGATGACTCCTCCACCTGGCAAGGTAATGGAGTTAGGATATTACTAATCTCCTCTAGAGAACATGTGCTCCAACTATCTATCTGGCTTGATTTTCAGGTGTCCAACAATGAAGTCAAGTATGAAGCCTTAATCACAGGACTTCAAGTAGCAAAGCAAGTCGGGGTGTCCCGAGTAATCATATATTCAAACTCTTAATTGATAGCTCAGCAGTTAGAAGGAAGTTTTGCGATCAAAAGAAAATGATTGCGAAGATACATATACATTTTTTAGAAGTTAAAAGGTGATTTCCAAGAGGTCACATTACAGAAGATTTCTCGAGCGAATAATCAAAAGGCAGATGAGTTGGGCAAACTAGTAAGTGCATTAACAGGTTGGAGAATGGATGACAGACTCTACTAGTTTCCCAGGTCGAATAAGTTTCAAGTTAAGACAAGCCTGCTGATTAGAGAACACATATCATTATTTATCTCAAGTAAAGAATTCTGCCTACTGATCAGGAACAAACCTGATTGCTCAAAAGAAGAGCTCCCCATTTCTTTTTAATTAGGGGCATATTATATCGATGATCTTTCTTATGCACCCTCTTCAAGTATCTCAGTCTAGATGATGTTGACTAAGTAATGAGGTAGGTTCATGAGGGTATTTGTGGAAATTATATTGGAGGGAGGATACTTGCTCGGAAGACATTACTAGTTGGATATTTCTAGTTGACAATACAAGTCAATACTGCCTGATTCGTCACAGCTTAGTTGGTTCACGTCACATTAATGTGATGCAACCTCTAAGGCACACTAGTGCATTCTAGGCTTAGGAATCAAGGCGAATGATACAAACAACATGCTTAAAAGGAATGACTGCATTTAAAAATATAATGACTGAGACGTGCTGACATTTAATGCGTAATATCTTTAGAAATACACAATGAATCCATCACGTAGCTTAAGTGGTCGGGGTAACTGGAATTATTCTGATTACACAACAATTTAGTCAGTTGAACTCTCATCTCCTTGACTAGATTTGAAAGAGAGACTTGTGGACAATAGAAGATTGAAGACCTTTGCTGAGATGGTAGTTCCAATAGAGGGGAAGTTGAGTCGACGCCTGACCCCTTGGGCTCCGGCTCCTTGGCCTCCTGACTCTTGGTGAAACATCCCTAATTTTCTTTTTTATATAACAATTCATATAAACATAACTGCAGACGTCACTTGCATATACTTTCATAGTGGGTTCTCAATTCAATGAAGTTACATAAAACATATAATAATATGGAAACTGTTGGTGCGGGAAGCATCCGACGATCAAACCCGTATTTTGATAATGGCAAAGGGTTCAAAGTTAAGTTGTTTTGTGATCTAACAGTTTGAATGAGCTTGCAGGAAAGTCCTAAGTGTACTTAGGCAAAAGTCCTAGCTGCGGTTAGGCAGGTGGAAAACCCTAGGGGGTGGTAATCCTAGGTCATAGGGGGTGGTAACCCTATGTGAAAAGTCTTGGCGGGTCGAGGGCTTCAGGCAAAAGTCCTAGGGGGTGGTAACCCTAGGTGGAAAGTCCTAGTGTCACGAACCAGGTGGAAGACTGGACCGGTCGGGGAGCAGCCGTCCAGCAGAAAGTCCGGAAGTATCGAACGCCGAGCAAAAGTCCAGTCGATCTGGAGGATCGTGCTAGCATCAGGTAAATCTCCTGAGTTGAGTAGGTGAGGACGCACTCCCCGTAGAGGGAATAGTAGGTGTCGGGTCGACCTAGGATTTCCGATAGGAAATCCGAAGTCAGACCCGGACAGTCCGGAGACTGTCAATATTTTATTTATGACTATTATGTGCTAACTTTGTTTTGCAGGGTATGTGTTTGGGACTAACACATTTTGCAGAAATAAAGGAGCAAGTCACACCTCGGATGAACAGTGTCCAAGGCGCCTCCATGAAGCTTGGAGGCGCCTCGGGTGCAGAGTGTGAGCTGGTTGCGAAGAGGAGCTGGAGGCGCCTTGGACCAGGGCCTGGAGGCACCTTGGAGTGGCCATGGAGGTGCCTCAAGCAGTAAAAGAGACGAACTTTTCAGCACTGATCCATGCGGCTGACTCGGCGTGTTGGAGGCACCTCGCAAGGGCTTTGAGGTACCTCCAGCAGTGTATAAAAGGGGGTCTCGAGGCAGCAGCAAGATAATGAATCCAAAAGCTTTCTTTCGACTGTTGGCTACTCAAAAGATGACCCTGAAGTGCTGTAGCTACGCCCCGACAACCAGAAGCTACTATTCTACTATTCCTTTGTTGTCGGTATAAGATTGTTATTATTTTACTTGTATTGTATTTCTGTAAAACTTTTCACAATTATAGTTGTTGCCCAAAGAAAATGCTCAACGAGCGTGGGCCTTGGAGTAGGAGTCGCCCTAGGCTCCGAACCAAGTAAATTCTTGGGTCGTGTGTTTGTGATTGTCTTCCTTTTTATTATTTCCGCTGCTTAAACTCTCGATACGTTTTAAATCGAACGAAATAGCCACGAGCGTTATTCACCCCCCCCCCTCTGGCGCTTCTCGATCCAACAATTGGTATCAGAGCGGGGTCGCTTCGATTTAGTGCAACCACCAATCAAGCATATTTGTTTTGTGGTTATTTTCAGTTTTATGTAGTCAATTAGAATTAGCTTAATAGCTACATTCTAATTCTTTTTACGATTGATTTTTGCTTGAAATTAGTGCAACACCACTCGAGCTCGTTATTTTAACTTTATTCCCGCACTACTAATCCAAGACCTAGTCTTGGGACATCTTGTTCTATTTTGTACTTGCATATTAACTAAATGGCTCAGCAAGAAGGATACAGCACCGTTCATCCCCCGCTCTTCACCGGAGAAGATTTTGGATACTGGAAGGGACGAATGGAAAATTTCCTAAAGATCCAGTTCGAGATGTGGATGATCGTTAAGACTGGATTCTAACTGCCAACCGACGAAAACAGCAAGCCTACACCCTGCGAGAACTGGGAACCAACTCTAATCAAGAAGGTGGAAGTCAATGCCAGAGCGACCTGCACCCTCCAGTGTGGACTGACCAAGGAGGAGCTCAATAGAGTTGGTTCATTTTCAACCGCAAAAGAGCTATGGGAGAAGCTGATCGAATTGCACGAGGGCACCTCCGACACCAAGGTAAGCAAGAGAGATTTACTGTTTAATAAATTATATAATCTCAAAATGCAGGAAGGAGAGACAGCAAGTCAACTCCATGCATGTATTCAAGATATTCTCAACTCCCTCCACGCGATCGGGCAAAAGGTCGAGAACAGAGATATAATAAGGTACGCTCTCAACGTGTTTCCGAGGAGTACATTGTGGGCATCAATGGTAATGCCTACAAAGTCTCCAAGGATTTATCTTCTATAAAATTAGATGAGTTATTCTCTGAGCTTGAATTATATAAGCAGACTAATACACAACCAACCGAGAAGGGCATTGCTTTGGTAGCAGGTACAAGCAGAACACGCGAACCAAGACCAAGGCGTAGAACCGAACCAGAATCGGATGAAGAACCTGACTCAGACAATGAAGACGACGAGCTAACGGCTGAACTCGTCAACTTTGTAAAGAAGCTCTATAAGAAGAAGAAGGGGTTCAACAAGAATGACCTCAAGAAGGCAGTTCAGTCCAAGCAAGCCCAATCAAGCTCGAAGGTAAAATTTGAAGTGACGTGTTATGGCTGCAACCAGAAGGGGCACATCAAGGCCAACTATTCCAACCAAAAGGAGGTAAAGAAACAAAGAAATAAAAATGTCTTGAAGGCAACATTCGAAGAATCTTCCTCAGAAGACGACGACGACGAACTCGATCAGACGAGTCTTCTTGCACTGATGGCCCGGGACCAGATCAATGTGTCCGAGAGCGAGAGCGAATCGGAAGCTGAATCGGAAAGAAGCCACGGATCCGTATCCATTTCTGAAGGGCCTGACCCCACTGTAAGTATTCTGTGTCTAAATAATTTGGTTAATTATTTATTGCGTAAATTAGCAAAATCCAATATTAGGGTCAAGTCACTTCTAAAGGAGGTAGCAACCCTTAAAAAAGTGACTAACTCCAAACCCTTGCCTGAATCCGTTCAGACTGGAACCTCGACTCAAGTCCAAAAGCTTGAGGAAGAGAACTCTAACCCGAAAATTCAAGTCAAGGATTTGAAGACCGTGTTGGAACGGTTCACTTTGGGTTCCAAGAATCTTGACCTGATTCTTGGAAAATAAAAGATCGTATACAACAGATCCGGAATTGGATTCAAGCCAAAAAGAAGTATAGATCATATTTATCACTTGTACACATAACAAATAGAAAAGTGGTCCAAGCATGGGTACCCAAGTCCAACTTGGTCAATCAAGTTGGACTTGATCAATATTGGATCCCCAAGGATCAAGTACATTACCTTGATAGACCTTATCGAGGCTATGATCCAGGGAGAGCCAAAAGAAAAACTGTATTGATAAACAAATAAATCATTAAAATATAATTAAATTAAAAGTAAAAAACTTAAATATAATCTATAAATTAAATAAAAAAATATATAAAATTATCAATAAAGTAAGCGGAGGCTCTAGAATAACTGACACCTCCAAAACTAACTTACCCGATAGAGTAATTCAAACCAAGCTACCCGGCAGGGTAATTAGAACTAATTAGAAAGGGACAAGTTTAACTTGACCTATGGTACTAGTGAAATTTTGGATGATAGTACGTTAGGGAAGCTTAGTCTATGCATGTCTAGGAAGATATGACTTCAACCTAGTGCATTTGGCTAAGTGGAACTAACCGAAGCTATCCTTTATGTATCCTAACTAGTTAGACCAAGATTTTGTATTAAATTCAGTGGATATGACTATTTGGAAAACCTCGAAGGAATGGTTACTCTAATGATGTCCAAGTGACTCACCATAGCCCAAAAGTTTATCCAAAGAATGTCTATTTGTTGAGCCCAAAACTAAACCTGAATCTAACACAAAGTTAAACCAAACCCTATAATTGAACCTAATTCATCTCACAAAATTATAGGATTCCCAGATTTGAAATTTAGATCGGGTGAGATAATTAAGGATTAAATTAAACTAATAATTAATAATTCAAATCAAATTAATAATTCAAATTAAATTAAAAATTAATAATTCAAATCAAATTAATAATTCAAATTAAATTAAATCATAATTCAAATTAAATTAAAAATTAAAAATTCAAATTAAATTAAATAATTAAAATTCAACTTAAATTAATAGTTAATAATTCAAATAAAAATTCAACTTAAATTAATAATTAAAATTAAATCAAATTAACAAATAAGATCAATTTAAAAACTTATTTAAAAATGTTTTAAAAAAAACTTATTTAAAAAAACTCTTTTAAAAACTTATTTAAAAATGTTTTAAAAACTTATTTAGAAAATCTTTAAAAAAAACATATTTAAAAATGTTTTAAAAACTTATTTAAAAAATGTTTTAAAAAACTTATTTAAAATGTTTTAAAAACTTATTTAAAAAATCTTTTAAAAACTTATTTAAAAAAAATGTTTTAAAAACTTATTTAAAAAATCTTTTAAAAACTTATTTAAAAATGTTTTAAAAACTTATTTAAAAATTCTTTTATAAAACTTATTTAAAAATATTTTAAAAACTTATTTAAAAAGTATTTTATAAAACTTATTTAAAAATATTTTAAAAACTTATTTAAAAAATCTTTTATAAAACTTATTTAAAAATGTTTGGAAAACTTATTTAAAAAATCCTTTAAAAACTTATTTTAAATTGTTTTAAAAATTTATTTTAAAAGATTCTTTAAAAACTTATTTAGAAAATCTTTTAAAAAAAACCTTATTTAAAAATTATTTTAAAAGCTTATTTAAAAATGTTTTAAAAACTTATTTAAAATATTTTTAAAAAAAACTTATTCAAAATTATTTTAAAAACTTATTTAGAAAATCTTTTAAAAACTTATTCAAAAATGTTTTAAAAACTTATTTAAAAATCTTTATAAAAAAAAAAATCCAACAACGCCAAATGAAGGCACCTCTGCGCTGGCAGAGGCGCCCTCTAGGATCGGCGGGAAAATTCCCGTCGAAATCGACTGAGGCGCCTCGGACCCGGTCCGAGGCGGCCTAAACGTTGTGTTGGAGGTGCCTTCAATGAGATTGAAGGCGCCTTCAATACAGAAATATGCAGCAAACAGAAAGTTCGTTGCAACTCTTCACGGTGATTTCTCAATGATCTAAGGCGCCTTAAATATAACAACCCAAATTTCCTCATTACGAGTCCTAATAGTACTTGAAAATATTTAGAAATACTTTAGAAATATTCTAGAGAATTTTAGAAATTTTTAGAGTATTTTTATGTAATTTTTGGAGTGCGTTTGGTATTTTTACCAAAAGAAACAAGTTGCAAAAAATAAAGAGGTTGAGCCGAGGTTTGAACGAGAGACCTCTAGTTAAGCAAAGCCTTAAGTTGTTTCAGATGACCAAGAACCCAGCAGGGTCGTGCTGATAAAATAGATAGCGAAATTAATTTAAGCAATAGTAGATAACAGAATACTCTAGTTATAAAGGGAGATAAAGAGAGAACTTAGGGATTATTTTTCCGAGACCTAATTTCCTCTCCTCTCTCGCGTGCGACGGCATTATTCGGGCGGAAGACGAAGTCGAAGCTAGGGGTCATCTCCGGCGGCCGGCGAAGGGCAAATCCCGTGAGCTCTTCACGGAATAGAGACCTTCTCGTCGAGGGAATCCGTAGGCACGAAGAAAAGGTTGGATTTTCAAGTTCTCCGAAACCCTAGAAGCTTCTCTTCTCGGTTGTGAGTCCAAGAACCAAGGTAAGTGCTTCTCACCTGCAGTAGGAGTAGTTTTCGGACCTTGTTCTTCTTGATTTTGAATCATGCTGTAAAGATTATGGTTTTGTGCTTGCTGCCGTGAGTCTCAAAGAAAGAACATGAATGGTATAGGTTAAACACGTGAGTTGTTTACCCAAGCCTTGTAATTAGAAATTCGGATTTTGTTGCTACTAGGCAACGAACATGAAAGGATTTAGTTTGTTTGAGCATGTAGGTTTCATTTTTTTTTTTGTGGTCACTGCAATGAATGGTTAAGTGGAGCATTTCAGTCCCTTTTTGTTTCCCTTGCCGTGGTACTAAACAGGAGGAAGGGTTATGTTTTCAGTTTGTTTTTTTTGAAGCTTGCTGCCATGAAACTTAATTCAGATTGTTTAGATTTGGAAATGAATAAATTGTTTAGATTTTAAGCATGTGGTGTTGGTTTGTGGTTACTGCTATTAACAATAAAAGCCTATATGTGTGTAACATTTCAGTATTGGTTTTCTTGTTGCCGTGTATAGGTATAGCCTTTAAATGGAATGTAGTAGAGTGGTTTTGTGCCATTTAGACTCTTTCTGCTTTTCAATGGACACGAACAGCATGTGATCAAGTATTTAGTTTTAGTTTCCTATATATATATACAATGAACATGAACAGCATGTGATCAAGTATTTAGTTTAAGTTTTTCTGAGTATGTGTAATGATTACGAACAGTTTTTTTTAGCTTGTTGTTTAATTGCCGAGGCATTCTTTCTATTAGAGGTATTAACAAGTAACAAGTATTTTACTTGAAGAGGCTAGTACCCGACTTCTGAGGTTGTCGTTAAACAAATCCAGGTGACCGTTTCCGAGGTCTCAGCCGTGGTAAGACCAAGGTCTTTACCCTTGTAGGACTGGTGGCTCGCTACCTCAGTTTTTATTAGGGAGCGCGCATTGGTACTAAGCCTGGGCCCAAGAGATTATTATTTTGAAGTATAAAAGTATAAGTTTTGAACAAATGAATAAGTTCCACATAAGTTTAAAAATCAGCAAGCTTAGTTCTTTTATTCTTACATGTTTAGATTTTCTTATTGCTATTAGATGAGCATGAGTAGTATTTCTTTTAAAGTATTCAGTTCTTAGATCTCTTCCTGTTCATATGCATATCTGAGCTTTGTGAGTTAGATAGAGCTTACTAAGCATTCTGCTTATAGTTGCATTTTCCTCTTACTGCAAATAAAGGGAAAGGAAAGCTATAGTGAAGGAAGGCGACAAGGAGATGTGAGATGAATGTGTAATGTCTGGACTATGGAAGCCTTGGGACCTTGCTTAAGAATTCATTAAGATTTTGTATTTAGACTGTTGGGATTATTCTTTCATGTTGTCGGATTTATTCATTAAATATTTTAAGTTTTAGAATTCTTCCTTTTATTTGCTATGCACATTAGTTCCGCTACCTGAGTTGTATTATTGTTGTATGCATGTTCAGATTAATATATAGTTTTAGCATGTTCAGATTAATATATATAGTTTTAGTTGAGAACAAATAATTGAGTAGAATGTTGAGATGAGTTATTTATGTTTGCAGTTGTTACTTATTGTATCCTTTGAGTTTTTGAGAGTTTTAAATATTGATATTTACATGTGAGCAACACTAGTTAAGAAAAGTTAATAGTCAAGTAACGTCCCACCCTCACAGACTAGTAGTGAGGAGGGTAGGGTCGTTACATTAAACTCGGATTTCCACCCTTTAACTCTTTCAAATACCCTACAATGCCTCCTAGGTATACTCTAAACTATCCTAAATCATCCTTTACATGATTCTAGTACTTGTTTTGTAAATTTTTATGTATATGGTTAAACTTAGGAAACGACGCAATGTTACGTCCACCTCGGGCACGACCTCATCCACTGATGCTAGATTTCCCACTGAGCAGCATAGGCTTAGTTTTTCTCAGCATTCATACTCTGTTATTAAGTGTAGATACCTAAATAGACCATGTTTCACGAGTTATTGTCCTAAATAGATGATTGTCCACTATCAGTTGGACAGACTACTTTACTGCAGTCATGCAGTAAACGAGATCTATGTGCCCAGTTTTTTAACAACCTTGAGAAGGTTGATGATTTGGCCTATTCCACCTGGGTTGGTGGAAAGGACATCCAGTTTACACCTGCCTTATTACACACCAGTTTAGAGCTTAGATAGTCAGTCTGCCCTTTCCTGTGCTACCCTAGTAGGGATCTGCCATTTGGCGACCCCTACTCCCACATTATTCTAGATACACTCTATGAGTATTTTTTTGGTGGGGAGAGACCACTTGGAGTCTCTGATTTCAGGTCGATGTCTCTCAGGGTGCAGGATTACGTCATGTATAGCGTTCTCATCGTATGCATTCTACCCATCACATCTCGGGATGTCCCGAAGATGCGTCCGTCCCATTCTTTCTTTTTGTATGCATTATGTCATCATCTAGATATAGACATTGCATTACATATGTTCTATAACATAGTACATACGGCTAGTCTCGTCACATTCAGAGTAGTTCACATGCCCTACTGCCATGTGCTGACGTCCATCTTTTTGACGATAGAGGGCATAGATGTGACTCGGGGGACAGTCATTCCTCTTACCCGTTATAATAAGTTTGGGTTGGGTTCTCTTAGGTTAGCGCATATAGATGTCACTGCTCAGGGGGTCCTAGCATGGGCAGGCAGGCCTTCGCCAGCCGACCCAGCCGAGGATGAGCCAGTTGCTCCGAGAGGACCCGAGGCAGACAACGAGTTCTTTGCCTTCTTTGCTCCAGCCGAGGGAGAGGGCTGGTTAGAGTTCACAGCCGAGGATTTTCATAGGCAACCCTCCAGTTCGGCAAGGCCCTCAACCTCGACACGGCCATCCACCTCCTTATAGGTCGAGGACCGACTCACACGTCTCGAGATTCACTCCGCTCAGACATGATGGCTTATGCTAAATGAATTTTGCATGCTTTGCGCAGAGATAGCCTCCGGCTTTGCCTCTCTTCGTTAGGGACAGCCTGCTCCCGAGTAGCCTCTTGCACCACCTCCAGCTGACGACCCTCCAGCTGATGATCCTACTCATTAATACTATCTTTTCATGCGTTGTACTTTGGACCTTGGACACAGACACTTTCATCTGCTATTTCATTATTACATAGTTAAACTTTTGTGATCAGAATTTAGTTACTCAACCTATTTTTCTGCTTACTAATTTTTGTTACTTAGTTCTGCACATATTAGACTCTTGCTTAGTTTCTTTTATAAAACTTCTAGGAAAAATGTTGATTTCAAAATCTCAATCTTATCAGATTTTTCAAATTTTGGACTTAGCCTAAGAGCTTACCCTAGAAATCATGTTCCCCTAGATTTTAGTCATAGCATCTCACAAACACCCTAGGCTTAACTTACTTGGTGTTTGAATTAAACTTAGAATGTCGTGAGATGCATAGGGTACAGTTTAGACTTCGGTATGCTTATTTTTGTGCATCATAGTAAGTCTGGGCGTTAAATACAAAAAATACAATAATCAAGTTAAGTGATCCTGACTTAGTCAAATCTAACTGGATTTTCAACTTAACTTGACTAACTAAGTGAAAGTTGTTACCCTCTAGGTAAGCAGTTAGTAGCTAATGGTTAGACATTTGACCCAGGGGATTAAATGATTAATTTTAAATTTCAAAATTACTCATGCTTGGACTTTAGGACTACTTGAATCTGAATGAATGACCTTAATTAAAATTCTTACGAGTTAAGCTCCTCCCTCTTTGCAGCTAAAATTTAACTAAGTCCTTCAAACTAAATATCTTTCAAAACTTATCTTTTCTTAAAGAACTTTTTCAAACTCAATATTTTTCAGTTCAAAATCAAGCTAAGTACTTTTCTAACTTTAGCTATATTTTCTAATAACATTTCCAAAGCTATTTTTCAAGAGGCTTATTAAAATTTCAACTAAGTAACTTCTATAGCCATTTTCAAATACTCAAACTCAGCCAATTTTGAGAAAAGTTCTATTCCAAATTTAAATTCTTTCGAATCTAACTAACTTTTCTCAAAAAGGCTTTTCAAAAGTTACCTAAGTACTTTTTTGAATTTTGCTAAGTTACCTTTTAAAGTCCAAATAATCTTCCTTAGTTAAAGTTACTCTTCAAACTTAATCCTTTAAAACTATCTTAAAAGATCTTCTCTGAATCCTTGACATTTACTTAGCTAAATGTTTTACAAAGAAAATTCCTTCTAAGTGATTGTGTTTAAGTACTTCTAAATTTAACTAAGTATCTTTCAAAAAGTAAAAAAGCTTTTCAAAATTAACTAAGTGTTTTGATATCACAAAATTAGTTAAGTTATTTTTCAAATAATTTATGACAAATATTTTTTCACTTAGCTAAAAATCTTACAAGAACATTTCTTCTAAAAAGCTAAGTATTTTTCAAGGGATGACTAAACATTTTTTTTCAAAATCTTTTTCAAATATACCTAAGTACTCTGGTTTCTCTTTCCCTCCACAAGTTTTTGATATATGGCAAAGGGGGAGAGTAGCATAAAAATTCAAAAGAAAGCTCTAATTAAGGGGGAGCCTTACACTTTAAAGTTTTAGTTTAAGCTTTGGTTGCGTCTAAAATTTGTTTACTTATGCATGCTTATACTAAAACTTTAAAAATTGCTACTTATGCATCTGTTTACTTATGCCTGTTTGAACTTAACTTTGAATTTCAGTTGCCATAATCAAAAAGTGGGAGATTGTTGGTATGGGAAGCATCCGACGATCAAACCCGTATTTTGATAATGGTAAAGGGTTCAAAGTTAAGTTGTTTTGTGATCTAACAGTTTGAATGAGCTTGCAGAAAAGTCCTAAGTGTACTTAGGCAAAAGTCCTACCTGCGGTTAGGCAGGTGGAAAACCCTAGGGGGTGGTAACCCTAGGTCATAGGGGTGGTAACCCTATGCGGAAAGTCTTGGCGGGTCGAGGGCTTCAGGCAAAAGTTCTAGGGGGTGGTAACCCTAGGTGGAAAGTCCTGGTGTCGCGAACTAGGTGGAAGACTGGACGGGTCGAGAAGCGGGCGTCCAGTAGAAAGTCCGGAAGCATCGAATGCCGAGCAAAAGTTCAGTCGATCTGGAGGATCGTGCTGGCATCAGGTAAATCTCCTGAGTGGAGTAGGTGAGGACGCGTTCCCCGCAGAGGGAACAGTAGGTGTCAGGTCGATCTAGGGTTTCCGATAGGAAATCCGAAGTCAGATCCGGACAGTCCAGAGACTGTCAATATTTTATTTATGACTATTATGTGCTAACTTTGTTTTGCAGGGTATGTATTTGGGACTAACACATTTTACAGGAACAAATGAGCAAGTCACGCCTCGGATGAACATTGTTCGAGGCACCTCCATGGAGCTTAGAGGCGCCTTGGGTGCAGAGTGTGAGCTGGCTGCGAAGAGGAGCTAGAGGCGCCTCAGACGGAGCTGGAGGCGCCTTGGACCAGGGCTTGGAGGCGCCTTGAAGTGGCCATGGAGGCGACTCAAGCAGGATAAGAGATGAACTTTTTAGCATTGATCCACGAGGCTGACTCGGCGTGTTAGAGGCGCCTCAGAAGGGCTTTGAGGCGCCTCCAGCAGTGTATAAAAGGGGGTCTCGAGGCAGCAGCAAGATAACGAATCCAAAAGCTTTCTTTCGACTGTTGGCTGCTCAAAAGATGACCCTGAAGTGTTGTAGCTACGCCTCGACAACCAGAAGCTGCTATTCTACTATTCCTTTGTTATCGGTATAAGATTGTTATTGTTTTACTTGTATTGCATTTCTGTAAAACTTTTCACAATTATAGTTGTTGCCCAAAGGAAACGCTCAACGAGTGTGGGCCTTGGAGTAGGAGTCGTCCTAGGCTCCGAACTAAGTAAATTCTTGGATCGTGTGTTTGTGATTGTCTTCCTTTTTATTATTTTCGCTGCTTAAACTCTCGATACGTTTTAAATCGAACGAAATAGTCACGAGCTCTATTCACCTCCCCCTCTAGCGCTTCTCGATCCAACAGAAACTAACTGGAAGGTCTTCAGGTTGTACTGCCATTGTCTCAAACTGGCTCCCTGTTCATTGCTTCCTGCCTCATTCACCTCCTTTCCTGATAAAAAGTCATAATATGTGAGTTGAGAGACTCAGCGCATTCAGAATCATGTCATGCATTAGTTGGCATGTATAATCTAGTGTACTAAGGGATACCCAGGCTAAATTAGGACTTACCTACTAGCATATTATGGACATGAGCATTGGCGTCGACATAGGCATATGAGCATAAACGTAAGCATAGGTGTGTAAATAAACTAAGCATGAAATAGACACAATCATGAGCATATACATAAGTATAGGCAAGCATATTGGCACACCATGACACCATGTTCACAACCATGTTTCTAAAAGGGATCATATATCTTAAAATCTTTTTAAGGCAAGGTTGGATCATTGACAGTGACTAGTTATCATCATAGGGTCGATTGATCAATCTTAGCATATAAAACCATGGTACCATGCTGGGACATCAGCTACCACTTTTCTGTTAGTATGCTTTAGCCTATAATTGGTGGGGTCTCTAGTAACCCTTTTGTCACTGGGTTGTGGCCTATGAAAATCTAGTGTCGGGCTCCCTCTGGGGCCTTCTTCCTCACGGTATCCATATTAAATCTTTATCATTATCATAATTATCTTCATAGTATGTTAAACCTAAGGATCCTCAAACTTAACATGTAACCTATAAATGTTATCATAATAAGATGTAGGAAGAAACATAAACATATACCTAAACTTAGAATTCTGTAATTTACTTCTATCGCCTTAAGGTATCATAATCAGACATAAGAAGAACATTGACATAAACTTAAGCACAAGCATGCAATATTCATAACATAAGCTTAAGCATAGACTTGCGCATCAACATAAAGATAATTAACTAAATTATGTAATTTGTCTAACTGAGAAGATCTTATAGTGGGGTTAGATCCTTCAGAAATGGATACGGATTCGTAGCTTCGCTCGAACTCAGTTTCTGATTCGCTCTCAGTTTCTGATTGGTCAATTTGTTCCCGGGTCGTAAGCGCGCGGAAGCTCGTATATTCGAGCTCTTCATCAGAATCTTCGGAGGAAGACTCATCCCACGTAGCCTGTAGTGCTTTCCTCTTCTTTTGCTTCTTCGCTTCCTTTGGACAGTTGGTTTTGATGTGTCCCTTCTTGTTGCATCCATACCAGGTTACCTCGGACTTTACTCTTGGACATGATTGTACCATCTTGGACTTAATCACCTTCTTGATGTCCTTCTTGGTGAATCCTTTTTTCTTCTTGTAAAGCTTTCATACAAGGTTGACAAGTTCGGCTGCTATCTCGTCATCGTTGTCTTCTGAGTCCAGTTTTTCTTCTTCGAACTTGGGTTCAATTCTGTGCCTTATTTTTGCTTCCCACGTTCTGCTTGTACCTGCAATCAAGATAATACCTTTCTCGGCCGGAGTAGTATTAGCTTGCTCATGTAACTCAAATTCAGAAAATAATTCATCTAATTTAATTAATGATAAATCCTTAGACACTTTGTAAGCATCTACCATGGATGCCCACAAGGTGTTCCTCGAAAATGCATTTAATGCAAACCTGATGACGTCGCGATTTTCTACCTTTTGTCCAATCACGTGGAGTCCATTCAGTAGATCTTGTATGCGAGCATAAAGCTGGCTCGCTGACTCACCTTCCTGTATTTTTATATTATATAATTTATTCAAAATTAAATCACACGTACTTACTTTAGTCTTGGAAGTGCCTTCGTGCAGCTCAATCAGCTTCTCCCATAGCTCTTTCACGCTTGAGAAGGGTCGACTCGGTTCAACTATTCTTTGGTTAAGTCGCATTAAAGGGTGCAAGTTGCTTTGGCGTCGACCTCAATTTTCTTCATTAAGCTAGAGTCCCAGTTCTGACATGACATTGGTTTTCCAACACCTTTGAGTGGAAGTTTGAGACCCGTTTGGATAATTATCCACATCTCTACTTGTGTCTTGAGATAGTATTCCATCAGGCTCTCCCAGTAGCCAAAGTCCTCACCGGAGAAAAGAGGCAGGCGGGTTGTGCTGTAGCCTTCTTGGTGGGCCATTAAGGATCTAGCACATACAAAAAAAAGAAAACTTTGTCCCAAGATCTGGTCTTGGATTAGTAGTGTGAGATTAAAATAAATACGCGAACTCGAGTGGTGTTGCATCAGCTTCGAGAGAAAATTTTGATTGCGATAAAAATAGATCGGAAGGCGGTAATTTTACCGATTCTGATCGACTTCGAAAATTAAAAATTACCACGAAAAAGAAATGCTTGAATGGTGGTTTCACCGATTCGAAGCGACCCCGCTCTGATACCAATTGTAGGATCGAAAGTGCTAGAGGGGGGTAAATAACGCTCGTGGCTATTTTGTTTGTTAGAGTAAAACACGCAGTAAAAAAATAAAAATAATACTCGAACACCAAGAGTTTTACTTGGTTCGGAGCTTGTAGCGACTCATACTCTAAGGCTCACACTCGTTGAGTGTTTACTTTGGGCAATCACTATCAAGTCGAAATATTACAACTTTAAGTATAGTTAATTAAATGCAGTAAAATATACCAACAACTAAAATCAGTAAACTTGAAGCTTCTAGTCATCGGAGTCGAGTTACAGCTGTTGGTTGCTACTCGGAAAACCTAATGGTTCCACTGTATAAAAATTTTGTACAAATGTCTGAACCTTTTCCTAGCTACCATGTGTTCTTTTAAATTAAACTTGGATCGCCTGCAGAACTTAACACGTTCGATCCAAATCACCTAGGTTATTAATTCCATTAAATATTAATTTCCAAAATTGGCTTCTAGGACTGCATGGCGAGGCACATGACCTTCTTGGATATGGGAACAACCACCACCGCCTAGACAAAGTCTTTTAAGGAAAGCTAATATTTAATTTCCTTAAATAACTTTAGGTCAACCAAAAGGAACAATCAAATCACAAGGAAAAGAAAAACAAAAAAACACAACATCGAAAACTAATTCGAAATACTAGAATCGCATGCCTCTTGTATTTGGTATTTTTACAAAGAAATAAAACTAGTATGATGCGGAAATTAAATACTAGTGTACCTTTTCTTTTGCAAGCAAAAACCTCTAGGTCTTCTACCGTATTCCTCTTCTAACCTCGGACGTTGTGTGAGCAACGATCTTCCGAGATGAGAAACCACCAAAGCACCTTCTTCTCCTCCTTGCAAGGTTCGGCCACAACAAGAGCACCTCCAAGGATGAAGAGATTCAACCACCACCAATGCTCCAAGGGATGCTAGAAAAGAGACTTCTTTTCTCTCCTTCTTCTCCTTCTTAGATTCGGCCACCAAAGCTATCTCCACCAAGAGAAGGTTTCGGCCACACAAAGGAGAGGAGAGGAAAAAGAAGAGGCCGGCCACACCCAAGGAGAAAAGAGAGGAAAAATAAAATAGAGTCGTTCACCCATGAAGACACCTCTACCCCCTCTTTTATAATCCTTGGTCTTAGCAAATAAGGAAATTATAATAAAAACTTCCTTAATTCTTTTGCCATGAAAAGGAAAATTTAATTAATTAAAAATCAATTTTCTTTTCTCAATTCATATGGTCGGCCACCACAAGCTATAAACAAGGAGAGTTTTAATTAATTAAAACTTCCTAATTTGTCTCCAGAAATTTATAAAAATTTCTCCAATAATTTTAATCCCTTCATGGTTAGTAAAAAAGAAATTTTATAAATTAAAATCTTTCTTTTAAATATGTGGATAAAAAGAAAGTTATCTCTAAAAATTAAAATCTCTTTTAATCTACAAATAAGGAAAGATATTAAATCTTTTCTTAATCTCTTGTAGAAACTTACAAAAGAGAATATTTAATTTTTAAACTCTCTTTTAAATCATGAACATGGTGTAAAAGGAAAGTTTTCTTAAAATTTAAAATCCACCTTTTAATCAACAAATAAGGAAAGATTTCAAATTTTAAACTCTCTTTTAAACATGTAGATGATTTACAAATAAGGAAAGTTTTTACCAAAAATTAAAACCATCCTTTTTAATCTACAAATAAGGAAAGAGATTAATTTCCTCTTAATCTTTTGTAGAAAGCTATAAAAGGAAATTTTTAATTTTTAAACTCTCTTTTAAAACCATGATATCCACATAAGAAATAATTTTAATAAAAATCATTTTTAATATTCTAGTGGCCGGCCACCTAAGCTTGGGACCCAAGCTTTGGCCGGCCACCAACTTGGCTAATCCACTTGGTCTTGGCGCCTAGCTTGGGTTCCAAGCTAGCTTGGCAGGCCCATGGGTAAGAAGGTGGGTATGTGGTGGGTATAAATCTCATATACAAGAGGCTACGATAGGGACCGAGAGGAGGAATTGATTTTGGTCTCCCATGAAATTAAGCTTCCGTGTTCGCCCCAAACACTTAATTTCATCAATAATAAATCATTCTACTAAAGAACTATTATTGAACTACCGCACCAATCTCAAATTACATTTTGGGCTCCTTCTTATTATGAGTGTGTTAGTCTCCCTGTGTTTAAGATGTCGAATGTCCACTAATTAAGTGAGTTACTGACAACTCATTTAATTAATATCTTAGTCCAAGAGTAGTACCACTCAACCTTATCATCATGTCGGACTAAGTCTACCTGCAGGGTTTAACATGACAATCCTTATGAGCTCCTCTTGGGGACATTCTCAACCTAGATTACTAGGACACAGTTTCCTTCTATAATCAACAACACACACTATAAGTGATATCATTTCCCAACTTATCGTGCTTATTGATTTATCGAACTAAATCTCACCCATTGATAAATTAAAGAAATAAATATCAAATATATGTGCTTGTTATTATATTAGGATTAAGAGCACACACTTCTATAATAACTGAGGTCTTTGTTCCTTTATAAAGTCAGTATAAAAGAAACGACCTCTATTAATGGTCCTACTCAATACACTCTAAGTGTACTAGTGTAATTATATAGTTAAGATAAACTAATACCTAATTACACTACGACCTTCCAATGGTTTGTTCCTTTCCATCTTGGTCGTGAGCTACTGTTTATAATTTATAAGGTACTGATAACATGATCCTCTGTGTGTGACACCACACACCATGTTATCTTCAATATAAATTAATTGAACAACTACATTTATCATAAATATAGACATTTGACCAATGTGATTCTTATTTCTAGATAAATGTTTATACCAAAAGCTAGGCTTTTAGTATACATCCTAACAACAACTTTGTCGGATCATTCTTTGAGCAACACAAGGAAGAAGGATCACAATTTCAAGTCTTGTGAAGCTGCTGCTCGAACCAGGCTTAAATAGCTTGTTGAGGGCACTTCCAACCGCATGGAGGGCGCCTCCAACCTCGTCGAAATCGCAACATTGATAAGCTCCTGCATCTTCACTGCTTATCTGCCTCAAGGTGCCTCCAAGCTCCATGGTTTTGGTACTCCATCATACACCGAGACACTGGATAGAGCTCTCATGATTGAGACTACTCATCACAGAGTAAATGCTGACAAGAAGAGGAAGCAGACTGATCGGACTTCCGGACAGAGCCAGCAGCCACAGACTACTGGACAGCAGCAGAGCAGTCGCACTCAGACGGGTCAGGGTACTTCTGGGTCATCGGGCCGATCCCAGAAATCAGGAAAGTCTTCCTCAGGACGTTCCCGGTCTTCTCAGCAGAACCGGAAACAGTCCGGTGACTCTCACTGCACCCGATGTGGATCTCGAGATCACATCACCTCTGCATGCACCCTGGGACAGTCAGTTTGCTATTATTGCAAACTGCCTGGGCACTTGAGCCGAAACTGTTCGCTGAAGGCTCAGCATGTAGCTTCCGGGATTTATATTCCGGGAGGACAGTTTGGTCAGTCCGGGACTCAGCGAGGTGGGTCGAAAGCCCAATTTTCGCATCGTCAGTAGAGGACAGCTCCCCCTGCAGCAGCTGCATATAGCATGCATGGGCAGGAGCATTCTGGTGTCCTTGTGGAGAACCTCACGGTATTCCGCTTTAGTGTTCTCCAGTACTATTTGTCAAGAAGAAAGATGGTACTCTGAGGTTGTGCATCGATTATAGGCAGCTGAATGCAGTGACTATCAGAAATAAGTACCCCTTGCCACGGATTGAGGATTTATTTGATCAGCTTAGAGATACATCAGTGTATTCTAAGATTGATCTGCGGTCTGGATATCATCAGCTGAGAGTTAGAGATTCTGATATTCAGAAGACAGCTTTCCGCACCAGATACGGACATTACGAGTTTTTGGTAATGCCATTTGGGCTTACCAATGCTCCCGCAGATTTATGGATCGATGAACCGTATCTTTCCGGAGTACTTAGATCAGTTTGTTATTGGGTTTATCGATGATATATTGATCTATTCGCGAGGAGGAACATGCATCACCTGATAGTCTTGGAGACTCTTCACGACATCATCATGTCTAAGTTCGAAGTGCATTTGGCTATCCTCGGTTGGTTTTCCGGGACATGTGGTGTCTAGCCGAGGTATTTCGTAGATCCTCGTAAGATCGAGGCTATCACTAGCCGGGAGCAGCCAAGTCATCCAGAGATCCGTAGTTTCTTGGGCTTGACTGGATATTACCGACGATTCGTTGAGGGTTTCTCCGGCATTGCTATGCCATTGACACGTCGAGGAAAGGCGTGAAGTTTACGTGGTCGAGGCTTGCAGACCCCTTCCGTGAGTCAAGCGGAGATTAGTACGGCACGCTTTTGGTTTTACCTTCCGGTGATGACGGATTCATACTTTATCTGAGCGCATCTCTTGTGGCTTGGGCGTCAGATTGATGCAAGACGATAGGGTAGTCTCTTATGCTTCTCGTCCGTGAAGGAGCATGAGAAGAACTACCAAGACATGATTTAGAGCTAGCCGCTATTATCTTTGCTTTGAAGATTTGGCGACATCATCTTTATGGTATTACTTTTGAGATTCTTACCGATCATAAGAGTCTCAAATATATTTTCACCCGAAGAACTCAATCTCCGCAGAGGAGATGGATGGAGTTCTGAAGGATTATGATTGTACTATTAGCTACCATCCGGTAAAGCTAATGTGGTTGCCGATGCACTCAAAGTCCGAGGGACTTTAGCTTGTCATCGAGTTACTGTCACGGACTTGATTCGTGGATTCGCCGAGTTGGGCCTTGAGGAGCAGGGACTGAGCAAGGTATTCTTGTTACCATGGTTGCTCGATCGTCGATCAGGATGAGGATTCGAGATGCCCAGGGCGGAGATCGGCATTCTGATTCATTAGCAGGATAGCTTCAGGACGGACCCAGAGTTTACGAGATAGCGAGGTATTGTTTATTTCGAGGCGGATTGTGTACCTCGTCTCACCGGCATGGAGGAGTTACTTGAGGCTCATCGTTCTAGATTTGCTATCCACCTGTGGGACCCGTATGTCAGGATTTGAGGCGTTCTATTGGTGGAGCGGTATGAAGAAGGACATCGCGAGTTTGTTGCTAGATGTCTTATCTGTCAGAAGGTGAGCACGAGACCTGCTGGTTTACTTGAGAGGATCCCTATTCAGTGGAAGTGGGAGCATATTACTATGGATTTTGTGGTAGGACCTAGGACTCGGCGAGGCCATGATGCGATTTGGGTAATCGTTGATCGATTAACCAAATCGGCTCACTTTGTACCGATTGATTCTCTGGATCGATTAGCGAGTTATATTGTCGTGAGATTATTAGATTACATGGTGTTCCTTCGATCATATCGAGAGAGACCCACGGTTCACGTCCGATTCGCGAGTCTACAGCAGCCTTGGGCACCCTTTCGACGGCATTCCATCCGCAGACAGATGGGCGGTCAGAGCGGACTATCAGACATTGGAGGACTTGCCGAGGTCTTGTGTCATGGACTTGAGGCGATTGGGAGGACCACCGCCATTAGTGGAGTTCGCCTACAACAATGCCTATCATTCGCTATCCGGATGGCACCGTGAGGCGTTGTATGGTAGGCCTTGTCGAACACCCATCCTCCGGGAAGAGGTTGGGGAGGCCCAGATAGGACCTCGAGAGCTCAGCGAGATGCGAGTTAGTTCGCACTATCGACGGAGGATGTCGGAGGCTCGGGACCGTCGGAAGAGTTATCTTGATCGAGACGGAGACCTCCGAGTTCTCCATTGGTGATCACGTATTTCTTAGAGTTTCACCCACGAAAGGGTGAAGAGATTTGGTCTCCGAGGTAAGTAGCTCCCGATATATTAGACCATTCCGGATCTTGGAGAGGATTGGAGTAGCTTACCGTCTTGCGCTACCACCATCTCTAGCGGCATTCATGATGTGTTCCATGTATCTATGTCGAGGTATCCGATCCGACACATGTTCCATCGGATATATCTGTTCCTATTCACTGATGTTACTTACGAGGAGGTTAGACGGATTACGGACCGTGAGAGCGTCGGTGCGAACAAGACCGTCCGATCGGTTAAAGTCGGATGGCAGCATCATTCTGACGAGGAGGATACGTGGGAGCTGGAGGATACGATCCGAGCTCGGTACCCTCATCTTTTTACTTGAGGTATGGGGGTTAGAGTTCCTTTCAGCATTTATACTGTTTGGTTATATTTTAGTGTTTGCTGTTAGTATAGCGAAATTTGGGGACCAAATTTTTATTAGTAGGGGAGGATGTGAGATCTCGAAAAATTTAATTAATAGGGTTATTTGGAAAATAGCCTTATAGAATTTTTCCGGAATTTTTAGAAATTTTCTGGGAATTTTTCGGAACTCGTACGGAGGGTTTTGAGGGGATCGTTCGGTATGCGCGGAATAAGCCTGTTTGGGATACCCGTTTAAGTGAGGAAAAGTTTTAAATATAAATACTTTTCTTTTTTCTTATTCTTCCCCTAAACCCATAGCCGAACCCGAACTGATCTCTTCCCCGACTCTTCTCTTCTTCCTCTGTTCTCCCTCTCTCTCGCAGACGACTCGGCGCCGAGGTCAGAGGAGCTTATCGCCGGAGCTTGCCGGCGATCGAACCAGGAGGTTCGAATCATCCTGACCTACTCTTCTCAAATCTTCGGCTGAGGAGTCTGCTCCGGTGGTGCCTGCGGCCGAACGGGGATTCCTTGGTGGCTAGGGCACGGTGAGAAGCCAGATTCACGTCGTCTCTCAATTAATTGACCTCGCTTTCCCTCTCCTCGCACTGCTCACAGTGCGATCCATCTCTTCCTTGGCGGATCTGGATCGAGCCGTGCCACCCGATCGCCGGCGTGGAAGGGGCGATTAGGGCTTCAAAGGTAAGCAATCGAACCTTCTGTTGCGTTCTTGTTTCAATCCATGCCTTAAATCCATCGCCGGAGCTTTGCCCTTTGGATCTTTGGTGCTAGATTTTTATCCTATCAGATCTTGATCCTCATTCTTTTGTGGCTGAATTAGGTCACAGATTGGAGGGGTTCCGTGAGGTTGTTCTTGAGTTGTCGGGCAGAGTCTAGGAGGTTTGCACTCTATCAGTGATCTCCTCAACTTGATCGGATTGTCAAGATAGTTTCCAGTGAGGATCTGTTCCGAGGCTTGAAATGGTGCTGTGGGTTGCTCACTGATCCAGTAGCTCATTCAGCAGGACCTCCTTTCGGCAGCACTCTTGTTGGCGGAGCTTGAGGTATTGTGTATTAATTGATACATGTTCTAGAGGAATTAGGTTTCATGTTGATGAAGTAGATTCATGTATTGGATTAGAAAGGCATTGGATTAATCCCTGATTAGTTGATACATGATGTGTACATTTGAATTAAGGATTTTATTGATTGTGACTAGATTTACTTGCCTAGATTAATCTAATGGAATAATTAGGGTTAAGACATTTAACCCTAGTCAACTATTAGATTTAATCTAAGTTTAGATTTCTAACCTATTGGTGATTAGGGATTAGGTAACTAATCCTAATTGACCGTTAGATTTAATTAGGTAGGTTGAGATTGTATGAATTAGGGTTTTGCCCTAATTTAGTTTTAGGGATTTTATTTAGCTATTCCTTTGGATTTAGCTAAATAAAATATATATTGTTTGTTTGACACAGGACTCTGATTCGAGACAGGCGTCTCGGCCTTGGATTGCTTGATCGTACCTTCTATTTGAGGCGGGTACCCTTTGACTTATCTTTGGATACTGTCTTATGATATGTATAGTTTATATATAATTACTAGTGATAGATGGTAGATTTATTTCTTCCCTGTCTTAGCTTAGTTGATACCTATCACATGCTTCTACTGTTAGATGCTTTACATTAGTCTGGTTTACTTTTATCTCTTGCCATGTGTATATGTGTTTGTGGTTATGGTTACTTATAGTGCTTATCTACCCATGATTAGATGCTGGAGATACTTGTTATATATTGTTGGGTTCATGTTGTTTATATCTCTGTTATATATCTGTGTTTACCTTTTTGGCACCTACGTATATGGAGGAGGATACGTTCAGGTATGACATTCTGTAGCCGCATGCACCATACCGCATGATTGCATGCTGGGCGATTGACGACTCCATTATTGTTGAGCTCGTCGGCCGGCTACATGAGGGCCTGCACACAACGTGTCTACTGCATGGGTAGTGGCACAGCACTCAGGGTGTGTATGGCAGGTTGCTCGGTGGTGCACCGCCGGGGTGCTCATGGGTAGCACGACACAGCGGGGTTGCAGGGATCCCTATCGTGTACCGGGAGTTGAGAGCATCAAGCTCCCTCACTATGTTTGAGGTAGGAGGATAGGTGTACTCCGACATCATCCCGTCCTCTTGGAGAGTGCACGGTGTCACAGACCTACCCACGCGGTCTCACCATTGTGTGTGAGATCTGACCGACGTCCGGGGTGACCATGTCATATTGCATCATATGCACAGTTGCATTTATTGTGATTGTTGCATATTGGATGATGCACTTGGGTGATCATATGATTGACATGCATACAGGGATACATGTATTTTCGACTATCTTTATCTGTGTATGTCCACAGTCATTCGCCCAAGCCTCGCAGGTGAGTACAGTTTATTTCAGTTATGCATTTCTTATTATTCTTGCTGTAAACTGTATTACATGCTTCTGGTTACTCATTACAGTTTATTCAGCTATGCATACCTGTTATATTGTTAGGAGACTGTACTGTAGGTCCTATGGTTTAGGAGACTGCACCTTAGGATATTACCGGTAGTTATATGTTACATATCTATTGGATTACCTGCCGAGTTCTTTGAACTCACCCGTTGTTACTATTTTTCAGGTTGAGGCCGTCGGAGAGATATTCCAATCGCTAGCCCCATTATCGCGAGGATTTTCTTTGTCGGAGTATATTTTGCTTTTGCATCTTATATACTTGTATTGTGGGTTTGTATTGTGGACTTTACATTGAACATTCGGGTTTGCTACTTTTGTTTTCCGCTGCGGTTGTATTTCCATTACTTCGTGGATTTGGTTCTTCGTTGTAGTGGAGTAGGCTGTTTACATATATCTTCGAGGTTCTATACCGTCTTTCCTTATTAAACTGCGTGGATTGATCATATATTATATCTGTGTGGAATGTTGATATAAACTGCGTGGTTTGTTTCTTATTTGTATTGTATTATTCCGGCCGTGTGTGGCCGAGGTATAGAGATATATGTATACTGAGCTTCATATTGTCCGCCGTACAGGGGAGATGCTGCCGAAATTTCTTCGGACAGGGACTACCTGGGGCGTGACAGGTTACCTCCCCTAAGACCTAGGGTTACCACCCCTAGGTTTTTCACCTGCCTATAATCCACTAGGATGGCTGCCTAAGACAACTTAGGACTTTCTTGCAATCTCAATGAGCTTTGTTAGATAACAAATAACCTTAACTTTGAATCCTTTGTCATTATCAAAACTCAGGTTCGATCGTCGGATGCTTCCTGCACCAACATAACCTACCTGGTAAGGTAATTAGGATTAGATTAAAAAGGGACAAAAGTTTAATTTGACCTACGATACTGATAAAGTTTTGGATGATAGTAGGTTAGGGAAGCTCAGTCTATGCATGTCTAGGAAGATATGGCTTCAACTTGGTGCATTTGACTGAGTGGAACTAACTGAAGCTACCTCTTATGGATCCTAACCAGTTAGACCAAGGTTTTATACTAAGTTCAGTGGATGAGATTATTTAAAAAACTTCGAAGGCATGGTAACTGTCACGTCCTGGGGGAGTCCCTACCGATGAAATTTTGACAGCATCTCCCTTGTACGGGTGATAATATGAAACTTGTCTACATAACCCTCAGGACCCACAATCCTCGGCCAACATAGCCGGAACATATACAATAATATAAACAAACACTCAATGCAGTTTATAATAAATCAACCTCTAGCTGACTGCACAACAAATCACAACACGCAGTTTATTATAAAACCTACTCCACTACTCAAGGAAAGCACAACTCACAATGGAAAATCATCGCAGCGGAAAACAAGGGTAGTAGACCAAAACACGATATAACATCCACAAGTACGAGATCTACACATCACACGCATGTAGATCACAAAACAAGAAAACAAAATCTGAAAGTAGAAAATCATATCTACACTAGGTGGGGGACTAGCGACTGGAACCTCCTGACAGTCTTAACCTGAAATAGAAATAAAGCAACGGGTGAGTTCAACAACTCAACAAGTATCAAGCTGACATGCATACTAAGATATATCTAACAGTAATAATCATGGAGTACGGTCTCCTAATCAAAAATAGGAAATGTGAAAATTGAACCAGCAAAGAAGCTGTACTCACCAGGACCTCCTATCCGAATATAAGGATCGTCAGACCAAGCATATCATGTCTCCTGTATGTATGTCAATCATATGCAATCACAAAAATACAGCATCTAAAATACAACAATCACAAGCAATAAATGTAATCTATGCGTATGATGTAAATGTCCTGATCACCCCTGACTCCAGTCAGCCACCTCACACACGATGGTGAGGTCGAGTGGATAGGACTGTGACAACTATGCATTCTTCCATCACTACTTCTGAGTGACCGAGTGGACATGATGTTGTCAGAGTACACCTATCATCCTACCCCAAACAAAGTGGGGGAGCCAAAGCTCTCATCTCCTTGTGTCATAGTCAAGAGGACGGATCCCTGCCCGCTACCACGCTGCAATCACACTACCCATGAGCGGACCAGCAGAGCCCTGATAGAGCAAATTGGATACACCCTGTCTGATATACCACTAACCTATGAGTGGTTGTATGTGCAGATCATGTAACTGGCGATGTGCTCAACAACAATGGAGTCGACAATCGCTCAACATGCAATCATGCAAAATGGTGCATGACACTAAACATGCAATCCTGAAAATACCAACCTCCTCATAATGTGTACCAAAAGGAAAACCAAGTTCATATCAATGATCTAGGTACACATGTCAAGTAATAAACCTAGATACACATGCCAAGTAATAAACTAGGTACACATGCCAAGTAGTAACTAGGTAAATATATCAAGTAAATCTAGTAGCTAGACCTATATCCGGTAATGCATTGTATGTTACTACATAAGTACACAATGCAAGAATCAAGAGGACATAAGCATAAATGCATAACGGATAACAATATATTAAACTACGGTATCAAGTAGTGACATACCAAGCAGATATAAGCATAACTATTACTACTAGTTATAACTCACTAAGCATATCAGGATGACAATATCAAAAAGATAAGTCAAAGGTACCCGCCTAAAAAATGAAGATATATCTGAAATAGATCCCACGTCGAGACGTAGTCTCGAATCAAAGTCCTGTAATACATGATATGCAGATTTAGCTAATTACATATAAATTAAGTAGCTAAATCAAATCCCCAACTAAATATAATATATCGATCAACCAGGGTTAGCTCCATTAACTCTAACCATTCCCCTATTCAATTAGATTTAAGTCTATACATAAATCAACCTAAACTCACCCAAATATGAATCTATCCTCTAACCATGTAATCCAATTCATTCTTAATTCAATGCATTTACCTCAATATAACAATTCTTGCTAACACCAACAATTCCAACTCCACAGAACACAACTATACTTGCTGGAAACTACATACCCTGCTCTCACTGTTCGGATCAAGAAGAAGGATCAAGAAATCAACAAGACAATCTATTAACAACTAAATTCCAGTAATAACCTGTTCTTATTACCTCTTCCTCTCTAATTGTCTGTGGTGACCAAGGATACGGCGATGGTGGTGAACCTGGGTAGAGGGCGCTAGAGCATCAGGAAGTGACCACGGTAAGGCGGTAGTGGATCGATCAGTGGCGTGGCAAGTCGACGGTGTCAATTAGTCGGGTGATCGAGGCGGTGCGGCGATCGAGCAGAGCAGCACTAGCATCAGCGAAATTAGGAGAGAGCCCAACGGTGTCACGTGGACGGCAGAAGACGGTGTTGCGATACAAGTGACAGATCGAGAGAGGGACAGGAGAGAACGACGGTGGATTGAACGGAGCTGACGCTATCCACTTGTGGCGTCGAACAGTGGAGTCGGAGAGGAGGGCAGTGAAGTCGGCACGATGGGAACCAAGAGATGGAGGAGTCGGGGAAGAGAAGTGCCTCGGTTTCTCCTTGGCCGACGATTTTGTTCACGTGGGAGAAGAGGAAACGAGGCGGCGCCAGTTGGGGAAGATGAAGAAGAGAAGAGGAGAAGAGGGGAGAAGAAGGGACGACGATTAGATTGGGAAAAAGGTTCAGCGATTAAGGGAGGCTAGGGCATGGGTATAAAGAGGAACGGAAATGAAAGATTTAAAAAAACTCAAACATTTCCTCGTTCAAATATGGTAGCTTAAACAGGCTTTCCCTTAGCCCAATAATTGATCCCCTTAATATACGTTATTCGAGCTCCACTTAAATCCCAGAAAATTCTTAAAAATTCCAATAAGATTATTTTCTCAAATAAATTGATTATTTAATTATTATTTTGTTGTTGTATTTTACAGTTACTCTAATGATATCCAAGTGACTCATCATAGCCCAGAAGTTTATCCAAAGGATTTCTGTTTTTGGAGCCCAAAGCTAAACCTGAATCTAACACAAAGTTAAACCAAACTCTGAAATGAAACTTAATTCATCTCATAAAAGCATAGAATTCCCTGATTGAAAATATAGATCGGGTGAGACAACTAAGGAAGATTATTTTAAATTAAAATAAAATAAAATAAAAATAAAATAAAATAAAATCAAATCAAATCAAATTAAAATTAAAATAAATTAAATTAAATTAAAATAAATAAAAATAAAAAATAAAATAAAATTGAATCAATCAAAATTAATATAAATTAAATTAAATTAAATTAAAAATAAATTTAAATTAAATTAAATTAAAATTAAACTAAATTAAAATTAAATTAAATTAAGTTAAACTAAATTAAATTAAAATGAACTTAAATTAAATTATAATAAAACTAAATTAAAATTAAATTGTATTAATATTAAATTAAAAATTAAATTAAATTAAATTAAAATTAAAATTAAGTTAAAATTAAAATAAGTTAAAATTCAACTAATTAAAAAATAATCATTAAAAAAACTAATATAAAAATTACTTTAAAAATACTTTTAAAAATTTATTTAATATTATTTTAAAAATACTTTTAAAAAGTTATTTAATATTATTTTAAAAATTATTTTTAAAATCCACTATAATTATTTTAAAATACTTTGAAAAGTTATTTTAAAAATACTTTTAAAAATTATTTTGTAAATCCTTCAAAATTAATTTAAAAATACTTTTAAAATTATTTTAAAAAATATTTTAAAATCCTTTAAAAATATTTTTAAAAATTATATTTAAAAACCTTTAAAATTATTTAAAAATAAAAATACTTTTAAAAATATTTTTAAAAATTATTTTAAAAATCCTTTAAACTTATTTTAAAAATACTTTAAAATTATTTTAAAATACTTTTAAAAATTATTTAAAAATACTTTTAAAAATTATTTTATTATTATTTTAAAAATATCTTTAACAAATATTTTAAAAATACTTTTTAAATTTATTTTTTAAAAATACTTTTAAAAGTTATTTTAAAAATACTTTTAAAAATTATTTTAAAAATCCGTTAAAATTATTTTTAAAATACTTTTGAAAATTATTTTTAAAATACTTTTAAAAATTATTTTTAAAATTCTTTTAAAAATTATTTTAAAAATTCTTTTAAATATTATTTTAAAAATTATTTTTAATAAAACTTGAAAAATTATTTTAAAAATTCTTTTAGAAAATTTATTTTAAAAACTTTAAAAATCATTTAAAGAAACATTAAACTTTAAATCAAAATTCAATTAACCTAAACTTTAAACTTAATTAAACAAATAATAATAATAATAATAAATAATTAAAATTTAGTTATTTAGTCTAACTTGATCAGTATCTTAATTTTACCAAATTAAAATATTAACACTAAGTCATTTTTAAATCAAATTTGACTATACATTAAAACTTAAATTTAAAATTAACTTAAGAAAAAATTAAGTTAACTAAAACTTAACTTAATCTAAAATTAAAAACAAAATTAACCAAATTAACTTAAAATTCATCTTAAATTAAACTTAACTTAGAAATTAAACTAAATTAAATTTAAATTAATTTAAATTAAAACTTAAATTTAAACTTACAATTAAAACTTAAACTTAAACTTAAAATTAAAACTAAAATTTAAAATTAAAACTAAAACTTAAAACTTAAAACTTTAGCTTAAACTTAAAATTAAAACTTTAACTAAAAATTAAAACTTTATTTAAAAACTTAAACTTAAACTTAAACTTAAAAATTAAAACTTAAACTTAAACTTAAAACTTAAACTTAATCAAATATAAATTCAAAATATAAATTAAAATTTGAAGTATTTAAAAATATTTCAAAAATCATTAAATAAAATTCTCTTATCAATTATTTTTTAAAAAATCAATTAAAATTAACTCAGACCTTAATTGTTTAATCTTAATTTAATAATTCATTTGATAAACATGAATTTAATTATTCTGGTCAATTAATCAATCTAATACTAATTATCAATTAAATTTGAGTACTTTAAATAAATATTTCCTATTAATCTGAAAATAATTGCAACTTATTGGTCAACTCAAATTAAGATTAAATTAATCAAAATTTAACTATTAACTCTATTAATTAATACAAAATTTAAGTTATTTTAATCAGTATTAAATTGAGTTAGTAACAAATCATTACATTTAACTTGAAACTTAAATGAATAATTATAATAAGTATATAGAAATACTTATGAAAATAGTATACTGAATATGAGTGTTACTGACCCCAAATCTCCTAAAATACTTAGGTATAAAGATGTACTAAGGTCTTGAAATTTAACATACCCAAATCCCAGTGATAACTTAAGAGAGAGTGTTAACTTAAGAGGGAGTATTAACTTAAGGTGTGTTTGGTTCAAGTTATCATGTATAACCTTGGTTATGTGATTACCAAGTAATCACATAACCAAGGTTATGAGGAATAAAACATAACCAAATGTTGTTTGGTTCAACCTAAGTAATGCAACAAAAACTTGCTTATTTGAAGGTTTTAATAAATAACCTACTTTAATATTTTATTGTATTACCCTCATTTATAAAACCAACCATACATATTATTATTATTATTATTATTATTTAAACACTATGTTTTTTACTTTTTCTTTTTCTTTTTACATTTTCCATTTTTCATTTTTATTTTTTTTAGTTTTTAGTTTTTTATTTTTTTACGTTATTTATTTTTATTTTTTTTACTTTTATTTTTATTTTTTATACATTTTTAATTTTTTTACAATTTTTTTATTTTTAATGTTTTTTATTTTTTCCTATTATTTTATTTTTCTATTTTTTAATGTTTTTTAACCTTTTTAATTATTTTTAAAATTTTTTATTATTTTTTAAAATTTTCACATTTATTTTATTTTTATTTTTTATGTTTTTTATTTTTTACATTTTTATTATTTTTAAAAAAGTTTTACATTTTTTTTAGTTTTTATGTTTTATATTTTTTTATTACTATTTTGTTTATTCTATTTTTTATGTTTTTATGTCTTTTTCCTTTTTTAAAGTTTTTTTATTTTCCATTTTTTTCTTTACATTTTTCTATTTTTTTCACATTTTTCTCTTATGCGAGGATATTTTGGGTAAAAAAAAATTGCTAACCCCGGAATCAAGAAAAATCTTAATTTTATGAGGTTTTCCGATTCCGAGTTGCATGCCCCTTTTGCTGACGTGTCGAGCATGGAACATTACTCGAGAATCATCGATTACCTAAACCAAACAAGATTTTTTTATTGATAACCAAGATTATCAAAGATAACCCCCAACCAAACACACCCTAAGAGGGAGTGTTGACTTTTGGGGGAGGATTAATAACTTTAATTTTTTTTTAAAAAAATATTTCTTCTTTGAAAATTGTTTCATTTTTTAACAACTAGCATTTTCAAAGCGGTAAAGTTTTTTCGGCATTAAAAATTTCAAAAGTGTTTTAAAAGATAGCTTTTAAAAATCAAGTTGACAACTATTTAAATTTTTGAAATATTACTTTAAAAGATATTTTTGAAAATAACTTAACACAGTTTTCAAAATCTTCATTTAATTTTATCATTCCTTATATCTTTTTCAAATCTCTATTTCTTGAAAAAGGTTTTCAAGAGTTATCTTAAAAATCGAGTTATTTTCTAATCTTCAAGTTAGTTTTACAAAAACTTTTTTCGTTTGCAAACCTTATGAAGAATTAGTAGTTTTTGAAAACAACTTCAAATCTTGTAAGTTATTTTTACTTATCATATTCTTGCCTTTTAAAAATCTTATATTTTCAAAACTAAGTACATGTTGAAAACAATTTCAAAATCATTTTATTAAAAAATCTCAAAAATCTAGACAAAAACAATCTAAAACCAAAATCTGTCTAGTTATTTTTACAAATTTTTACTAACTTAACCCTAGTTGTCATTGTATCAAAAAGGGAGAGATTATTGGTGCAGTTAACACTAACGGTCTAACTCAAGTTTTGATGAATGACAAAAGTAAGTTAAGTTAGGGTTGTTGTGATTTAACACTTTGACTGAGTGTGCAGAAGAAATCCAGCTAGGTCGACGGACCGATCGGATAGCTGGTGCGAAGCCTATCTAGGTTGACGGGCCAATCAGATAGCTGGCATGAAGCCCAGCTAGGTCGATGGGTCGATTGAATAGCTGGCACGAAGTCCAGCTAGGTCAATGGGCCGACCGGATAACTGGCACGAAATCCAGACAGGTCGACGGGCTAACCGGATGTCTAGTAGGATGGTAAGTTAAGGTAAGTCACTGGAGGGGAGTGACTTGGTGAGGACGCGTTCCCCGTTTGAGGGAACAGTAGGCGTCGATCCAACTTAGATCCATTTCGGAAATTTAAGTTGAGATCTTGATTAGATTCTGGTCACGAGGAGACAGAATATAATTACTACTCTATTTAACTATAATTGTGCTAACACTTTGTTTTGCAAGGTAGTATAATTTGTATTTACCTCGGACTAATATTTTCTTGTAGGAAAAGGATTTGCTGGAAATGGTAGTCCGGGCGCCCGGAAGGGATCAGAGCGCCGAGAACGCAAAATTTTATCTCGACGCAAACGTGGAGCGCGATGGTTGGCTGAGCCTACGTCACAGTCCAGGCCCCCGGAAGGGATCCGGGCGCCTGGAGCACTCCTATAAAAGAAGTCTTCCACCAGAGCTTTGGACAACAACTTCTGCTACGACTGCTCTGTTACGCACTGCTCCTGCGACGTCGCGAGGCTTCTCTGACAACCTATGATTTAATCTTTTGTTTCTGTTGTCGGTATTATTTAATAATTTCTGTACTCATTTTTGTAATCATTTTTGTGAGTCATTAGTGATTGTCCAACGAAAACACTCGACGAATACGAGCCTTGGAGTAGGAGTCGACGAAGGCTCCAAACTAAGTAAAATTGGTTGTGTTAGCATTGTCTTTATTTTTCTTATTTTCGCTGCATACTCGAATCGATTTTTGAATTCTTAACGATCGCTATTCACCCCCCCCTCTCTAGCGAACTCTACGATCTAACATCAAGCACACATACAAACGAAAATAAATAACATGAAATTGTATACTAATGCTATCATTATTAATTAAAATTAGGGGTAGGTATACCAAATAGAGGTTAACAAAGACGTCGAGTGTCTCTCAAATACGTCTAATATACACTTGCAGAAACAATATACACAGTTATTTATATAGGTCGAAAAACATAAATAAGGTCACTTTAAACAAGATTATAAGGTTGGTTTAGCCAATAAGTCTCGACTGTCTTGGCCATGGCAAGGGCAGTAAGGGTCGGGTATGTCACGCCCTAGGTAGTCCATGCCAGAAGAAATTTCGGCAGCATCTCCCCTGTACGGGTGACAATACGAAGCTTTCTACAATGCCCTCAGGGCCACATATACCTCGGCCAACATGACCGGAACAATAATAATAAAAATAAGCAAACACTCACGCAGTTTAATAGTAAAACCTTAATCTAAGCAACGAAAAGATAATCATTTCAAATATCCTACTCAACTACACCCATAAAACACAAATCCAATATCCTACTCAACTACACTAATAAAACACAAATCCGATATCCTACTGAACTACACCCATAAAATACAAATCACCAGCATATATCCAAACGAAAACCCATCGATAATAAGAGATCGTACAAGATCCAAGTGCCAAAAGATACAAGTCTAAATAACATAGACAATAACATAAACCAAAATGTGCGACTCATCGCAACTCAACGTGGTGGGAGACTAGCGATTGGAACCTCCTAAACAGCCTCAACCTGAAAATGATAATAACGGGGGGTGAGTCCAACACTCAGCAGATACCTAGTTGACATGCATAGTAAATAATAACCAGCAGAAATAAATATGCGTACAGTCTCCTGGATAGAAAATGCAAAACGGCAAAGTAAGGAGTATCTGTACTAACCAGAACCTGGGAATAGGGATATCAAGGTCGCCAGACCCCAAGTATCATAAATCCTGTATGCATGTCAAACAATGCATCCATCCAATATGCAGTATATAAAGTGCAACAAACATAAGTAATAAATGCAAATAATGCATATGATGCCAATAACATGTCCTGGTCACCCCTGACGCCAGTCAGCCATCTCACACACAATGGTAAGACCGAGTGGGTAGGGCTGTGACAATCGTGCACTCTGTCGTCACTGCTCCTGATAAGTGACCCAGTGGACGGGATGCTATCGGAGTACACCTATCCTCCTACCTCAAACATAGTGAAGGAGCGCAATGTTCTCATCTCCCGATACGCGATGACGGGGAGGGATCCCTGCCGGCTACCATGCTGCGCCACACTACCCATGAGCGGACCAACGGAGCCAAACAGAGCAACTTGCTGCAACACACTCTGCCTGAATAAAAACTACCAACCCATGAGAGGTTGTGTGTGCAGATCCATGTAACTGGCGATGCGCTCAACAATAATGGAGCTGCCAACTGCTCAGCATGTAATCATGCAAGATGGTGCATGTCACTAAGCAGGGAAATATCCTGATCCGTGTAGGGATTCATACCTGTAGTGATATCTGGATAACATTTTTTTACATATATGATACGTGTTCTAGTACTTAAACGTGGTCGCACATGTATGAGGGAGATCGATTCTCTAGAGACAGAGTCTCCAGAGAGTTCTGTTAGGGTTGAGCCTGTCCGTCAGGGATAGACTCCTCAGGGTATGGTGACCACGTTAGACTGTCAGATCCTGACGGTTCCGACTTCAGAGGTAGCTACCTCGCCTGTACCGCCAGTAGTACCTACAGGGTACTCGGCACCTTCTCTAGCCGTGCCTACTGCGTACTCGGTACCACCACAAACATCTGTGCTGGTTACTACATACTCGGTACCTGCACCAGCCGTACCGGTACCGCCCATCGTACCTTTAGTCGTCCCTACTTATGCCTACTCTGTAGTTCCACTAGTGGTTCCTACCCTGTTTATGTGGCAGCATCAGTGGTACCTCTTCCAACCTATCCATCAGTACCACCCATAAGATCAACTCCAGTGATTCTGCCCGGTACCGCAGCGATATCTACGGATGTGGTTGTGGCACGAGCATGGATCCCAGCCTTGGCGGAGTTGGTGAAAAGCCAATTCACGCTATTTCGCGGGGAGACTGATCCGAGCGTGGCTCAATCTTGGATAGAGTCTATGGAGCGGATATTCTTTTACATGGCCTGCTCCGAGTGGGAGAAGGCTGAGCTGGCCGCTTACCACTTACGAGACGGGGCAGAGATCTGGTGGGACACACAGCGCTCGATTATAGGCGAGCAACATGTTATATATACGAGATTTAGAGAGGCATTTGAGAGCCAGCATTTTCCCCGGGCATATCAGATGACACATCGGCAGGATTTTTTTTTAGTCTTCGGTAGAATAACCGCTCAGTGATGGAGTATAATGCCGAATTTAATCGATTGGCTAGATTCTGTCTTGAGTTGGTTGCCGAGGACAGATCTCGTATGCTCTAGTTTGTCCAGGGACTGGACGGGCATCTTCAGGTGAAGATTGCCGATTTTGGTAGTTCATCATACACCGAGACACTGGATAGAGCTCTCATGATTGAGTCTACTCATCGGAGAGTGAATGCAGATAAGAAGAGGAAGCAGACTGATCGGACTTCCAGACAGAGCTAGCAGCCACAGACTACTGGACCGCAGCAGAGCAGTCACACTCAGACGGGTCAGGGTACTTCTGGGGCATCTGGCCGACCCCAGAAGTTAGGACGATCTTCATCTGGACGTTCCCGGTCTACTCGGTGGGAAGCTTGATCCACGTGATCTCACTTGCCGTCACGGATCCCGAGATCACATGGTTTCTTGCTCCTTGGGACGATCGGTTGCTATTGCCCGCCACGTCATCCGAGGCGGTGTGAAGACTCAACATGTAGCTTAGGAGTTTACATTAGAAAGGCCGAAGTCAATCCAGGAGATCCGCAGTTCTTGGGCTTGCCTGGATATTACCGACGATTCGTTGAGGGTTTCTCCGGCATTATGCCACGTCGACCGGAAAGGCGTGAAGTTCACGTGGTCGAGGCTTGTGAGACCACGAGTGAAGCGGAGATTAGTATCGGCACAGTTTGGTTTTACCTTTCCGGTGATGACGGATTCGTACTACAGCATCTCTTGAGGCTTGATTTGTTTTGATGCGACACGGTAGGGTAGTCTCCTATGCTTCGTCGGTTGAAGGAGCATGAGGAGAACTACCCGATACATGATTTAGAGCTAGCTATTATCGTTGCTTTGAAGATTTGGCGACATCATCTTTATGGTATTACTTTTGAGATTCTTACTGATCATAAGAGTCTCAAATATATTTTCACCTGGAAGGAACTCAATCTCCGGAGGAGATGGATGGAGTTCTGAAGGACTATGATTGTACTATTAGCTACCATCCGGTAAAGCTAATGTGGTTCTTGATGCACTTGAAGTCCGAGGGACTTTAGCTCTTCACCGAGTTTTAGTCACGAACTTGATTCAAGGATTCTTGAGGACCTGGGACAGACAGAGCAAGGTATTCTTGTTACCATGGTTGCTCGATCGTCGATCAGGATGAGGATTCGAGAGGCCAGGCGGAGATCGATTCTGATTCATTAGACGGATAGCTTAGTGATGAGTTTACGAGATGATGAGGGTATTGTTTATTTAAAGGCGGGTGTGTGTCGGTCTCACCCGATCATGGAGGAGTTACTTGAGGCTCATCGTTCTAGATTTGCTATCCACCGGTGGGACCCGTATGTATCGTGATTTGAGGCGTTCTATTGGTGGAGCGGTATGAAGAAAGACATCGCGAGTTTGTAGCGGATGTCTTGTCTATGCAGCGTGAAGGTGAGCACGGAGACTGTTGGATTACTTGAGGATCCCTATTCCAGTGGAAGTGGGAGCACATTACTATGGGTTTCGTGGTTGGTTTGCTAGGACTCGTCGAGGCCATGATGCGATTTGGGTAATCGTTGACCGATTAACCAAATCCGCACATTTTATAGCGATCCGGAAGACCGATTCTCTGGATCGATTAGCGAGTTATATTGTCGTGAGATTATTAGATTACATGGTGTTCCTTTGAGCATCATATCGGATAGAGACCCACGGTTCACGTCCCGATTCTGGCGAGTGCGGTAGGCCTTGGGTACACCTTTGATCGGCATTCCATCCATGACGGATGGGCGGTCGGGCGGACTATTGAGACATTGGAGGACTTCGAGGGTCTTGCGTTATGGATTTGGAGGCGGATGGGACCACCTGCCATTAGTGGAGTTCGCCTACAACAATAGCTATCATTCCGCTATCCGGATGGCACCGTTTGGCGTTGTATGGTAGGCCTTGTCGGACACCCATCCTCCAGGAAGAGGTTGGGAGGCCCGATTAGTAGGACCTCGGAGAGTTCAGCGAGGATCGAGTTAGTTCGTCTTATCAGACGGAGGATGTCGAGGCCCAGACCGTCGGAAGAGTTATCTTGATCGAGCGGAGACCCGAGTTCTCCATTGGTGATCATGTATTTCTTAGAGTTTCACCCACGAAAGGGTGAAGAGATTTAGTCTCCGAGGTAAGCTAGCTCCCGATATATTGGACCATTCCGGATCTTGGAGAGGATTGGAGCGGTAGCTTCGTCTGGCGCTACCACCATCTCTAGGCGGCATTCACGATGTATTCCATGTATCTATCTTGAGGAGATACGTATCTGATCCGGCACATGTGCTGATATAATTCCTATTCACCTGATGTTACTTACGAGGAGGTTCCGGTGCGGATTACGGAGCGTCAGTTGCGGAACAAGACGGTCCGACTAGTTAAAGTCGGATGGCAGCATCATTCTGACGAGGAGGCTACGTGGGAGCTGGAGGATACGATCCGAGCTCGATACCCCCATCTTTTTACTTGAGGTATGTGGGTTAGAGTTTCTTTCAGCATTTATACTGTTTGGTTATGTCATAGTGTTGGCTGTTGGTTATAGTGAAATTTGGGGATCAAATTTTTATTAGTAGGGAAGGATGTGAGATCTCGGAAAATTTAAATAAATAGGGTTATTTGGAAATAGCCTTATAAAATTTTTCCGGAATTTTTAGAAGTTTTCTGGGAATTTTTCGGAGTTCGTACGACGGGTTTTGAGGGGATCAATTTCGGACACGGATAAAGCCTGTTTGGAATACCCGTTTAAGTGAGGAAAAGTTTTAATATAAATACTTTTCTTTTCTTATTTCTTTTCCCTAAACCTATCGCCGAACCCGAGCTCCTCTTCTTCCCGACTCTTCTTGTCTATTCCTCGAGCGGTCTGTTCCGGGTGATCGGCGACTCTTCCCTCATCTTCTCGGTGTCGCCGGCGCAGATCGGGTCTCGGAGCTTGGAGGATAGGAGCTAGCTGGTTTCTTTCTCCCCGTCGATTAGCAAGTGGTAGGATCTCGTCTCCTTGAGCCAACTGTCGATGCCGCTGGATCGATCCAGATTCATCGATCGCTGGCGTGGATGATGCCTTAGGGCTTCGAGGGTAAGCGACATTCTTGGTCCTTCTTCCCTCCTTTTTCTCTAGATTTCCTTAAACTCGTGCCCTAGCAGTCGGTGATTCCAATTCCTTTCTTTCTACATCGCTGGATTTCACTAGATTAGGGCTTGATTTTGGTTATCTCCGGCCGATTGACCTTCGTTTCCTCCTTCTTGAGTTGTTCACAGAGTGAACCGTGTATCCTCAAGTTGGGTCGGATGGGGTGATACCTTCTGGAGACACTCGGTTGAGGTAAGATTTCGGTGTTGTTTGATCTATGGTTCCATGGTTTGATCTCCTCTTTGATCTATGATCTTCAATCCTAATTGATTAATGAATTCCGGTTTGATTCATTGCCTGATCCGATTGATTCCAGGGAGGATCTGTTTTGTGGATTTCAAATTGAATGCTGTGAGTTCTTGATCCAGCAATTCATCCTGTTACTGGCAGCAACAATCCCTGCTGTAGATCTACAATCAGGGCAGTGAATTGAGGTCCTGTTTCTGTGGGGTTTCCATTGGTTACGACAGCCACCTCATCCAGTAGCTCTTCTGGTTCCAGCTATCAACAGCAGTGTGTAGAATTAGGTATGTTTTGGATTATGATTAGTTAGGATAAATGATCTTAGTTGTAGATCATAGTGAATTTTGATTACATGATTAGTGTGATTAGATTTAATTACTTAAATTAATCTAATGGAATGATTAGGGTTAAGACAATTAACCCTAGTCAATTATTAGATTTAATTTAAGTTTATGTTTCAAATCTAACTGGTGATTAGGGACTAGGTAACTAATCCTAATTGACCGTTAGATTTTATTTAGGTAGGATGCGATTGACTTGATTAGGGTTTTACCCTAATTTAGTTTTAGGGATTTTATTTAGCTATTCATTTAGGGTTTTACCCTAATTTAGTTTTAGGGATTTTATTTAGCTATTCATTTGATTTAGCTAAATAAAACTATTTGTTTGACACAGGACTCTGATTCGAGACGAGCGTCTCGACGTTGGATTTGGCGTGATAGTACCTCCTATTTGAGGCGGGTACCCTTTGACTTATCTTTTGATAATGTCTTATGATATGTGTAGCTTATATATATTTACTAGTGGTAGATAGTAGATTATTTCTTCCCTGGTTTTAGCTAGTTGATACTTATCACATGCTTCATCTGCTAGTTGCTTTACTTCAGGATTGGATATTATATCTCTTGCCATGTGTATATATGTTCATAGAGATGCATATCTATAGTGCTCTACTCTACTGGATTAGTTGCTTTACATGTGTGATACATGCTCTTGGATTCATGATACTTACATCATTGTTATATGCGATGTCTATGGACTTTATGTCGAACCTTTGGGTTTGCTGCTTTTGTTTTCCGCTGCAGATTTTCACACTACTTCGTGGATTTGTTTTCTTCGTTGTAGTGGAGTATGATGTGTACGTATATCTTTGTTGGTTTTATATCGTTCTTCCTTATTAAACTGCGTGGATTGAGTATATGTTGAGCTGTGTGGAATATTGATATAAACTGCGTGGTTTGTTTCTTATTTGTACTGTATTGTTCCGGCCGAGTGTGGCCGAGGTATAGATATATGTATACTGAGATTCATATTGTCCGCCGTACAGGGGAGATGCTGCCGAAATTTCTTCGGACAGGGACTACCTGGGGCGTGACAGTTCTCATCTCCCGATACGCGATGACGGGGAGGGATCCCTGCCGGCTACCATGCTGCGCCACACTACCCATGAGCGGACCAACGGAGCCAAACAGAGCAACTTGCTGCAACACACTCTGCCTGAATAAAAACCACCAACCCATGAGAGGTTGTGTGTGCAGATCCATGTAACTGGCGATGCGCTCAACAATAATGGAGCTGCCAACTACTCAGCATGTAATCATGCAAGATGGTGCATGTCACTAAGCAGGGAAATATCCTGATCCTATCCCTCTCCATATAATGTGTACCAAAATATGTGGATCAAATAATATGATCTATGTACACATGTCAAGTAGGGTATCTAACCAGTCCAGTATATCATAAAGCATGACATGTCACTACCTCTATAACATAAATAATAAACAAGGGCATGAATGCTAATCAGATAACAAACAAAACATGCTCGAAAATAAATAGTGACATGCCGATGCAGATATAAACATAATTATTACTACGTGTTAAAAATCTACTAAACATATCAACAAGACGTATCAAAATAGATAGGTCAAGGTACCCACCTCCAATGTAGATCGAGCTAATCAACCTCTATGTCGAAGTGCTCGTCCCGAATCCGAATTCTGTAATAAATCGTACGGTTTAGCTAAGTTTTATTGTAAATAAAATAGCTAAACCAAATCCCTATTTACTAGGAACCCTAATTCAATCATTAACGTCGGTTAATTAAATAAACCGGATCTAATCCGAAGCTTAGATTAGATACAACCTTTTTAACCCTAATTATCAGACAACCACTTGGGTCTATAAACAGCAAGTATAAATTCCTTCACTAATCTAATCCAATTGGTTATCCCTTCTATACTGGCATACTACAATTATCCAACATACATGAATCAGCAAAACCACTAATCCATATTTATAATTTACTACCGTTAACTTGCAGCTGGAAACAATTTACTGCTGCTTCCTTGTGGCTAGCACAATAAGCCGCAGCTAATCCCCAAACCAAATTACCTAGATCAGTACTAAGTAAATACTAAAACATCCACAAAATGAGTGGCAACAATTTACCTTATGAGTGCCAGCCAGAAAACACTACGAGTTCTAGCGTCGATGGCTACGATGCACTCCCGACGAAGGATGCAATGCGGCGATGTCTGAGATTTACACACTGGATTGCACATCAGAGCTACAAATCGCTCCAAATCATCATCGAATCACACTCTAATTCACAAAACATAGCTTACCTCAACCTGGTTGCTCGCGGGAACAGGGGACAGAGGAATGAGGTGTTGAGGTTGGCTGCTCACGGCAAAGGGTAGCATCGATTGTAGATCGGCAATAGTCGGCTAGATCAGCAGTGGTTGCCGTCGAGATGGCCCTCAGATGATGCTCAACAGCGATCAAGCGTTGGCCAAGGTGGTCGGCGGCAGCACAGAGGGAAGGGAGGTCCGGCGAATCAAATCTAGGGCTCAGATTCCCCTTCTCCTGAACGAAGGCCAGCCCGTGCAGCGGTGCGACAATGAGCGATCGGACCTAGGCTTGGGCACGGGAGAGTCGGCGGTGAAGTCGGCGTCGGCAGAAGAGAGGAAGAGGGAAAGTGACAGTGGAGGAGATGGCTAGGGCTTCCTTTGGTCACTCCTTTTATACCGGAGGGGAAGAGAGGAACTGACGCGAGGGCGGCGACGTCAGTTGGGAGAAGGGTAATGACAACGGCGCGACTGTAACGACCCGACCCTTTTTGGCCTCTTGGGCGGCCCTTGTGGCGGCCCAACTGGCGTCCCTTATGTCGTCGGCCCATTTGGCGACCTCTCATGTCGTCGACCGATGACCCTTTGGCCGTGCCGTTACTCACTAGGACTTTCCACCCCTGGCAGTGGATTTTTGCCTCCCCCAGGATTCGAACTCTAAACCTCCAGGCTTAAGTATTAGAGTTTATGAATCCTGGTAACCAAGTATTTGGCGACCTCTCACTTGGTTACCAGGATTCATAAACTCTAATACTTAAGCCTGGAGGTTTAAGAGGCCAAAGGGCCGGGTTGTTACAGCGACGCGAGGCGCGGGGGATGAGGAGGAGAAGAAATCGGCGCGCGGTAAGGAAAAGGAAAGAAAAATAGGAAAAGAAATATTTAAATAAATTAAACATTTCCTCGTTAAATGGGGTAGCCTAAATAGGCTTTCCCGGGGCCCAATATTTATCCCCGTAAACTCGTCGTACGAGCTCCGAAAATTTTTTAAAATTTTTCTAAAATTTCTGAAAATTTTCCTTATGGTTGTTTGCCCTTTTTCGATATTTTATAGGGTAAGGGCTGGCCATGGGCTAGCTGCGGTTAGGCCAGCCGTTGTCGGACAGGGCCAACCATTGTCGGACAGGGCCACCCACTGTCGGTCAGGGCGAGGGCCAGCCAGCTGCGGCCAGCCAAGGTCCACAGCAGCCATGCATGGCAACTACGGCCTCCAGTGGCTGGCTAGGAGCAAGCGCTGACTCGCACGACTGGCAAGGGCTAGGCTCAGCCTCACGTGACCGACCATGGCTAAGCTTTACCTCGAGTGTCCGGCCACGGCGAGGAGCTGCCTCGTGCGCCCGGTCAAGGCTAACCACTCGCTCCTAAGGTCGGGCAGCACCAGGCACGAACTCCTGTGGGAGGCCAGCGATAGGCATGGGCTCCCGCGACAGGCTAGCACCAGCCACGAGTACCCACAACCGACCAGCACCAGCCGCGAGCACTTGCGGCCGCCCAACACCAATCGCCACCGCCCGAGTGCTGATAGACTCATCGGAGTTGGAAGAGAGGGAGACGACCTTACTTGGACCGAAATCGCCAGAAACGTTCTTTGTCCTCCTCGCATAGCTACTGCACCGCCAACCAAAATTAGGGCAAAAGGTTTGGGATCAGATCGAGAATTAAAAGGTTAGGTTTCTTTTGCGACAAAAATAAACTTGTTGCAAAATTCATCGTAAATCTGTGACGAATTTCAGAATTCGTTCCAGATCTGCGATGAATTTCAAAATTTATCCCAGATCTGTGACGAATTTCAAAATTTATCTCAGATCTGCGATGAATTTCAAAATGCATCCTAGATCTGTGACGAATTTCAAAATTCGTCATAGATTTGAGTCTTTTTATATATAAATTTAAATTTTCTTGTGTCGGTTGAGGTACTTAGAGAGCTCAGAATGAGATAAAACAAGTTCCTATGAGTTTCTAAAAATCCCCTGATCATATAGATGTCTTAAATATAAATTTTACTTAATATAGTGAGATTATTGATTTTATGAAGGTGATTAATATTTTTTAGACATCTTCGAGGTAAAAAAATCACCGATGGGGTAAAATTAGTGCCTAAAGAGCTCGGAATAATATTAAACCAGTTCCAATGGGTTCCTAAAATTCCCCTGATCATAGAAATACCCGTAAAAATAATTTGATTCATTATATTTGTTGGTGCAATATTCCCCAGGTCAAGGTTGACCTAGTTTGACTGAGCTTGAATTGGGTCAAGCTCGAGTCTTAATGTTTATGTTTTGATGGTTTGACAATACATGTTGACAATACATATAAACAACACATGGAGATTGCAGGTACAATTGTTCATGTGTGGAGATTGTGATTGAGAGTCAGTAGGTCAAGGTTGACCTACTTTGACTGAGCTTGAATTGGGTCAAGCTTGAGTCTTAATGTTTATGTTTTGATGGTTTGATAATACATGTTGACAATACATATAGACAACACATGGAGATTGCAGGTGCAATTGTTCATGTGTGGAGATTGTGATGGAGAGTCAAGTAGGTCAAGGTTGACCGGATACTTGACTGGAAAGTTCTGGTGAGTGAAGCCAGGTGAAAGTCCTAACTTGGAGGTTAGGCAAAGGAAGTCCTAGTGAGTGAAAGCAGGTGAAAGTCCTAGTGAGTGAAGCTAGGTGAAAGACCTGGTGAGTGAAGCCAGGCAGAAGAGAAGTCCTAGTGAGTGAAGCTAGGCAGAAGGAAAATCCTGGTGAGTGAAGTCAGGTGAAAATCCTAGTGAGTGAAGCTAGGTGAAGACACAGTGAGTGAAGCCACATAAGAAGTCCTAGTGGTGAAGCTGTAGGAAGTCAGTGAGTGAAGCGGACACGGGAAATCCAGGATGGGTCGAGGTGACAGACATCCGTGAAAGTCAAGTAGGTCGGAGGGATTGGGGATACTTATACGAGGAGAAAAGTCCAAGTGGGTCAAAGGGATTGTTGGACACTTGGTGAGCGAGTTCTAGCGGTCGGGTGACCGGGATCTTTGGCATGATAGAGTCATGGTTGACGGATGTTAGTTTAGGGGACTTTGGACTTGTTTTAGGGCAAAAACAGGGTCTTTGGATCGATCGATCGATCGATTGATGCTTATCGATCGGCCGATCGATTGGGTGATCTCGTGATAAAGCTTCTCCCAATCGATCGGTGGATCGATTGGGGAGAAGCATCACGGACGCTTCTGGATGAAATCGATTTCTAATCGATCAGGCGATCGATTGGGAGGTGCGACTTCGCGCGATAAGCCCTGGATCGATCAGCCGATCGATCCAGGCGTATTCCTGAGAGCACAGAGGCACTCTGGATCGATCAGCCAATCGATTCAAAGCCTCCCCAATCGATTGGGAGCAATCCAATCGATCGGGATCCGACCGTTGGCGTCATATTTAGCTGCAGGCGTTTGATTCCTTCAGCAGATCTTCCGAGCTCTTACACGGTTCACTCCAGATCCTCGACAGCAACTCCACAGCTCTCTCTAAGCTCCAGATCGCCAGTTCTTGAAGGTTTTTGGAGGATCTTCCAAGTCAAGAGGCGGATCAAAAGCAAGAAGAAGAAAGCTAGGGTTAGGGTTTCTTGTATTCATTGTAAGCTTTGCTTATACTTTTGTTACCTTTCCTTTCTTTCTTTATTGAGAGTCTTGTAGGGCTTCTCCGCCTTCGGTAGTTACCGAAATGAGTGTTTATTAGTGGAGGTGTGTGTGTGTGCGTGGATTCTTGGACTAGTCACCTCTTGTGAGGTGGATACCAAGTAAAATCCATTTGTTAGCATTGTTGTAGTTGTTTCTTGTATTTTCGCTGCATATTTCTGAAGAAACAAGCAACGACGAGCACCTAGCACGCACCGAGCTATTCACCCCCCCCTCTAGCTACATTTTCGGTCCCAACAAGTGGTATCAGAGTGAGGCCGCTCTTCACCGGAATCATCGCCGGAAGGGTCAACAAGCTAGAGGGTGAAGAAATTGAAGCAATTCTATCAAGTCAAAGACTTCATCATCAAGCTCAACTTCAAATGGAATTCTAAGATGGTCTTGGATTTGACACAAGGGTGCCTCCATCATTCGCAATGATGAGCTTCGATCTTTGGAGATCAAGGATCGAGAATTTCTTAATGGTGGAGATAGAGCAATGGTTTGCTCTAATGGAAGGATTCGAAGCTCCAACAAACTCCAAGGGCAAGCTTCTCAAGAAAAGCAAATGGAGTCAAGAGCAAGTACAAATGAGCAAGGCAAACGATAAAGTGACCAATCTTTTGGTCAACTTATTGCCAAACAATATTTTGGCTCAAGTTGGAGAATTCAAGGATGCCAAGGAGCTTTGGAGCAAGTTGGCCAAGATTCATGAGATCCCCTCCACTGTATCAATTCAAGAAGAATCCAAAGAGGACGACTCATTGGATCAAGACCAAGAGGAAGAGAACTCCGAAGTTGAGAGATGCTCAACTTCCAAAGAAGAAGAAGTCTCCACATCCGGGTCAAGAAGAGAAGAGGATGAAGAAGCTTCCACCTCCACAAATCGAGTCAAATCTATTGGAGGAGAATCATCATCGGATCAAGAGGAAGCCTCCACATCTGGATCCAAAGGAGAAGAAGCCACCCCTACATCTAAAGGTATAATTGTGTCAATTATTAATAAAAATCATATCATATGTTTTGAATGTAGGGAAAAAGGGCATTACAAAAGTAAATGCCATAAATTGGCCAAGAAGAAGGGCCAAATGACACCAAAGGGCAAAGAGAAGCCCAAGGAAACCGCTCCCGGAACAAAGAAGAGCAAGGAGCACATTATATGCTTCTCTTGCAATCAAAAGGGACATTACCGGAGTCAATGTACCAAGGGGAAGAAAGCAGTCAAGGCTCAAGGAGAAAGCTCAACTCAAGGGGGAGTCTCAAAGGTAAAAAGGAAGGTAACATTTGTTGAGCCTACTCCCTTAAATAATGGTAAAAAGCATGCTAGTTCTAATATTTATCATTTTAATGCTATTTACCATAAAAATAGGGAGCATGGTAGTATTAAAGAAAAACATATGACTCTCCATGCTAAGACTATCACACCTAGGATTAGGAAGGTAGGTAAGAATCTAGGCAATAACTCTAAGAATTTTAGCTACAAGCCTAGAAACAAAAATGCTCATGGACTTAATGGAAAACCAAAAACTAAGGACTTAGTGATGGAAAATCAAGTCTTGAGGTCAAGACTTGACAAACTAGAAGAGACCCTAAAAAGGATGGAAAATATCCTTAAAGGACAAAATGAACAAAATCTAGGTTTAGGACAACAAGGGTCATCGAAGGGCCATAGGGGTTTGGGATACAAACCCAACACCAAAAGGGATGTGCCTTCTTACCATATGGTTCCATACAATTATGGAACCAACCCTAGGTCTAGTGGTCAAGTCAAGAATACTAGGAAGATTATTCCTAAGAGTATTTTTGCAACAACAAAAGTGACTAAGACTTCTAAGAAGTCAAAGAAAGTCATTAAGAAGGTCACAAGAGAAGAAATCCCTAGAGTTGACCTAGAAAAAGTGACCAAGGCTTCTAAGAAGCCAAACAAGGTCACTAGGAGGGTATCTAGGGAAGTTATCCCTAGTGAGTACCTAGAGCATCCAAGGAGCACCAATAGGTTTTGGGTTCCTAGGAGCATCTTCTCTACCCCATAGATGGGTTAGAGAGTGTCAACTCTAAGTGGGAGGGTAGTTAACCTAATCATTAAGAAGTTGACACTCAAGGAGCATTTTCAAGGTTATTATTAACCTTTGAAAATGAAATAGATTTATGATTTACTCTTTGAAAGAGTAAAATGTGCCGAATTTGAGAAGTATTGATTTTATTTTAAAATGACACATATTGGGAAAACATAAGGAAATACCAAGTTGAGATTTTGGTATTTTCTTAGTGTTACTCTTGTGGAAGAACGAAATATGCCAACATTTGAGGAATAAGCTTAATTTCAACTGGCATAAGTTAATCAAGAGAACTAGAAATGTCAATTCAAGTTTTGGCATTTTCTTGGAGCGTTTAGAGGGCAATCTAGGTTTAATTTTTAACTTAGCTAAGGTTTAAGGACACTTAGATAGGTAATCTAGGTATTTTATTTATGCTAAACCTTGCCATGATTGTTTGCTCACTATATGCCATGACATCATATTTAGTTTTGTATTTAGCATTCATGATTTACTATGAAAAATATAAAAATACCATGTCATGTCATACATACATCATGTAGTTATAGGAATCTTTCTTTTGAAAGCTATTTCTTTCTGATGTATGCCGTAACATTATCATGCATCATTTTAATTCCTTGTTTATTAAGGACTAATGACATTAATTAACAAGTAACATCCTTGGTGGATGTCTATAATTCAAAAATGCCTAGATAGATATGCATGATCCCTAGATTAGGGCAAAATCAAATTTTACATCTCACAAAGACACATAAGGTGACTTGTATGTGTTTTAGTGCACATTAGATACAAGTGAGATGTTAGGATGATGAACAAAACTTAAGATGTTGATTTAGTGCATTCTTTTGAGTTTTAAGTTCATCAAAACACATAGTTATGTGTTTTCCCATCATTGGGAAAGCTAATGTACAAGTCATGTACATTAAGCCCAAGGAACATGGTGGGATATTGGTTTTTGAAAATTGTTTTAAATATATTTTGGAAAACCTTGATGAAGGCTATCTTTTGATAGTAATCATCATTGAATAGTTGAACACAAACTTGAAAAAAACACTAAAGTTTTTACAAGTTTTCAAGGTTGTGTCAATCTTTGAAAATATGAAGTATTTTCATAGAAAAATATTTTTCCTTGATGGTATATGCCTTAAGGTATGTCTACATGAATTTTAATGATTTTTCGATTTTTATATAATTTTAGGGGAGTTTCTGAAATTCACTGAAATGAAGATTCAGTTTTTCAGACCTCCAATCGATCACCCGATCGATTGGAGTGCCTCAATCGATCGGGCGATCAATTGGAGTGCCTCAATCGATCGGGCGATCGATTGAGAGTAAGTTTCCCGCGAGCAGAAGCTTACTGGATCGATCAGCTGATCGATCCAAGCAGTCTGAATCGATCAGTGGATCGATTCAGCAGGGTTCAATCGATTGGAACCCAACTCCAATCGATTGGGAATGTTGATTTTGGCTGGTAAAGTCTGATTTCAGCATTTTGGACCAAGTTTAGTCTAGGAAACCATTCCTAACCCCTCAAAATACATTTGTATACATAAAAAGGGTGTTTTCATGTTGAAAACAAGGATGCATTGGTTGAGGAAGACTAAATTGAAGTTTAGGTTGAGGTTTGGTTTCAGTATTGAATTTTTAAACCTCAAACTTCTAAATTTGGGTTTCCTAAAGGTTTAGGGATTCCAAATCATTGTTGGTGCAATGATAGAAGTTCACGACCATGTCTTTAGGGGGGGTTACTCTTTAAGGACATGAAAATTATTTTTCATACACCTTGGAAGGTGGTTAACCTTCTGTCGTGAAAATGCTCAAGGTTGAGCATTTGTTTACAATGGAGAGTGGATATCTTCATTGTTTAAGTTAAAAATGCTCAAGGATGGGCATTTGTTTACATTGGGGAAGAATGTAGGGTTAAAGGAAAATGAAAGGTATGTGACTTTTATTATCGAGTTGATCACAACGAGTGAAGTTGTGAACAACGTTGAGTAACTCTTCAGGGGGAGAATTTGTTTTGATGTGTGCCTAAAGATGGGGAATGTTTGTGATGTGTGCCAATAGGGGGAGAAATGTAGGGTTTAAGTTAGGACTTTATTATCTAAGAGGGAGTTTGCCCTCTTAGGAGGAGAATGAAGGGTTTAACTTATGTCTTCATTACCTAGTGGCATGAAGGAGGCTTAGGCTATGAGATTAGCCTAACTTAAAGAAGGTATTGTCAAACATCAAAAAGGGGGAGATTGTTGGTGTTGGTTGCTACTCGGAAAACCTATAGGTTCCACTGTACAAAAATTTTGTACAAAGGTCTGAACATTTTCCTAGCTACCATGTGTTCTTTTAAATTAAATTTTGGATCGCCTGCGGAACTTAACACGTTTGATCCAAAACTTAATCTATTTGTTCTTTTAGGTTTTGACTTGGATCTCCTGCGGAACTTAACACGTTCGACCCAAGTCTCCTTAAGTTATTAATTCCATTAAATATTAATTTCCATAAAAGGTTCCCAGTACTGACGTGGCGAGGCACATGGCCTTCTTGGATATGGGAGCAACCACCACCGACTAGACAAAACCTTTTATAGAAAGCTAATATTTAATTTCCTAAAATAACTTTAGGTTAACCAAAAAGAACAATCAAATCACAAGGAAAAGAAAGAAACAAAAAAACACAACTTCGAAAAACATATTCGAAATTCTAGAACGTAAGCCTCTTGTATTTGGTATTATTTCCATAAATAACTAGCATGATGCGGAAAAGGAAAAACTACTAGTTATACCTTCTAGAAAGACCTCTTGATCTTCTCCGTATTCCTCTTCTAACCTCGAGCGTTGTGTGGGCAACGATCGAGAGCGAAACCACCAATCACCTTCTTCTCCTCCTAGCTAGGTTCGTCCACAAAGAGAAGCTTCACCAAGGAAGAAAATCAAAACACTAACCAAGCTCCAAGAGATGCTAGCTTTTCTCCTTCTTCTTCTTCTCCGAGTAGTATCCGGCCACCACAAGAGCTCCAATGGAAGAGAAGGGTTCGGCCACCACAAGAAGAAGAGAGGGAGAGGGTGGTCGGCCACACCAAAGAAGAATAGAGGAAGAGAAATAATAGAGGTTGTTATCCTGTGAAGGCACCCTCACCCTTCTTTTATATTCCTTGGCCTAGGCAAATTAGGAAATTTAATTACAATAAAATTTCCTCAATTTCCTTGACATGATTTAATTTAGAAAATAAAATAAATTTTCCAAATCAAACTTCAATGGCGGCCACATCATTGGAGAACAAATTGGACAAGTTTTAATCAACAATTAAAACTTCCTAATTTGTTTCGGAAATTTTAAAAATAAAATTTCTCTTTAAAATCTCTTCATGGTTGATAAAAGGAAATTTCTATAATTTTAATTTTATCAACATGTGAATAATTTTAAAGAGAAAATAAAACATCTCTCCAATCTACAAATAAGGAAAGAGATCTAATCTCTTTCTTTAATCTTTAGTAGATCTTTTACAAGAGAGATATTTTATTTTAATTCTCTTTAAATTATATCTTCCACATAATAATAAAATTAAAATTAAATTTCTTTTAATTTAATTTGGCGAGCCCCTACTAGCTTGGGTTCTGCTAGGCCACCACCCAATTTATACCAAGCCTACTTCCCAAGTAGCTTGTTCCGCAAGACCCTCTGGGTGGGTATAGAAGGTGGGTATAGGTGGGTATAGAACTCTATAAATAAGAGGCTACGATAGGGATGAGAGGAGGAATTGGTTTTGGTCTCCGATAAAATTAAGCATCCGTGTTTGCCCCGAACTTTTATCGATGATAATTCATTCCACTAGAGAACTATCATTGAACTACAGCACCCAATTACATTTTGGGCTCCTTCTTATTATGAGTGTGTTAGTCTCCCTGTGTTAAGATATCGAATGTCCACTAATTAAGTGAGTTACTGACAACTCATTTAATTAATGTCTAAGTCCAAGAGTAGTACCACTCAACCTTATCGTCATGTCGGACTAAGTCCACCTGCAGGGTTTAACATGACAATCCTTATGAGCTCCTCTTGGGGACATTATCAACCTAGTATCTCTAGGACACAGTTTCCTTCTATAATCAACAACACACACTATAAGTGATATCATTTCCCAATTTATCGGGCTTATTGATTCATCGAACTAAATCTCATCCATTGATAAATTAAAGAAATAAATATCAAATATATGTGCTTGTTATTATATTAGGATTAAGAGCACACACTTCCATAATAACCGAGGTCTTTGTTCCTTTATAAAGTCAGTATAAAAGAAACGACCTCAAATGGTCCTACTCAATACACTCTGAGTGTACTAGTGTAATTATATAGTCAAGATAAACTAATACCTAATTACACTACGACCTTCTAATGGTTTGTTCCTTTCCATTCTGGTCGTGAGCTACTGTTTATAATTTATAAGGTACTGATAACATCATCTCCTGTATGTGACACCACATACTATGTTATCTACAATATAAATTAAATGAACAACTACAAACAAATGTAGATAATTAGACCAAATGTGATTCTTTATTCATAATAAATATTTACAAAGCTTAGGCTTTCAGTATACACTCCAACAGTTGGTGCAATATTCCCCAGGTCAAGGTTGACCTAGTTTGACTGAGCTTGAATTGGGTCAAGCTCGAGTCTTAATGTTTATGTTTTGATGGTTTGACAATACATGTTGACAAGACATATAGACAACACATGGAGATTGTAGGTGCAATTGTTCATGTGTGGAGATTGTGATGGAGATTCAAGTAAGTCAAGGTTGACCTACTTTGACTGAGCTTGAATTGGGTCAAGCTTGAGTCTTAATGTTTATGTTTTGATGGTTTGATAATACATGTTGACAATACATATAGACAACACATGGAGATTGCAGGTGCAATTGTTCATGTGTGGAGATTGTGATGGAGAGTCAAGTAGGTCAAGGTTGACCGGATACTTGACTGGAAAGTTCTGGTGAGTGAAGCCAGGTGAAAGTCCTAACTTGGAGGTTAGGCAAAGGAAGTCCTAGTGAGTGAAAGCAGGTGAAAGTCCTAGTGAGTGAAGCTAGGTGAAAGACCTGGTGAGTGAAGCCAGGCAGAAGAGAAGTCCTAGTGAGTGAAGCTAGGCAGAAGGAAAATCCTGGTGAGTGAAGTCAGGTGAAAATCCTAGTGAGTGAAGCTAGGTGAAAGACCTGGTGAGTGAAGCCAGACATAAGAGAAGTCCTAGTGAGTGAAGCTAGGCAGAAGGGAAGTCCTGGTGAGTGAAGCCGGACACGGGGAAATCCAAATGGATCAAGGGTGACCAGACATCTGGTGAAAGTCCAAGTAGGTCAGAGGGATTGACCGGATACTTGGCACGAGGAGAAAAGTCCAAGTGGGTCAAAAGGATTGACTGGATACTTGGTGAGCGAGTTCTAGCAGGTCAAGGGTGACCGGATGCTGGGCAAGATAGACCAACAGGTCATGGTTGACCGGATGTTAGTTTAGGGGACTTTGAACTTGTTTTTAGGCAAAACCAAGGTGCTGGATCGATCAGCCAATCGATTGGGTGAGTCCTCACGACAAAGCTTCTCCCAATCGATCAGTGGATCGATTGGGGAGAAGCATCGCGCGAATAGAACACCTCTGGATCGATCGGTGGATCGATCCAGATTCCCCAATCGATCAGGCGATCGATTGGGAGGTGCGACTTCGTGCGATAAGCCCTGGATCGATCAGCCGATCGATCCAGGCGTATTCCTGAGAGCACAGAGGTGCTCTGGATCGATCAGCCAATCGATCTAAAGCCTCCCCGATCGATTGGGAGCAATCCAATCGATCGGGATTCGACCGTTGGCGTCATATTTAGCTGCAGGCGTTCGATTCCTTCAGCAGATCTTCCGAGCTCTTACACGGTTCACTCCAGATCCTCGACAGCAACTCCACAGCTCTCTCTAAGCTCCAGATCGCCAGTTTTTGAAGGTTCTTGGAGGATCTTCCAAGTCAAGAGGCGGATCAAAAGCAAGAAGAAGAAAGCTAGGGTTAGAGTTTCTTGTATTCATTGTAAGCTTTGCTTATACTTTTGTTCCCTTTCCTTTTTTTCTGTATTGAGAGTCTTGTAGGGCTTCTCCGCCTTCGGTAGTTATCGAAAAAGAGTGTTTATTAGTGAAGGCGTGTGTGTGTGCGTGGATCCTTCGACTAGTCACCTCTTGTGAGGTGGATACCAAGTAAAATCTATTCGTTAGCATTGTTGTAGTTGTTTATTGTATTTCTGCTGCATATTTCTGAAGAAACAAGCAACGACGAGCACCTAGCACGCACCAAGCTATTCACCCCCCCTCTAGCTACATTTTCGGTCCCAACAATATTTATTTCTAATTTGCTAAATCAATTATGAGCAAGACTTGGTTAAATTTTTATACTAATGTGTATTCGAAGAGTCACACTTATTTTGAAATATTCGAAGACGGTTGAGGTATCTAGAGAGCTCAGAATGAGATAAAATTAGTTTTTATGTGTTCATAAAATTCTCTTAATTTTATAAATGTCCTCAACTACTAATTTTATCCCATCGGTTATTTTTTACCACAAAGATGTTTGAAAATTATTAATAACCTTCATAAAATTAATAATCTTAATATATTAAGTAAAATTTATATTTGAGGGCAATCATATGATCAAGGGATTTTTAGAAATCCATGGGATTTGATTTCATCTCATTCTAAGCTCTCTAGGTACCTCAACCGACCTCTGAAAATTTCTTTTTCTAAAAAATAATATTCACAATCTGCGACGAATTTTTAAATTCATCGCAGATTTGAGTTTTTTTATATATAAATTTGGAATTTTCGACGCTGCTGGGTAAACAAATGATTTTTTGCGACGAATACTAAATTTATCACAAAATTGTGACAAATCCTAAATTCGTCTAAAAAATTACGACGAATCCTAAATCTGCCACAATATTTGCAACGGATATTTTAGTTAGTCGCTAATTTCCAATAAAATTTACAATGAATATTATTTTATTGCTAATTGGCGATGAAATTATTTTTGTCATAAACGTTGTTGTTAATCTGCCACAAGTTCTTTTTTTGTTACAAAAGTTGTCACAAATTTGCGACGAATAATTTTTGTCGCAAATATTTGTCGCTAAATTGTAGTTTTTTTTTGTAGTGGAAGGAAAAAGTTTGTCATCTTTTTATAATATTATTCTTTTCCTCATCCTTTAACTTAGCGTCGGAGTGACTGTATTTGATAACCTTTGATTGTCATTCTAACATCTTTTTCTCTTGTTTGATGTTGTCCAGGCTCATAGAACCATATTATCCTCACTGGCATCCAATGATTGGTGATTAAATTAGTAATAAAGTTAATTCATCAATGTTTCATACTTAGATGTTCCTAGACAAGATTAATTTCCAAGCATATTGAATTTATAAAATAGATGCACGTTGCATTTATTGAACTATATTATATTTAAAAATTCTTTTTGATAAAAATTAGGTTATAATGTGATTTATAAATTAATTCATGACTATTTTTACTTACTCGGGCAACTTATTTTGATTAATGCTAATCTGAAACTTTGAAATTAAAATTTTAAAGTCAGTATAAACTTCTTGACGTAATTTTTTTTCTTGACATCATCTTAAATATTGATATTGGTGTTTTTATTCTAATTAAAAAATTAAAAGTAAAATAATTTATAGGTCATTTACTCTGCTCGTGTTGAATTCGAAAGTCTAATTGATTTATGAATCAATTTACATTTTTTTAAAAAAAGGAATTTTGGCGAGTTTATAAATACTTAAATTATTTGTATATTTGATGGATTGTCCATAAATATTCTTTTGATGTCTGCGATGGCATTTTGATTTTCGGTCAACAAGAATTCGTCGCACGTGACGTCTGGGTCCATCGTCTGGCGCATCTATCTGTGCATGATATGAACCATCTGGTCCAATTGTTGACCTGCCTCTCTAATCTCACTCTTATTGGTCATCTCACCCGGCATTAACAGCGCCCGCACCGAGGAATCCGACTGGATTCCACTCCCTACTCTTACCCTGCACCCAGTCACCCGCCCACGCACCTTGCACGACCGATCCTCCGTCAACCTCATCCACACGCACGACGACACGGTGGGGAGGTTACCAGTACGATCGGTGACCCAATCCGATGTGCACGGGCAGCACAGGACCTTGACTGCGCCCCATGACCGGACCCACCAACCACTTCCGCCCACGTGATCCCAGGTGTGATCACCCTACCGGACCCACCACCGCGTCGACACTTCCTGCCGAGGCCATCCCGCACTCCCTGATTCGGTAACGTCACCGCGCTTACAGCGACCCGCACCTTCGCGAATCCGACACGCGGACACGGTGGGCCCGCTCGGCAGCGCAATAATTCGTGCAGCGGTGGGCCCCGTCGCGTCCGCATACGAGTGCCTTGCGTTTCCGCAGAGTTGGGGGCATTTGGGGGATTCCGAAAGTTAAGCGGAGCCTCCTCGGGACGTGGTGTGTCCGTGCGGCGAGCTGACTGCCACCGCCACTGCCACCGGATAAAAACTAGCGCGCTACCTGCACGTTGAGATGCTACGCGTACGGCTTACGGGCAGAATGAGAGCGTGACAAACGTCCCGTCACATCACAATTTTCTATTCCCGCGACCCTACTGCAGCGCCGACGGAGATATTGTGGGTACGGCCACCTTCAGTACACCAAAAAAGTGGTAGGCCAATCGCCGGAATCCCACAGGAACGGTCCGGATCAATTGGCGCCCGCTTGGACGTTGGGGATTGCTGCTGTGAAATTTTATCTTTTTTTGCCTATTCTTTGTGAAAGAATCTATTAGAACTGAAGTGGGTCCGCTCCTTCTTCACGTCAACATCCAATGACAAGTAAGGTAAAATCAAAAGGAGGGAAAAACGGTGTGCGCAGCGCTACCAAAATAAAGAGCTAAATGAAATGAAATATGAGCCGTTCGATTTGAGTTCTGGATAATCCGATGTTGATTATAATGTCACGCATATAGATTTTATGAGGTGGAAGGCAGGTATTTTTTTATTAATTTGAATTTTGCGGGCGAGGGTAACCATGAAATTTCGCAATCTTACTTGATTTGATGATATCGTCGTTCATCCGTCGCTGGCCACTCTGTTGCTTTACTGCGTTGGGTTCAGAGATTCTTGGAGGGCTCGGGCGAGGTGGATTCCCATGGCGACCTCGAAGAACGAGAGCTTCTCCGAGCTCGGATGAGCCCCCCTCCCTACCCCGCCAACGAATGCGCGTCCACGACGTCACCCTGTTCGGCGCCGTGAAGGTTGTCGCTTGCTCGCGTCACTTCTTTCTTACGGGGAATGCGTCGCTCTAAGTTATTTTAGGCATGTCAACCCAGCCTTCGCCTTGCCTCTGCGATGCTTGTCTTTACTAGTCGCCACTTCTCGGAGTTAGGGCTGCAATGACGTTGTTTTGGCAGTTTGAAGAGCTTTTGAAACCCTAGGTTAGTTCATGATTGCTTCTTTGGAGCTTCACTTCTAGGCATTGAGTTATGTGGTCCATGAAGTGGCAGGTGAGGTATTGATTAAAGTGGTCCGTAAAAGATGAAGCTTTCGACCGTAGGTATTGGCGAGCAAGCACAGGAAGGTGCTTTTTTAATCGCTTTTATCTTGTGTATTCGTTTAGTCGTCGTGCTAACATACGTGACCTTGGTCTTCGTGGTGTTATATTAGCTGAGGAGAAGAGATGCTTGAATTCGGAGCTCTGGCATGCCTGCGCCGGACCACTTGTATGTTTGCCGACGGCCGGTACTAGGGTGGTCTACTTTCCTCAGGGTCATAGCGAGCAGGTAAAATTGTGCAAATGTGTTTTTATTTTTAAATTTTTAAAAATGTTTTTACCACCTGCGAGAAGAAGTAGATGCTGACATACTATTATTTTTTTTATTCAATGTCGTCTTTAATTAAGGTAGCGGTTTCCACAAACAAGGAAGTCGAGGGACATATTCCTAATTATCCAAGTTTGCCTCCTCAGTTGTTTTGCCAACTTCACAATGTAACAATGCATGTGAGTTCATGAATTTATTATCTAGTCACACGTCAATATTCATTTCAGAATGAACAATCTATGTAATTAATGGATATTACAAATTATAGGCAGATGCTGAAACTGACGAAGTTTATGCTCAGATGACTCTGCAACCTTTAAGCTTGGTAAATTAGTTGAGATAAGCAGTTCCTATGGTCAATTTAGTTTAATGTTGGAAAAATTGTACATTGTATCATCTGCAGCAAGAACAGAAAGATGCATATTTTCCAATCGAGATGGGTGTTCTGAGCAAGCAGCCAACAAACTATTTCTGCAAAACATTAACTGCAAGTGATACCAGCACTCATGGAGGATTTTCTGTCCCTCGCCGTGCAGCTGAGAAAGTGTTTCCACCACTGGTACGTGGGTTAGACATAGAAGCAAATTGCATTGTTCTTATGGCAATTTATTGGAATCAGCAGAGAAATTAAGTTATTCATTGTTGCAATTTCACTGTATTATAGGATTTCTCCCAACAGCCACCAGCTCAGGAACTTATTGCACGTGATCTTCATGATTTTGAGTGGAAGTTTCGGCACATTTACCGAGGTAAGTGGAATGGAGTTCTAATCTCAGTTTATTTGCAGTAAATTAACCAGAAATACTACTCAAATCAGCAACATATGTTCTGTTATTAAGGCAATTTCTGCTGTCAGAAAATCCATATATGATTCTTGTGGCTTTGTGTTCCACTGATAAAATGTGCTTTATTTGCCTGTGAAAAATGATCATACAAAGCCTGAATACTATTTCAGCATAATTGATGTTCCCTTTATGTTACATGATTACCACTTCCCTTATTATTATCATTCAAAAAGGCAAGAGAAACAATGCTTTTCATGTCAAAGAAATGATGTATTAGGACCTCTGACATAAAAGGAAATCTCCTTTGGAAGTTTGTATTGGGAAATGAATAAGTCACAATCTTTTCTTATCCATATGATTATATGAACACCAATTTTTTGTTGATTCCAATGGCCATGTTGGAGAAGAATGAGATTGTAAGCTACTGAGTTGATGCAGCTCTGACATCCTTATGATAAAGAAACTTTTGCTTTGGAGAAGTATGGCTCCAATTGTATTATTGTTATCTATATTGACATTCTTCATTAATCTTACTTTGATATATCTGCTTCTTATTAATTTAGAAACTCAGTATTCTCTCACTTTCACGAATCCTCGTATCTGCTTTGTCATATTTATTAATATAATCTTCAGTTCTAATTATGCATTATGATGCAGCATGTGATGATCTTGTCTGAAGCTTAGAGAGAAACTAAATCAATTAGACATACTTGATACTAGATGATTTACAAATCTTCATAGTCAATTTCTTCAAAATTGATTGTTGTTTGTTAAAGATCCTTTTGAGTTTTGCTCCCCACTGAGATCCTGGAATAATTAGAACTGAGTCATTAATTTCTTAACAACTTTATTGTTTTACAGGCCTTTAATTTAATTTTGGAGATATAACTATTAGACCCCTCAAATTCAGCTGCAACTATGGCAACAATCCAGTCTCTCTGTTTAGCTTCTGAATAAGTTGTTTTATTGAATCATCCTAATTTTTTACTTGATGATTGCAGGTCAACCAAAAAGGCATCTTCTGACCACAGGTTGGAGTGTGTTCATTAGTGCTAAGAGATTAATTGCCGGTGATTCTGTTCTTTTTATCTGGTCTGCATAATTTTTCTTCTGCTTTCTGTGAGGTTTCAGATAAAATTTTCTCTACTTCTTTCAATAAAAATTGTTTTTCTTACATATAGGAATGAGAAGAATCAGCTTTTGTTGGGAATAAGGCGTGCAAGTCGACCACAAACTGTGATGCCATCTTCAGTTTTATCAAGTGACAGCATGCACATAGGGCTCCTTGCTGCTGCAGCTCATGCTGCCTCTACGAACAGTCATTTTACTGTATTCTATAACCCAAGGTAGCTACAATAGTTTGTACATATCACTTTTCTGTATCAGGGTGCTCACTAAAATAATTTCCCTATTTTTAATACAGGGCAAGTCCATCTGAGTTTATGATACCACTTTCCAAGTACATCAAGGCTGTTTTTCATATGCGTGTTTCTGTTGGTATGCGATTCCGAATGCTTTTTGAGACAGAAGAATGCAGTGTTCGCAGGTGAAATATTATGTTTCTTTGCATTTGATTGAAATACGCTAGTATAATTCTGAAGTCTAGCCAAGTTGATTCCCTTGCATAAACAGCTTTTCTTATTTCAATTTGTACTAAGCGAAGGTACATGGGAACAATTACTAGCATAAGCGATTTGGATCCTGTACGTTGGCCAAATTCTCATTGGAGGTCAGTGAAGGTAAATCTTATACTCTGGTTTCTGTTTATTATGTTAAGTTTTTTGAATTGTTTGATGATTGTTAATTGGGAGATGGTGAGGTCTATTTATGAATTTATTGTTTGTGTTGTCTTTCTATAAGTTTATTATCAATCTCCTTAATCCACGCAAGGAATCAAAGAAAAAAGTCATCAATGTGAAATTTGAAATGATTGGCAATTGTTCTATTTTGGTATGATATTTTTAATTTGGTAGAAGTTTAATGGGAAAGTTGTATTTTTAATATTTATTTCTTTGAGTTCGAGTCTATAAAAATAGTGCCACCTTAATATACAAGGTTGAGTCTATAAAAGAAGTGTCATGTTAATAAACTGATCATCTTTCAGTCAAAACTTTAGTTTGATTAATCTTTATAATAAATTCTTTTTCATCTTTTCTCTGTGAGATAGTTATTCTTGCTAAAGATATTCACTCGTACAAATGTTCTGTGAGTTTTGATTTGAGATTAGGTGTTACATCACTCTTGGTTTTCTCCAATTTTTCTTCTACACTTGCATGTGCTTCTGTTCTTTTATTTTTTTGTACATCATTCTTTTGAAGCATTAAGTTTCTCTAAGTTATTCTTGCAATGACATGCTTGTTCTAGCTGCACTGTTATGCACTAGTATGCAAGCAGGTATATATAGTTTAATATGCCCTCTAACATGTGTCCTAAATTTGGACCTTTTTCCTGACAAGTACCTGTGCTCGCACTTTGAAGAAATCATATTTGACACTAGGATACATATCCATTTTGAAAAAATCACTGTTATTTTGACCTCCTTATATAATATTTGAAAAACTAATGTTAATTTGCTAATCTGCAATTCAAATTCCTGAGCCTGCCATTGTAAACTGGACATGTGAACTGACCAGCATGGTGCCATATGGAGCCTAGCTTTCTTGCAGAGTACACACTTTGATGGTTGATGGATAATGATGTGAGTGCTCTTATATATTATAGCAAAAGGTTATTATGCTCATCTTAGACGCTCCTCACCGCCCGTTTCTAGGTTATGTGAACGGAGGTAAATCACGGGGTTAGCTTTTAGCCGACCATCAAGAGGCTAGGGGGAGGGAGGAGTTGTGAGTGCTCTTATGCATGGAACTTGGATGAGAAACATTCATGAGGATTATCATACTTAATAGTACAAACATGAATGTCAAATTGGATTTTGATTTGCAACCAAAAATAGGAGATACTTCAAACAATTAGGTCACCGCTTTAGAATAATCTTTCATAATAAAAATCTACTTTGTACATTTACAATCATCCTTGTACTCTTGGGACAACTAACTTCAAACCCATTGCCCGTGCTGTTTCCTTGATGTGTTTTGCAGTTGCTTCTGCAACATCAATATAGCTAATAAAATATTTTGTATACTTTGACAGAACTCTACTAAGACCTCATGTGAAAATGAGGTAACCAAACAAGTGAACCACCATCTATTGTCAGTAGCTTAAGTGCTGGGGCTATTACTGAAATGACTGAAACTCAACTACTCAAGTACAATTAAACTACTTGGAGTGGCTACCATTTCTTTGAAGTTTATTTGAGATGGATCACCTAAACTATTGTAAATCTGTAACGGAGATGCAATACCTTTGCAAGGAGTATGCATATGTATGAGTTGAGAGGTATAGGGATTAACTTGCTCATAATTCTGTTGATCATTGAAGTTAATTTACTAACAAAAGCAATGATGAAGGGAAAATTTGGAATACGTATGTGTTGGTAGTTTTGAGAGCATGAAACAAAATCTAAATAATGCGATAACCACTCATAGTGATCTCTCGAAGAATCGCAACCGAAGACGCCGATCGATGAAGAGATTGTCGTTGTCGGAAGCACGATCACGGAACTGTCGGAAAGCGCTTCAAGGTTCACGAGCCAAATCCCAACCTACGGATGTTCTCCCTTTGCTGCCGATCACCTCATTACTTCGATCACCCCGATCCGACCGTCACCGCTCCACCCCTCGATAACGATCGCTTCGACGCCATCTAATATAGCTAGCAAGAATTTACCAACCATGCGCTTGATGGTAGATTAACGGAGGAAGACGGATCGACACCCCGTCTTCCGACGTCAGCATCGATGCAACGCTCAACATCTCCTACTCGTCCAGTCAATTCATAGCGGTCACATAGCACCAATCACGCCACCACATGACTACATGAGCAGATCAGTAAGCCAAAATTAGTCACAAAGACTAAATAAGTCACGTAGACTTTATGAGGATCCAATCACGAAAACCAGAGCGAAATTAGTCACAAAGACCAAATAAGAACATCCATTCCATACATTAGGAAATGTGTTAGCAAGCACAATGAGCATTTAATTGCTAAGAAGATTGTCACACCTTACTTACTACCATGTAACAAATCGTAGACACAAATGTCCATGTAATCTAATCAAAGATATAAACGACTTGCTTTACCCCTGCATTAAATTATTAACATCACGTAAACATCTCAATAGTGACTTATGATAAGATCGAGATTAACTTATAATCTCAAGGGGTTCACATAGTAAACAAGCATGTATTCATTCTCCAACTACACTTATAATCGCCATAGCATATGTGATATGAATCACATGCTAAGATGTTATTCTCTTTACTAAAAAGAGGGCATGTTTTTCTCAAAAATTTAACATTGTACAAATTTTGATGTACCCATAGCCAATAGGAAACATGCTAAAGTAGCAAACACTAATTAGAACTTCAAGTATACAACTAAATAGTCACTTAGGGCAAGATTGAGATTAACTTATAATCTCAAGGTCTCACATAGTAGAGAAGCAGAGATCCATTCTCCTACTATCTTTATTGTCGCTATAGCACATGTGATATAAATCACATACTACGATGTTATTCTTTTTACTCAAAAGAGAGCATGTTTTTTTCAAAAATTTAACATCATACAGATTTCAATCTAAACATATCTAATGTCTAATCCTGAATTCAACATATGAATTCCAATCTAGCCTTAAGAAGATTCAGTAAATGGTGGGTGCATTTACTCCAATCATTACACAAATGATCTCATCTTGACACAAATATCAAGACGACCTTAACTTATGAGTATGTCTCTATTCACAGCTACATAAGCTGTCCCATAAGCAACGGTCTTGCCTCTATTAGTACTTAACAAATAGAGATGATTGTCCATGTGAGTGGACCAATCCCAATTTGCCAACATGCTTATCAAGACTTTTATTCGAATGTAACCAAGACATATACACTGAATAGATCATGACATTTTTCATTTATCAAAATGTCTTTACAATTGTTACATTCTTCGAAGTCCCAAAGACTTCACATGCCCATGAAATGACTTTTTAGTCAATGGCTTAGTAAAAGGATCAGCAAACATATTCCGTGTAGGGATGTACTCAGAATAATCTTTTTCTTGTCAACAATATCCCTTACAAAATTATACTTAATTTCTATATACTTGCCTTTGCTGTGGTATTTGAGATCCTTGAAAAAAGCTATCGCAGCCTGCTGATCCACAAGACACGGATACATGAACAGATTCCACTATCCTCAAAGAATCCTCACGCTTGTAGAACCTTCTAAGCGACAACCTCTTGTGACACCACCGTACATACTCGCCCATCACGACAAGGCTACACAAGCTTGCTTTGCTCCATGAGACGACACCACCATTCAGAAGAAGACATAACCGATGTGGATTTCCGTCATCAAGGTCCCCCGCCTAACTGTATTGAGTAACCACTAAGACTCATATCTGATCCTTGGAAACAGAGGCAATAATCACTCTTTAAGATATCTGAATATCCTCTTCGCCGTGCTTTCCAAGTGTCTCGATCCTGGTTCGACGGAAACGACTAACTAAGCTTAACAACATAGTTTATATCGACGGACACACAACATAGTGTACATCAAACTACCAATAACACTGGTATACGGTTTCTTCTTCATTTCAGCTATTTCCTCAGAGTCTTGGGATACATACTTTTGCTCAAGATGTGCCTTTTGCTATAGGCGTCGATCAATGTTGCAACCGACATATCAGTGTTGCGATCTGAGATATAAGCTTCTCGAGACAAACCCAAAAGCCTCTTCGATCGGTCTCTAACGATCTTCCTAAGATGTACTGTTTTTCCCATATCTATTATGTCAAATCTGTTAAAAGCCAACTTTTCACTTCTATCACACACTTTACGTCACTTCCAATTATTAGCATATCATCAACATATAATGATAAAATGACAAGCTTTCCTTTCCTTTCTTAGTAAACACAATGATCCTCATCGATCATTTCAAAACCATAAGATAATATTACTTCATTAAATCTTATATTCCATTGTCTCGACGCTTTAGCTCATATATAGACTTCAAGTCTCATACTCTTTTCTGGCCTTCAACAACATACTTCCTCTTGCCATATAGATTTTTTCGTCAAGATCGCCATTAAGGAACGCTTTTACATCTATCCGATGTAATTCCATGTCATATCGTGCTACTATAGCTAGATGACACGTATCGACACAAACTTCACAACTGAGAGAATGTCTCTTCAAAGTCAATACCCTCCATTCGGGTATATCCTTTGCGCAATTAATCGAGCCAGATCGATTAATCGATCCATCCGCTTCCTCTATACTTGAGAATCCACTTATTCCACCCCGGCCCGGAGGAAGATCACTAAATCCCAAACTTGATTCTTCTCATCGACTCCATTTCTTCATCCATCGCAACTTTCCATTCTTTTCTAACCGAGCCGCTCAAAGCTTCCTCAACTGCTCGAGGTTCCTCATCATCAACTGGAGAACCATCAATGCCTCATTCTCAATATCAAACCTTCTCCGAGGAATAATCGACGACTACTTCTTCGAAGGTTGGACCGCTGAGAAATCGACTCATTCAGTGGCAAATTACTCCCACTCGGTTGACTAGATTCGGGCATCTCCCGATCCGTTGATAAAGGAACATTATCCTCCTCCTATCTCATATAGAGGAATTGTCTTATCAACTTCACCTCGTGTTGGGAACTCGCTTCTATAAAAGTAGCATCTCTTGACTCTATTTCAGAGACGGTTTACTTGTCGCTCACCAATAAAAACATAACTCATAGTCTCAGTACCTTATAAAGATACACTTCTTATTTCGGTTCAATATTTGTGAGTCTTATCATGAACGTAGGCGGTGACCCCCAAGATCTCAGATTAAAATCTGATCCGTCAACGCCTCATGCTAGTAATGGAACCGACTAAGGCACTTTAAGTATATAGTCGCATTAATAACATCTCCCCAAAAGGAGATCGACAAATTAGATCCGCGCATCATGAACCAACCATTTCAAGAAAAGTCCTATTTCTTCTTTCAAGAACCCCATTTTCATAGCCTCGAGATCACAAATTAGATCGCGCCATCATGACTCCAACCATTTCAAGAAGAGTTCTATTTCTTCTTTCAGAACCCATTTTGCCTGTGGATAGTTATGTCTAATAATCCCTTTCTCATTACATATTATTTTAAACCGATCGGACAAATATTCTCCTCCACGGTCACTGCGCAAGGTTTTAACCTTACGCTCCAATCGATTCTCAACTTCGCTCAAGTAAGTAAAAGCAATCCAATGCTTCAATTGAGAAATCAAATACCACGATCAAACGTGTGAAGTCATCGATAAATGTAATGAAATAAGAATTCCATTTCTAGCCTTCACATTCATCGACCACAAATATCCGAATGAATTAATTGCAATGGTGATTCAGCCCTAATAGCCTTACCAAATGGTTTTCTAGTCTTCTTCCCCAAGACAACGCCACATAGAAAAGTTATCTTAGCACGAGTGCCTAATAGGCCTCCTTAGCTAATTTATTCATTCGCTCGTTCTATATGTCCTAATCTAGCATGCCAAATTTCATCATTAACGATTACTAGTAAGAGCAATGTTTGAAAAACTATTATTATTTCGTTCTACATCAAGAACCATAAAATCATTTGTTACATAATCATATCCAATTAACACAGAGTTAATTCAAGTTCCATATAGCATCAGAACTTAAATCAAGAAGACAATAACGGAATCAGATTCCGACTGACTCGTGAGCATAGGACATCACGTAAAACAAGGTGCCTTCACCACGTAGTCGAGCTTGCAAGTGCCAATTCCTTCGACTTCAACGCATTGCTTCCTCACATATATCCATTGTACGACTACTACATACGTAGCTCGATCACGAGCTACGTGGTTCGTTTCTCGAATCTACAATCCACAAAGGATACGAATCATTAACAACACCCAATATATCGCTGGAAAGAAGACAAAATGGATTTACCTTTTAGCTCAAGACAATCCCGAGCAAACGACCCTTCTTGTCAAATAAAGTAAGTCAACCCGCTTTAGGTTTTCGTCCATTTTTCCTTCTTCTTGATTCGTTTTTCGCATTAGCCCTTTCCTTCCCCTTTCTCGAACCACTTGTTCTTATTCGAACCGAACCTTCAATCAATTCGACCCGAACTCATGATTCAATCCTCTCCGCCTCAAGTTCCATACGACGTGAGACATCGTGAAAGTCTTGATACTCCACTACTGGGTCGTTCTATTTCATTGTCCAATCGTGAAGGGAACGGATAATCGTCGAACTCTATTCATCTAACGATAACCAGCTGCCTTAAGCTTTTCGATCATGCCACCCATCTCCCAGATGTCGAGCCATGGTAACATTCGAGCTACAACTATCAAACTCGATAGTTAGTCGACGGAGCTTACTCGGACCGACTCCACCGTACTTCTCTCAGGGCTAGCCAGACAGCATGAGCCAAAGATAATGGCTCATATTCAAATACCGTGTCATCTATCATCGATTTAATCAATACGCCTTAGCAATGGAATCATTCCTTTCCATTATGTAAGGTCAAGGTGTTCGTCGTTCAGTGAACCATCAACCGCCCTCCAAGAATTGAGTTATAGCCTCTAGAACTTTGTCCTCAAGAACATATCAGATCTCGAGTCAAGGAGTTATCTCATATAATTTCACCACTATTGATATGTTTAGTTTATGAACATAAATAAACACAAATTATTTCATTGTAATTCATATACGTGCAACTATTTATCGACTCAATGTAAATTAGTGTTAGTTTACAAAATCAAGTGATAACATTGTTTCCACTCATCATTTGTATGTTCTAATCTAATCAACACCGAACAATTATATTACACATATCCCAACTAATGAACTAATCATTTAATACGAACTAATCATATTTATATTAACTAATCATATCATGAAACGAACTAATCATTTTCAAGTTAGTTAACATATAACATAACTTTTATTTAATTCGTCGTCATAAAACACGTAAATTATTACATGACTCAAAACCAACGAAATGACATCGCTCGTCAGACATAAACGCGAAATGTAACACTAATAAACTAGATAGCCAGACTACTCCCACTAGACAAACACTAGTGTAGCAAACAACCACCGTCCTTATTAACGGACTTATTTAGATAATCTCGACGGGCAGCTCAGATTCTCTATCATTCATTTCTGGATCTCTTCCTCGAGCATCCTCGTCATCTTCGCACTCTTCGTTCTTCTTCACCTATACGGTGAAGTAGTTCACAAGATTATGACGTCCCTTCATGAAACCCCATACATAGTCCGTTATTATCCCGAGATACTCGCAACGAATGCATCAATGCCTGCATCCTATAATCGTCCCGGAAACTCTTCTCGCTCAAGTTTCCCAAATAGTCTATCCAAATTGCCAACACGTCCGCCGACTCCATAAGGCATTTATACTCTATCTCCGAATCTCCTCCGAGTCGGTTTCACGCCACACTGTCAACGTGGTAATCGTCCGTGTCATCCTAAAAATCGAATTTAAAGTCAAGACAAAACCGACTAACTAGTACAAAAACCAGTAATTCAATTTATACAGCGTACCATCATTATAAATTAAGAAAACAAATCTTCTTTTCGAGAGTTTAAGTCGACCCCATTACTCGCCAATCAGAGTCCTGATGTTAAACTTCTATTGTCCTTATTAGAATTAATCTAATCGACCTATGCTTATGCTATTGTTTAAGCCAATTTGAGTCAATCACAAACTTATTAATCAAACTCGTGTTCGTCGATTCGTCCATTACCCATCGATTAAGTCCGACTCATTAGAACAAATCTATGTTTCGATCAACCGACACAACGGAACTAATCCGTCATTATTGATTAGCCCAACTAATCAAGATCATCCTAATTAATTCAATAATAACCGAGTTAAATCAACAAACAATTGAAGTTTAAGTATCAATCAATTCGTCCGCTTAAATCAATTAATAATTTAAATCAGACCTGAGTTCTAAGGGAGTTGGTCCGATTCCATTTTTAGTAAATTGAACCATAATTATTAAAATATTTATTAATTAATAATACATTTATGTATTTATTTAATTAATAAATATATTTAATTAAAGTTCAACACATATTGTTACGAAAAAAAAATTAAAACACGATCACCTCCAACCTGCGGCTGAGGCTGACCGAGGCTCCCCAGTAACCCAGAACCGACCCGCTCGAGGTGTCCGCTTCTAGGATACAACGACCGACCGTGAATCCGACAAAACATGGTGGTCACGGAGTGGTATCCTCAACTATGCACCTCGCAAGCAAAAGACGCAGCGAGGAGGAAGAAGAAAACGGAGAGCCTTTGTTTTGTTTATATTTTTCACGATCTCGCTCCTTATACGGAGCTGGATCAACCAGAGTTAATGATCTTAATGGTCATTATTAATCGAATAAACGACCACCATATCACCATTATTATTACTCGATTTTATTCATTAATCTCGAATTTAATGCATCCGTCACGAAGAGAAAAGATCTACTGGCAAAATGTCGGTTGCTCCACTGTGGGCAAATTCTGCCTCGACCGGTCCGATATGTGTCACGCCAAAACGAGTCATGGTTCCTGGTTCAAGGCAGATTTGACTCACCCACGCGCTGGAGAGAGCCTCTCCTGATTATTGCTCACATCCTCAACGATGAATTAATATAAACCAACAAAATGCCTTGAAACTTTAATGTGGACTAAAGTCCCATTCACAACGGAGCTTCCTCTTTCATTTCTTCTCCATTCATTTATTCAACAATTTCCCACGAACGGAGATAGGTTATAGACGTAGCAGTCAGCCAAGTATGGATAGGTAGGTTTTTCAATCCTCAAGATCGTGCAGCTTACACACAGACAAGACTGTCCTCGAACTATACCGCTGTCTCGAAGAGTGACAAATCTCACCCAAGACTCTCCCCGATACAACCCGCCTCATGAGTGTATTCTGCTCGCCACGAACACGCTTCGTCTCGTGAGAAGTTCTAAGAATCAGGCTTCCAACTTCACCCCACTTCTTCTCACATATAATCCTCAAGAGTTAGCATACTCTCTCGATCATTAAAAGTCCATCACGACTTCCGGTCTAGTCACCTTCATCGATTATTCCCATGTTGTTTCTAGTCACATTAGTCGCCTTCAACCTAATTTCGGGATCTCCAACAAGATAGTCAAGTCCTCACACCGATCGCCGACAACGACATCGCCCATTCCTCGCGGGAGCTCAGAATCCAATCTCGATTTAATCCTTCGTTAGCAAACCATAGTTATCCTTCGACTTCACATATAAATGATAACTCGCCGAGAGTAGTCCTAATGGTATTATTTCACGATGATACGCTCAGACTTACTATTATACGATAACTCTACGCCGATCGATCATCATCGACTCGTGAATGTATGCAAATTATCACATTTTGCCATCGTGGAATATCTTCTAAGAATCACAGCTTTGACTCTTCACCACATTCACAAGAGCTATAAACTCAAATTCCATCGTGGTTACGATTTTAGAAGATTTCTAAGAAACGACAGACCGCTAAAGTGAAGACATATCCACCATACAGTAGTTTATATCGAGCATCAACTCATGATCGTCAGATCCTTCGATCATACAGGATATCTCAGATAGTGCCCATACTTACGAGTATACCTCAAGTACCTCAAGTTTGTTATCCTTTCCAAAGGCTCAACACCGATTACCAGATATCTACTCACCACCACAGAGGTAAGTCCTGCAGACAATCCATCACATCGACTCAATCACCCGAGAGTACTCTATCCGAGAGATACTTTTACCCCGATTTTCGGATGACGTGACCAGATTCTAAGATTCATTCGCCAACGCAGATCACCTTCGTGAATTTCAAGAATTCACGAATGAGACCCACTAAGAACAAGTCCTTCCGCACTAAGAATTTCGATTCCTATAATCACATCACCAGCCCATGTCTTCATATCAAATCGAGCTTAAACATTTCTGGATCAGATCATCTTATCATTACTTCCAATGATAAATACGCTCTGAGGCACAAGACGGCATAGTCACCGCTTTGTATTATACTATCACATCGATCGATCTCAATCCACATTCCTTCACGGCATTATCAAATTTTTCATGCCACCGCGCTGATGCTTGCTTTAAGTCATATAATGATTTCACCAATCTACAAACCTTGTTTTCCACCCCTAGTACGTAACCCCCAGTTCTCATGAGATTTCTAAATTCCGCTAGAAGATTTTACATCCATTCGATGTATTTCGAGATTCCATAGAGTATGTAGCCAATGGGAAGTTATTCTCGACATCGGATCAAAGGCCTTCTCGTCATTTGCATCCTTCGATTACTATCCTGACCTTATACTTATCAATCGTGTCATTCGACTTCATTTTCTTCTTTAAATTTGCAACCTAGTGGTTTACTTCCTGAGGAAGATCCACAAGTTTCCAAGTGTGATTGCAAGATAAATTCTATCTCGTATCAACGCTCTCCAACAGTTCATCAAGAGCCCATCGCTTCGAGTAACTTCTGGCTCACTCTCCAATCACAAACCGATAAAATCCGATCCATAGGATTTTTCACCCAAATTTTTGTCTAGGCTCAACCTCCATGTTCCTCATCATCTTCTTCTTCTGCCTGTTTTATTCCGCTCGCCTGTGAGGAGCTAGCATTCTCCTGTCTTATACTAAACACACGTCAAGAACAAAGCATTTCATACTGATTATCGAGTTCTTGGTATATCCCAGAGATGTGGACTAATACACAAATCTATACAGTATATAAATAATCAATAGTATTCGTCCTATCTTAATCCTTTTTCGAATCGTGCACCAATACTTGGCAAGACATTTCCACTTTCAGAATTCAGAGGAGGACGCTTGTTCATTCCACAACTCATAAGGACTTTATCTATTTTCTTCCCGGCATCTTATTTAAACCGCTCCTGCCACAGACTCTTCTGCTCAAATGACTCCAGTCAAATTCAGCACATTATCTTCCAGAACTCCATTTTGTGGCGAGGAGTATATGTTGTGTGTCCATCCCATGTTCAAACATCTCAAAGAAAGTGATACATATTCACCGCTTTCATTCTTGAACCACCTTAATTTTCCTATTAAGTTGGTTTTCTATCTCAGAGCAAATTTCTATAGTTTCATCCTTACTTTGAGAATATACACATAAAGTATTTCAGGTTTATCATTTACAAAAGTGATGAAGCATTTACCACACCACATGTCACGCATTTAGTCGCATACCATCGCTGGATTAGGTCAAGTGGCTTCATTACTTTTTCAATACGTCGAAAGGACGACCTTGTCATTTTCGCTCAACACAAATCTCACACTGTGTTGTTTGGTTATGAACGAGGTATGTTGTATATTAATCACCAAATACATCTTAGTTAACATATCCACCACACAAACACGAAGACCAAACATATAAGTAAGAACTCTTTATTTATGCCCAATCACCATTACATCAACTTAAACAACCCAGAGAGATGTCCTTCCTACAAACACTCCAATTCTCCGACCATGCAAGCTTAGTGTGAAGGATCCTGACACTAGATTCTTCCAAATCTTCTAACATACAACACATTGTTCGAGTAAGGTCCTCTCCCGAGGTCATCTTCAAGACTACCTTCCTCGGCCCACGATGTCCGGAGTTGCCTTGCCATTTCCAATTGTTCTTTTTTCAAGTCTGAGCAGCCTCGTTGCAGAACCATGTCTGTGACTTCTGATCAATCCACCATCGTTGCGGTCTGAACCGACCTGTTCGCTCGAGATTACTACGCAGAGGTCGCTCAGTCGACTCCTTGTTCTCTTCTTCGATTTCACCAAGACATCCCACCATAGTCAAGCACTTCCTGGGGTCAGAAGGGGTCAATAGTCTAAAAAAATTAAATCGACCCTTCTCGACTTTTCAAACCAACACTCAAGAATAATAAAATAAACAGAAAATAAAAACGAGGCACCTGATTCGACTTGTTATAACCGGGAGGTTGTTAATCCAAGAAAGACGATCACACTACTATCAGTGGAGAAGCCTCTTTACAACAAACAAAGAAGTAAAGAGAGAAGAATGAGAAGCACAAGTGTTTACAATTTTGAACGATCAAAGTTCAACCAACCAATATTTATAGCCTGTGGGCACAAGCGGTTCCGAAGGCCCCTGGGATAAACTTATCCTCAACGCTCAGATCGAAATCGACTGATCCGTCAAACTTCACGTCCGGCGCCTAGGTTCCTACCGGCCGGCTGGTCCGGGGGCGCCCGACTCTCCGGGCCTGGATCGCCGGCGCCCTCTGCCGTCAATGTCAACAGATCTCGACTTCGTCAGCCTTGACCGGTTCTTCCGGCCTCGCGATGTCGCCATTTCACTGGGTGATTATCCAAAAAGGGCTCACCCAACCCAACTTCCTTCCCAGCGGTGCTTCCTCCCGCCTCGCCTCTCTGACCGTCACGTGTTTCTCTCGCCCCAACAGAATCATCTCAGAGTCTTCGCCCTCGATCGCGCCTGCGGCCGACCTTCCTCGCTCGCCTCTTCCTCCCGAGCAATCTTATGTTCCGCCGCCTCTAACCATCGCACGCCTTCTCATCTCGCCAGTACTCTTCAAAGACTGCCCCTGACGATCACAGGCAGTCCTCTTCGCTGCCGCTGCCTTCCGCCGAGTACCGTGCTCCTAAGCCCCGCACACTCTTGACACAAAGTTAACACAAGACCTAATTTAACTTGTCTGATCACACCAAAACAACTTTGGGTTTCAACAATCTCCCTCTCTTTGAAGGAAACCAAGTTTTAGAATGTAAAATATAATATTTAACTAAATTTATAATTATGCAAAATAAAAGTTAAATTTCGATCTACTTAAACTTATTTTTCTTTCTTGATCACATAAAAAATGAGGTTCTAAAAAAAATCTAAGGGTAAAAACTTGGAAAATTTTGAGATCCTTAAAAATAATAAATTTTTTTGCAATATTAAAAAGTCTCTGTAAAAAAAATTTTAAGTAAATTTTCTAAGTGAAAAAAATTCTAACTTAGACTGCTTTGTAAAATATTTTTTTTTTATAATAAATTTTTTTTTCTAAGTATAAAAGAGAATTTTTTTTTTCTAAGTTAAAAAAATTTATTTTTGAAAAAGAAATTCAAGTTTTTGCAAAATTTATCTTTAAAAGAAAAAAAAAAAATCCTGACTTAAGGATTTTCTAAGTAAAAATTTCACGTAAAAATATTTTGAAAAAAATATTTGAAAAACTTTAAAAGTATTAATTAATTCTAATTTTAATGCTTTGATCGAAAGTTAATTAAACATTTATTTTAATATTTTGGTTTCCAGGTCGTGGCGAGACATTAGACCTTCTTGGTTATTGGAGCAACAACCACTTCCTTAGACAAAGCCTCATAGAGAAATGGACTGTTTAATTTTCTCACTGAAAGCATCAATTTCAATTTCGTTTAAAATTTAGACTAAGCAAGATTTAGGAACCTAATATAGGTTCCAGCCTACTGGATTAACTAAATATTTCTTGGGTATATATTTTTTTGAAATATTCCTAATTTGTCCCTAGTGATATCTATAATACCAATTTAAAATTTTATATTTTCTAACATTAGATGAGCATGCATGATTTTTTAAATTATCTACTTGAATTTTCAGATCTTTATTTTATGATTTCAATTTCTCATTTTCAAATTTTGATTTGTTTAATTCTTTTAAGGGACAAGATTTAGCCAAAATTATTTTAAAATTTTTTATCTCCTTTTCTAATTTGCAACAGTCTTTTGTTAATAGTTTAACAAACTTAAAGAGTTTATCAGGAGGAAGTGATCGTACCTCACTTACCTTGTCGATATCGTCTGCTTCTCCCCCGAACTGCTGCTTCCCCGACATGGCCCCCTTCATCGCTCATTTGAAGAGCTTGACTCGATGCCTTGACGACTGCCATTGAGCAAGTCCGAGAATGCCGACTCGACCCGGCCGACGATCGCCCCACGCCGCCTTTGTGGCCTTCGCTGATAGCTTCTTACCCTTCTCCTCGTCTTCTTTTAGTCAGCGCTTGTCCGATGTCTTCATCGTAGTAGTAGCAACGGATCGCCTTTTTCTTTTCACCGTGGATGGTTAGTAGATCTAGATTTACAAAATTTTCGACTCTTCTTACCATCATTATCATTTCGTCATCGAGAGAAGATTCCACTGTTCGTCCTCTCAAGCTTCGAGGGCGATGTTGTTCTTTGCTCCTTCGAACCCCGACATCTTGATTCCAACTTCAAAAGTCGAGAAAATTTCTTAACAAAAATCTTTCTAAATCTTTAGAAATATAAAAGGCATCTACTAACGATGCCCATTCGTATTTCTAGAAAGGAATTCAAATCGCACCTTAATCCTACTTATCTTTTTCCGAGATTCGAGAGTCCTGACGATCTCCTCGATTCTCGAGTGCAAAGCAACTGCTCTGCTCCCAAGTCGCAGTCAGGAGCTGATCACAAGGTAGATCTCTTCCAATGAAGCTTGCTTCGGTGACGTCCCTTCGGTCCACAAGGAACTCTCAAAGTTTCACGAGTCGAGTTCCCGATCCTATCGACTTCGAGGCGGAAGAACACTTAGCAGATGATATTCTGCTTTTGTCGTTCGCCACGAAGTCGGCCTGCTCTTTTTCGTCCAATTGTTTTTCTCCCTCTCCGCAGTCAGAAACCAAATTCCATCAGAAGCATTAATTCAAAATCGTGGTAAAGAACACCGTCATGCCTTTTTCCAAGTGGGCGAATCTCCTTCATTTCACAGATCCATCTGTCTCGTTTTAGTCCTCCCGCGCCCGCCCGACGATACACCACTGCCTCAGCATGGCAAGGATGGGGTGAATTCCCCAAAAATTAAAATCGACCATTTTCGACTTTTCAAACTAACACTTAAGAATAATAAAACAGAAAATAAAAAACGAGGCGCCGGATTTATCTTGGTTCTATCTGGGAGGTTGTTAATCCACGGAAAGACGATCGCACTACTATTTCCTTCTGGAGGAGAAGCCTCTTAGAAGTGTAGGCACAGAAAGAGAGAAGCTAATCTAAACAAGAGAGGCTTACGCGTTGTTGCTACAATCCTCAATGCATTTAAAAGCGATCAAGGCTATATGAATCCTCGCCGCGCTGGAGGGTTTGCGCTGTGGATAAAATCTATCCCCAACGCTCGGATCGAGATTGGCCTCGATCTGGTCAACCACGGCGCTCAGGCCGTTCCGGGGCCGTCCGGGGCGGCTGGTCGGGCGCCTGCTCCGGCGCCGACCCCAAGTCAACAGATGTTGACTTTTTCTCCCAGAGGGACTGCGCGGTCCGGGTCTTTACTTACTCCTGATCCCGCCACTGGTGATTACATCCTAATCAGGGCTCACCCGAACCCAACTTCCGCTTCTCGGAAAGTGCTTCCTTCGACTTCGCCTCTGAATTGTGTTGTTTCCTTTTCGCCCACCAAAGATATCCATCCGAGCTTGGCCCCTCGCTGCGCCGACCTCGCCATCAAGCCTCCACAAGTTACGAACCATCCGTCTTGCTTCTCTTCTCATCCCACTACTCTTCCGCAAAGATCGCCGTCCCTAGCGTTCGAAAGTACCGTGCCCTAAGCTCTTGCACACTTGTATTAGAAACACATCGACCTAATCTTAATGCTGGTCACACCAAAACAACCTTGTTCCAACACTCCGCAGAACTTCTTCTTGATGCCTGGTCCCATCTCGAAGACTTAGATTCTTCCGCTTCGAAGCCTGAGCGTTCACCACGTGGCTTTTTTCACAAGCCCCGAGAGAACAGCTTTCTCAACTTTGTTGTCTCTTCACGCGAAGTCGAACAAAGAGTTCCTCCACATTCATCTCCTTCCGCCAGGTTTCCTGTAGTTCGGTCTTCCACTGTGAGGCAACTTTGAATAAGCAGCACACGGAAGGTTTCACTCGTAACCATCCTTCCGAGTGATCTCGCAAGATCACCAAGCTCCCCGGACTCCGATCACCATCTCGAGTCAACCATCTTGTAGTCCGTGAATCGACCCAACGATGAACTTTTTGCCCGCATCCTCCGCCTTGTATTTCTTGTCCCGAGACCTCACAACCCATAGCCGCTCTTCATGTTATACATGCGCACCGGTCAAAGATAGTCGAGAATGTAGTTTCGTAGCTGAACTCGGAACGAGTCCATGCCTCCACCTGCATCACGATCTCGCGAGAGATCCTCAAGACGCTGGAGGGTCATCGTCAAGAACCGAGCCGCCGAGCGTGGTCGAGAAGCATCTTCACACCTCTTCGTCACCACTGAACTTCTCTGGCTTTTCCCCGTGGTTGATTCGCACAGTTCCAATCGGGGCGGAGAGGGACTGCACGTGTTGAGTCTGTTGCACCTCAACATTTCGTTGCGTGACCATCTCAACAGAAGCGATTCTGTTTCAAGATTGTTGGAATACAAACAATCTGTTGCGGAAGATTTTTAGGGGATTTAGTTGAATTTAAAAATTACACAAAATTTAATTTCAACTTACAGTTGAGCTGACCTGAGCAGTGATCTCAGGCTGTCAGTAGGGGCTGATTTTTATCCAAGTGTCAACCTCAGAGTGACTGAGTGTGCAGAGCGTCCGAGCAAAGAGGCCAGTTGGACGAGACGGACATGCCTAACATGAGAGGCCAGTTGGACGAGACGGACAGGCCGAGCAAGAGAGGTCGGTCGGGTCGAGCAGACAGACCGGGCGATAGAGAGGTCGGCCGGGTCGAGCAGATAGATCGGTCGAAGCAGATAGGTCGGGCTGTCAGAGAGGTCGGTCGGGTCGAGCAGACAAACTGGTCGAAGCAGATAGGTCGGGCTGTTAGAGAGGTTGATCGGGTCGTGCAGACAGACCAAGTGAAGCAGACAGGTCGGGCTGTCAGAGAGGTCGACTGGGTCGAGCAGACAGACCGAGTGAAGCAGACAGGTTAGGTCGGGCTGTCAAAGAGACTGGCCGACCTGACAGGCCGGGCGAAGACCCCGAGCGGGCAGAGAAGTCTGTCGGTCTGACAAAGAGACTGACCGGGCGTGCTGACCGAGGCCTGCGAGTCACAGTTTCCTTGAAACAGATTCACCCACCTCTGGCTGCACTTCGAGGCTTACAAGGATCGTCTATTTCCTAGAATACAACGGCCGACCTTGAATCCGATCAAGCACTGGTGGTCACGGCGAGCTGAGTGGTACCCGAATGCTATCACGGGTACTCTGTCGAGCAGGAGATGCACGATAGAGGAGGAAGAAAAATGGAGAGCTTTTGCTTGCTGTATTTTTTCTGCCTATGATTGGAGCCTCTTTATATAGGAGCTCGGATCAATGGTCAGAGTTAATGATCTTAATGGTCATTATTAGCCGAGTAGTGAAACGGTCACTGTTTCACTCATTATTACTCGGCCGGTTTAATTCTACATTAATCTCGAATTTAATGCATCCGTTTCACAACAGCAAAAGATCTACGTGGCAAAATGTTGGTTGTTCCACTTGAGCAAATTTTGTCCCGACCGATCCAGCATTCGTGTGCACAGGCCGTGCTCACACACGTGTCAATTTGGTTTAGTGCAATCCAGGTCTTGGATTTGCACTCCCCTTACGCATCCACGCGTGAGAGAGAGCCTCTCCCCATGTTTTTGTTCACATCCTCAATGTATGTGAGTCAATATAAACTAAGAAAAATACCTTGAAATATTCAATGTGGGACTAAAATCCCATTCACAATGGAGCCTCTTTCCTCTTTCATTTTTTTTCCATTCACTTATTCAACACTGAAGACCATATTATTTCAACTAGAGGCTGAAATAGGTGCTGATATCAAAATTTTAGACCTTGCTTTTTGTCATCAACTGGAGTTTTCTTTTGCTTTCTGTGTGTCCCTCACTCTTCTAATCAATTCAACTTGCCAAATTATAAAATCTAATTATTATTTTATGAACATGGTCATTCCGTTTTACATATTTTTTCACATTGCATTCTCCTAAACTATACTAGTTGCTCTATTATAGAAGTTTTTTTTTTTTAATGTTTTTAGTAATCACTCGCATGTCATCAGAATGGATGTTTGAGGTTCTTAAAAAAAATAAAATTAAGAATTTTATGATGTAATTTATGATATTCTCTGATATCGATACTAAGATATTGATTAGGGATAATTTTTAGTTTTTATATTGCTCATTTGCTGCTATTGAACTGATATACCATTCTAGTAACTGCAGGTTGGATGGGATGAATCTACTACAGGTGAGAGACAGATGAGGGTCTCATTGTGGGAAATTGAGCCACTAACAGCCTTCCCTATGTATCCATCTTTGTTTCCGCTCAGGCTCAAGCGTCCTTGGCATCTTGGTGTCCCCTTTCCTAATGGTAAATATTTGAACTCCACTAGTACATGTAATCCATTCAATGCTAAGAATGTTTAACTGTGTTCATCGTCAGGAATGGATCATCTTGCACTAATCTTTCTCAAATGGCAAGTACTTAACAGTGTGCTGAATACTAGATGATATCCATGTTTTAGCGACTGATCATAGAAAATAGTGTGCATTATCAGTAAATTTGACAGTGCATCAAAAATTAGACAATTTTGGTAAATTAAGCACTTATGCATTTTCATTACATTTTAGAGACCAAACAAGATGAGCTAAATGCTCTTATGTGGACGAGGATTGGGTCTGGAGATCAAGGTTTGCAGTCCTTCAATCCCCAATCACTTGGTATGAGCTCATGGATGCAACAGAGATTTGACCCATTGTTAGTAGGGAGTGACATCAATCAATATCAAGCTATGACTGCTACTGCTTTGGAGGACCTGCGAGGGAATGATGTTCTGAAGCAACAATTGATACAAAATCAACAACCATTTCAATTTATTCAACAGCCCTGCTCAACTAGCCATTTGATGCCTCTTCTAGATTTTCAGCAGGCTCTGCAACAGCATATTATTAGTTCTCAATCTCAACATTTACGGGAGAACCAAGCAAATTCTGGGCCCCACCAGCAGTTGCAACACTTACATAATGACCAGCAAAAGCCTCAGGCTCAACAAGCACATGCCTATGCAGATACATTTCTAATGCGTAATAATCATGAGCAACAACAGTCCACTGTGCCTTCTCAATTTTATGAAAGGTCAATCTTTCCTGATTCAAACTTAATTTTGTCATCGAATGTTCCATCAAGTTCTGTACCTGGTGTTGTAGTATCTGCTTATCCTGAAGGAAACACTGACCTCTCTAACTGTTCCCAACTTGGTCTTTCGATGATTAACCAGCAGAGTCAGCAGCCATTAGTACTGAAACAAACTATGGCTCAGGTGACTCCTTTTGATGGTAAAGTTATGCTTCCTTCATTTGTGGAGAACGATAGTTCATTTGTGGAGAAAAATAATTCTGATGATATTGAAAATTCTCCTAGTACCCATAAACATGCACCATTTGGGCTTAGCAAGGATCCGTCTTTCTTCCGCTCTATTGCAGCTCCTAAGTTAACTTTGAATCCAACTGTCAGTGATCCATCTAGCACTGCATTTGTTGCTTCAAATGTTCATAGCTCTCTCTATGGGTATTTGGATGAATCTTCAAACTTACTGCAGAATGCTGGAGAGATTGGTCCACTGGCGCAAACATTTGTTAAGGTAAGAGCTACAATCCAGATGAAGGTTCCACTTCATTAAGTTGGATCCCAAACAATTGCATTCTCCATGCAGGTTTATAAATCAGGATCAGTTGGAAGGTCATTAGACATATCACGGTTCAGCAACTACAATGAACTGCGCATGGAGCTGGGTCATATGTTTGGTATTGAGGGTCTATTGGAGGATCCTCGTAGATCAGGCTGGCAGCTTGTATTCATCGACAGGGAGAATGATGTACTTCTCCTTGGAGATGATCCGTGGGAGTAAGAAATTGTTCCAGGCATCTTTAGTAATGTTTAGATTAGAATAAGAAACCACTGCATTTGTTATTGGTTTATACTTTCTGATTCATTTAGAAGTTGGCTAAATTTCATGATTTATTTGTGGTGTTTGCATGCTAGACTTATGCTTAAATATTAAGTGATTGCTTTGAAGATTGATTAAAAAGTGCATACTCTATATGTGCCTTGTAAGAATATGCATGCGGAGAGGGATTGTCATAGCATGTGCATTTTTTTCCTGGACCAGGGGAATTCTGTTATTTTACCTCATGACAGATCTTTCTGGAATTATTCTGCTTTCTTTTTCATTGAAAAGAAAGTGGACTGATTGGAGTTTCACATGAACTTTCAATATAGATTCTGAGGACTGATTGTACGTGTAGCACATATTTTTAATGTGGGTGTTCTCAGTAGATAGGATTTGAATTGAAAAGCTACGTTGCTCAGAGTATATGAAATATCCAGCATTTGTTTTGGATCTAGCTGGCAAACATATCCTACCAAATCTGGAATTGGAACGAGGGAGATTGAGGTGCCTGACACTTCATACTCTTACCAAGATCTTATCAGGTTGACATGGGTGCATGGTAACCCAAAAGTCTAGAATTTAAATTTATTTGCAGGAAGAAGTAGAGTAATAGATGTCTTGGATGAATGATCGAGAGAGAAATAGAATTTTGAAGTAGCACACAGTTTTATGTGAAATAACGCTGAAATTGGTTGACTCAAATGGTACACTTAAATGACTAAGTTTTGATTATGAGCTATTGGAAATGCATCAACTGCTTATTCCTTGTAACTAATGAAGTCCAACACAATTTTTTTGTTTAGCTTCTACATGATTTGTTGTTTAAATACCTTCATTTGGCTCTAAATGCAGATCATTTGTGAATAATGTTTGGTATATCAAAATACTTTCTCCAGAAGAGGTTCAAATGATGGGAAAACAAGGGATTGAATCCATATGCTGATCCCCTTGCACTTCAAGGTATTTGAAATATATGCAGCCATAGTGATGGCCTTATTTTCCAATTAGTCCCAAATAGAATCTATGGTTAGTATGATTTTAATTTAATTGAATTTTTTTATGTTTATTCCTACTCGATCTATTTGGTCCAAATCTTACACCATCAGTTTAATATAGGCTTTCATTTCATTGTTCATTCAATGAATCAATAATAGTTTCTCTCTCTCTCTCTCTCTATATATATATATATTGTAAGCTTACTGTTGCATAAAAATCTTGTTCATGCTGCATCAATTGTAGATGTGTTTGAGAGATTTCAATTATTTTCCAACTTTGATGGATGAGATGGTTTTCAAGAGTTGCCTCCATCAGATATTACATTTTTACCTTCCCTAATTGGCTGGCTTACCTTATTGATGTGGACTATTGAGGAGTTATAAATTAGAATTCCAGGTTTAAAATTTTTTTACTTTGAGTAAGTCAAGAGAAAATTAGTAAATTTGTATTATTATGATGGGGAATAAGTTATTTGTAGAATAGGGCTTTATTTCCATGTTTAAATAAGTAGGATTATTTCTTTTCAAATTTAATTTAGTTTATTTTTAAGTTTAATTTGGTTGGGGTCTTTGGATGCTAAATCTTTCCTCTATTTTGAGGCATAGACAAAGGCATGCAATGCAGGGTAACATTCCTGCCGTGTGACCTCGGAAACAACCTCTTATAAATGTAGGGTAAGATTAGGTACAATAGACTCTTCCTTGGGACCCCGCATTGGCGGGAACTTCGTGCATCAAATTTTCTTATTTTTTGAGACAAAGGCACGCAATATGTGCGATGCAGAGCCACAGTTTCACCTTTTTTGTTTTGGTGCTTTATCAAGTGGCATTAGAGAAGTTTGCCAAACTCCTGGTTCGATATTCATTGTGTCTCTCTAGCCCAATTCATCCTCTTCCGTATTTTTGCACAACTCAAACTTCTACACATTCTGGGTGCCCAAATTGAGCCTCCATACACCTACTATTGCACCGCCCTCAATACAATTTAATCGACTTTCACTTTGTGCATTGACTGTTTCCTAGTAGATGCTGCATGAGTCTGTCCTCCATGCGAGCCCTTGATAAGTTTACATCCAGCCTTGCTCATCCATTGAAGCATAATGGCAAAATTTGCGCACCATGGGTGAAGGCCTCAGCAGCCTCCACCAGCAGTGGCCGCTTCCAACTTCCTCTTGAAGCACCAAATTCATGGAGGATCACAGCTACAATCTATCCTCATCGAGAGCCTAAAACTTTGCTTACTGAGTGCCAAAGCACCACATAGAATGCTCATGTTTCAGCATATCACTTCGCTATAGATCCACCTTACATCTGTCAAATCCAGCCACAAGCAATTCATGCAATTTTTGCTTGCACCTAGAACTATTGGGTTCATCACCTCTCACATTGTAGAACAACTGCTTCTAGTTTTGACACTCAGCCTCAATGCCTACCTTCAATTTGCAGAAGATTCACTTGCCCAAGAAGACCTATGAGTTGGCAGATTCATCCTGTTCTTCATTGACATTGCCAGAAGGAAGAAGACCATCTCTTAATCTCTCTTGTTGTCAATGCTAGATTCCAGATCCGCAACCAAGAGCTGAAACCAGGACCTATTTGTTTCCCCATTCACCTTTTTTTCCCCTTGTGTGCGCTCCAGTGAGATTCCAACTGGCAACGCCTGGGTGAATCAATCTTGAGTGGGTGCCATCTATAAAAGAGATTTGAATAAAAAAAATGTTGCAAGTATTTCCCATTATTAATTGAGATATATTGCAAGGTGTCCGGTCTTGTGCAAGAATTGGAACCAGTTCTAGATTTGAAATCTTAGTGAAGATAAATATCAAGTCCATTCTCTCAGCCATGTGATTAAAATGAAGCCTTGTGCTAACCTCTACAAGGGATAGACTCACACCATGATGGTTCAATCATTTTAAAAATTGTTTTTGTTTATTTTATTAGTTATTTTAGATTTTATGCATGAAATTTTTTCTCATAAAACTGCTAGATATCATTATAACGTATTCGCAGAAAGTACCATTATATTTAGTTTCTTGGGCTGCACCTTTGCATCCCTCGTATAGTTGTTCATAGAATTGATCCATCATTCAAAAATGAAAATAATATTCTCTTCATCGTGCTCTAGTTTCTTATAATGCATTGTATTAGTATCATTGTTTGTTACTATGCTTAGGTTGTCATAACGAGAGTACACACCATCACTGCTATGTTGTTGAAACAACTGCATATATAGAGAGAGGATAAAGCAGGTCAAAAAGGCCTTAAGGATTTATATGTGACTCAATGAATAACATAAACTTTCCTCAATGGTCATATTACTTATGAGCCATTTAAGAAGTAGATCAATTTTTTTGGAAACAATAATCTATATAGATCTAGGCATAATAAGGTAGGAAATCTCTAATTTTGACTATTCATTAGATATGAATGCATTTCTTGATTGGTTAGTTGAATTGGAAAAGTATTTTGATTATAATACTCTCTAGTGAATGAGCACAAATGATCAATAAAAGAAAATTGGCATAATGTTTAAAATCCAAATTTACTTGGATATCTAGAACTCTAACCCATTACGTATGGTCCCAGATAAAATGTTGACAGATAGAAAAAGTGGGACAGGTATTGCAATATTAGGGAATAGGCTTGGTGGTCCCTTTTATCAATTCATTAGCGAACTCAGGTTAGAGTTTCTAAGAGAAGTTAGATTAGTTTCATTTATTTCAGTAGATGAGTCCTATTATAAATCTACAACTATTCAATACTATAATCAACACAAAATTTCATAACAAAAAAAGAAAAAGGATAGTCCGATCCACTAAGTTCCCGTCAATGCGGGGTCTTAGTAATGGTCTATTGTATGTAGCCTTATCTTGCATAAGGGTGAGTATTTGGTTAAAATCAAACTTATTTTTTTTTCGAACTAACTGAATCGATTGAATTTTTAAAAATAACAGATCAAATTGAATTAATCTAATTTTTCTAATTAGGGTATAAAATTCGGTTTCGGTTTAAAAAATAGGTTATAAAAATTCATTTTGGTCTAAAAAATTAGTTTATTCAGTCTACTCGGTTTAATTGAATAAGAAAATTTAAAACTGAACCTAAACCGAATTAATCAATTTTTTAGGAAAAAAAATTGAAATTCTGAATAAACCAAATCGAATTTTAAAATTCAGTTGGTTTGTTTGATTTATTCGAATTTTTGCTCACCTCTAATTTTGGATTGCAAGAGGGTATTTCTAGGCCTCGAATCCGTGATCACCAGGTCATACGATAACAACTTTATCGTTGCGTCAAAGCTCTGCTTCAGTTGAGTTTCTGCTTTAAAGAAATATTTGAAAAACATGCAAAATACAAGTTGAAAAAGAAATATCCCAAAGTGAGTTTCAACTTTAAAGAAGCTGCCCAAAGCCTTGAGTTAAAATCTGATTGATCTATAATTGAGTTACCTCATTTAACTCCACAAGGGTCTTATGATGGTAGCTCTTTTAAGAGGCATCTTCGCTAACTAAAAGATGACCAATATCATTATCTCACCTAGTGATGCGTCTCCTGAGGATAAAGAAGCTTTAATGAGTCGTAAGACTAGACCTTAAAGGTGTCCCTTATGACTAGGAGCTTTTAGGGAATATTCAACATACCAATTCATGACTTAGACCTACAAATAATGACACATTCTAGCTACCTTGAGAAACCAAAAGAGAAAATTCAAATAAAAAAGAAAAAAAAAGATAAGAACATGAGTTTTTTTGTTTTTTTTTTGTTTTGACAAACACTAATTATTTTTGGGCTTTTATTGGTATAACCCTTTGTAATCATTTATGAGGGTAAAGTCCATAAAGTTGGTTGTCTTCTCTATTTTTTCCCATTTCATTCTGTGTTTTATTGAGCTTGTGCAAGACACATGTCGATGCTCGTAATGAGGAATCATTATAAAGTATATGGTGAAGAAATAGATTATACTTCTGCATTCATGAGCTTAAGCAGTCTCACAACAGCTCTTCTAAGAGATTTCTTGTTTATTTTATTGAGCTATATTATGACAAAATTAATTTTAATGTTTATGCACCTAGCTTGCTAACTTAACAATAGTTTAATTTCAAAGTAGAGGATTTGTTATCTCACTAGAAGATGTTCGAGCTTCCAAAATTGCATCACTAGAAGATGTTTTGATGCTTTGAACATCATCTTGGAAGTGTTTTTGCCTCATGATTAGTCATGATTTTTCCTTATTGGAGGTGACAAGACAGACTGCAAATAGAAGATTCTTAAGGATCAGAAAATAAATTGAGATGCAATTATATTTACTCTTTGGAGGAGATGATTAAAGGAAATGTTGATGCAAAAATTATGTGCTTTGTGTCGGATTGAGACGCACGTGAGACAGAGGGGGGTGAATCACGTGATTTTCAAAAACTCGTCTTTTCGGTTTTGAAATCAAAGTATAAACAACGGAAAAAGAAAATGAAAATAAAGAACGTAAGAAAAACACGGACGATTTTACTTGGTTCAGAGCCTTCGGCGACTCCTATTCCAAGATCCAGGTCCCACGAATTTATCGATGGGTAAATCACTATAAACCTCTTCCGGTACCTCCGGAAGAGAATCAGGTACAGAGAAAGAAGGAACAAGTGCAACACTCTGCAGTTGTCCTATTGGAAATACAACAACAACAAAGTCTTTTCCCACTAGGTGGGGTCGGTTGTATGAATCCTTTTACGCCATTGAGATTTATCTCCTATTATATCATCATCTATATTTAAATAAATTTTATCTTGTTTTATTGTTGTTAACTAAGTTTTTTTTGGTCTTCCTCTTCCTCGTTTGATATGCATGTTTATCATAGTTTCATATCGCCTAACTGGAGCATTTATTGGTCGTATAAGTACATGTCCGTACCATCTTAAACGTGTCTCTCGGAGTTTTTTTTTGGTCTCTCTAATGCTCTCATTTCTTATTTTGTCCCTTCTCGTATGTCCACACATCCATCTTAACATCCTCATCTCTGCAATTCTTATTTTTGCTCATGTGCTCGAGTCATAGCCCAACATTCAGCACCATATAACATAACAGGTATAACCGTCATTTTGTAAACTTCCCTTTAAGTTTTAGAAGTACTTTACAATCACATAAAACACTCGATGCTAACCTCCATTTCAACCATTTGCTTGTATTCTATGTAAGACATTTGTCTCAATCCTTCTATCGTTTTGCCAAAATGATCTTAAATACTTAAAGCTCTTAGTTCTGATAACTCATCATATTCTATCTTAACAATTGTTTCATTATGGCTAATATTTGCTAAACTTAAATTTTATATATTCTGTCTTTACTCTATTAAGTCTAAAACCTTTCACTTTTATTTTTTCAAGATTCTAGTTTAGCATTTACTCGTCTCATCTACCAAAATAATATCATCTGCAAACAACATGCATCGATACTGGGTCTTGAATGTCCAGTGAGTTCGTTCATAATTAGTGTAAAAGATAGGGACTTAGAGCTAACCCTTGATCTTTACTCCGCCTGAAGTCTTTACTCTGGTCGTTACATCCTCATACATATCCTTAATTAGTTTAATATATGTTACGCTAACACCTCACTTTTCTAAAATTCTCTATATAATTTCTCTTGGGACTCTATCATAAGTTTTTTTTAAGTCAATGAATACTATGTGTAGATTTTGTTTTTGCTCTCGATATTTTTCAATTAATTGTCTAAGATGTATAGCTTCTATTGTCGACCTTTCAGGCATGAACTCAAATTGATTTTCTGTCACTGTGGTCTCCTTCCTTAATCTTTTTTCTATTACTTTTTCCTAAAGTTTCATAGTATGACTCATTAGTTTAATATCTCTATAATTTATACAATTTTGTATGTCTCCCTTGTTCTTATATAAGGGAACTAGAATACTTATCCTCCATTGATCAGACATTTTTTTCGTTTTCAATATCATATTAAATAATTTTGTTAGCCATTCAATATCTTGTTTCCCTAAACACTTCCATACCTCTATCGGAATATCATCTGGTCCAACGACTTTTCCATTGGGCATCTTATTTAAAGTTTGTTTTATTTCTAAAGTTTGAATTCTACGATAAAAATTAAAATTTTTATGCTCATTTGACCTAATTAAATTACCTAAGTTAAGTTGGTCATCTAAACCTTCATTAAAAAGTTGATGAAAATACCTCTTTCATCGCTCTTTTATTTCTCCATCGTTTACTAATACCCTATTACATTTATCTTTAATACATTTTATTTGGCTAAGATTTTTTGTTTTCCTTTCTCTCATTTTAGCTATTCTATAAATGTCTCATTCTCCTTCTTTTGTATCCAATTTTTAATATAATCGTTCAAAAATTTCATTCTTTGCTTCATTCATTACTCTCTTAGCTTCTGTCTTGGCTATTGTGTATTTTTTTAAGCTTTCCTCGTTCTTACAAATATATAATTTCTTATAAGCTATTCGTTTTTCCTTCCCTTTCTCTTGTACTTTCTCATTCCACCATCAAGATTCTTTACTTAGTGGTGCATGTCCCTTTGACTCATTGAGTACACTCTTAGCTATTATTTTCAACTTTGACATCATCTTATCCCATGTTGTATTAGAGGCATCCTATATTTCACCTAATGCTTGTACTTCTACCTTCTCCTTAAATATATTTTTGCTTCCCATCCTTTAACATCCACCACTTAATTCTAGGAATTGTATATATTTTCTTTCTATTGATACTATGTTTGAGGCGTATATCCAACACTATTACCTTATGTTGGGTAGTTAAGCTTTCTCCAGGGATGATTTTGCAACCTTTACAAATCTTTCTATCCTTCTTCCTAACCATAAGAAAGTCAATTTGCGATTTATTATTCTCACTTTTGAATGTGACTAAGTGTTCTTCTCTTTTCTTAAAATACGTATTAGCTAATATAAAGTCATATTCTATCGCAAAATCTAATATAGTTTTTCCTTCCTCATTCCTCGTTCCAAACCCATAACTCCCATGTACTCTCTCATATTCCTCATTTTCCACTCCGATATACCCATTTAGATCACCTCCTATTAAAATCATTTCATTTGGTGGAATATTTTGTAATATTTCATCTAAGTCCTTCCAAAATCTTGATTTGGTAGCTTCATCTAATCCTACTTGTGGTGTATATACGCTAATTATGTTCATAGTTTCTTTCGCCATTATTATCTTAAGGGTTATAATTCTATCCCCTTTTCTAACTATTCCTACAACTTCATCCTTTAACAAACTATCTACAATAATATCCACTCCATTTCTTGCTTTACTCTTTCCAGTGTATCATAACTTAAAACCCAAGTTCTCTATCATCTTTACTTTCTCGCATGTCCATTTTGTCTCTTGTACACACAAAATATTAATTTTTCTCCTAATCATCATATTTACTACCTCCATTGATTTACTAGTGAAAGTTCCTATGTTCCATGTTCCAAATAGATTATTAGTTTTATCCAAACATTCTACGGTTTGAGAACTTCATTTCCACCACAGTGGAGCAATCCAAGGCAAGAGACAAGTGCGTCGTCATGTGAAAATGTCTGATGTAAATGTTCTTCTTCATATACACTAACTTCAGGTGCATTATTAAAAGTTTGGTGTAAATAACATGGTGCCAACGTTCTTATAATATACATAAATTTGTAATAGTTTAATGGATTCATTCATTGAATATTTTTCATAGTTTGACGCGCAACCTAACGTAATCCTCCTTTATCCGGGCTTGGGACCGGTCGTCATGGACGGAGTTGTCCTATTGCAAATAATTAAAACTTAATTACAACTCGTTACCCAACACCTTCGAAGATTGCTTGCTTTGGCTCGGTGTTGGTCAGTTCCTCGGCAGTAGTCGGGCGTGTCGTAGCAGGGTCACAGCAGTAGGCCGGAATCTCAATCGGATGCGTAGAAGGTTGTATATCAGTTGTTTCAGAAGCTTTGGGCGAGCAGCCTTAAATTGAGCATGGAAGGCGTCTTCTATAGCCATGGAAGGCGTCTCCAATGAGGCAAGTTTGATCCCGAACAGCCCGACACTTATCCGCTGCGACACTAAAATTTTATCCAATGGAAGGTGCCTTGTATAGCTATGGAAGGCGCATGGAAGGCGCCTTCTATGAACAGTACGAAGGTGCCTTCACTGCTTGAAGGCGCCTTCGGACACTGTTCATCCGAAGACAATTTTCTTCTTTTTACTCTGCAAAACAATGTTAGTCCAAAAATATCCTGCAAAACAAGTCAAGGTCTCAGTTTAGGGATCCCAAATAGACCTAAACTGAATTGACGCCTACTATCTCTTCAACTGAGACGCGTCCTCACTTGGTCATTCTCCTCCAACTGACCTTAACTTACCTGTTTGCTAGACATCCAGTCAGTCCGTCGACCTGGACTTCGTGCCAGCTATCTGGTTGGTCCGTCGATCTAGTTGGATTTCGTACCAGCTATTTGGTGGCCCGTCGACCTAGCTGGATTTCGTACCAGCTATCCGGTGGCCCATCGACGTAGCTGGATTTCGTACACACTGAATCAAGTGGTTAGATCACAACAAAGCCTAACTTAATTTACTTGTCATTCATCAAAAACCCGAGTTAGACCATTAGTGCAAACCGCACCAACAATCTTTTCCTTTTTGATGCAATGACAACTTGGGTTAAGTTGGGGGAAAAATGCAATCATAAATAAACACATGATATGGTTTAAGTTTTTCGGATTTTGATTTGTTTGAACTTAACCCCTTAATCCTCCCCCTTTGACATTCATAAAAAAAAATCATGAATAGACAAAAAATTTACTAGAGAAAGTAAGAAACATTTTTACAATAATTTTCAAGATTTCTTTTAAGGGAGGAAAGAAAAAAAATGTATAACCATAAAAACTTGTTTAAAACATATATTTTAAAAAAATATGTTTAAAGATGGTTTTGAAACCACTTAGCCTTTCAAAAACAACTTATTAAAAATTTTATAGTTAAAAAAATAAGTTTTGAAAAGAACTTTTTCAAAATGTTTTCAAGACATCCTATAAAGCAGATTTTAAAGATTTTTTTTTAAATATTGTATATTAGTATTTTCACAAGAGAAATAAAGTTGAAAATACTTTTAAAGCTACTAACTTTAGAAAATTTAAAGTTTTCAAAATTTTTTTTTAAAGTTAAAGTTCTCCAAGATAAAAGTAAAAATACTAAATGTTGCAACATTAAAAATTGTTTTAAATTAGTTTGGAGAAAGTTAAATAGTTTTCAAAATAATTTTTCAAAACATGTAATAATTTTAAAAGTGGATTTTTGAAAAAGTAAAACGGAATGTTTTCAAAGTTTTGTGGACTTATTTATCCTCCCCTGAACCTGAGAGTACTTCAAAATAATCTAATCAACTACAAATTGTCCTTAACTGTCTAACCGTTGGTTACTAATTATCAAAGGATAGCAGTGTTCACTTGGTTAGTTATGTTAAATCTTTTTATCCTGTTAGTATTTGGCTAACCTGGATTACTTAACCTAATCACTATAAATTTGGTATTTTAATGCCCAAACTTATGTTGATGCACTGATATAAGAATCTTAAGTCCAGGCAAACTATCTATGCATCTCACTCTTTTCTAAGTTTGGAATACACAAACAAGGTAGCCCTAATGTGTTGGTGAGATACTCAAGTTCTAAATCTATAGGAGCATGCTTTCTATGGGTTCGATCTAGACTAAGGTTAAAATTGATTTTGAAAATTCTAAAAATAAGGGAATTTTGAGAAAAGTACATAAAGAATTTTGCCCTAGAATTTGGAAATGTTGAAAATAATATTGAAAATATTGATCATAGTCTATTAAACACATTCCTAACTGACGTCATAAATTGTTAAATTCACTTTCAGGGAGGGGTTTAGTGAATATGCCCGCTAAGTTTGACTTGGACTCAATGTAATTGGGTTCAATTTACCACATGATCTCTGATAAAGTGGTGTCTAATTTCAATGTGTTTGGTTCTTGAATGATGCACAGGATTTTTTATCAAATTAATTGAGTTAACATTGTCAATTAATACTTTTGTTTTTGTAAAGTTTAAATTAAAATCTTTTAGAGTGTGCATGATCCATAACAATTGTGCAACGCATTCTCCTATTGCTATATATTCTGCCTTAGTAGTAGATAAGACAACACAATATTGCTTTCTACTAAATCAACTGACAAGTGATGGGCTAAGTACTGACATCCACCCCTTGTACTTTTACGGTCTAGTTTACAGCCAGCATAGTATGAGTCAGAGTAACCTATAAGTTCAAAATTGATTGTTTTAGGATATCAAATTTCTACATTTGAAATTCCTTTTAGATATTTGAAAATTCTTTTTACGTTAGTTAAGTGAGATTCTTTAGTACAAGTTTGGTATCTAGCACACATACTAACGGTAAATAAAATATCAAGTCGACATGCAGTCAAGTATAGAAGGCTACCTACGACATTTCTATAATATTTTAGGTCAACTGATTTTCCATTTGAGTCATTATCTAAGATTGTGTTAGTTATCTTTGGTGTTTTCCATTTTTCCTTCATTAGTTTATTTAATTTGTAGTCCTAAAAAGTAAGTTAGCTTACCTACTAAGCTTATTTCGAATTTTTGTTCCATTAAGGTTATGAATTTTTGTAAGAATTCTGAATTAGTTGAACCAAAGATTATGTCGTCTACATATAATTGGGCTATAAATATATATTGTTTGATTGACTTTATAAATAAGGTTGGGTCAATTTGTCCTTAACTGAACTCTTTGGAAATTAGGTAGGAGGTCATCCGTTCATATCAGGCTCTAGGTGCTTGTTTAAGACTATATAAGGTCTTTTTAAGCTTAAAGACATAGGTATGATGATCTAGACTCTCAAATCCAGGTGATTGACCTACATATACTTTTTCTTTTATTAGCTCATTTAAAAAGACGGATTTAACATTTATTTGATAAAGTTTAAATCCTTTATGGGATGCATAGCTAAGTAGCATTCTAATAGATTCAAGTCTTAGTTACTAGGGCATAGGTTTCATCATAGTCAAGTCGCTCGACTTGACTAAACCTTTTAGCCACTACTCTAGCCTTATTTTTAATAATTTTTTCATTTTCACTTAGTTTAGTTCTGAAAATCCATTTTGTTTCTATTATCTTTTTATTGTTAGGTGGTGGTACTAAGTCCCAGATTTTGTTTATTTCAAATTAGGCTAGTTCTTCTTACATGGCTATGATCCAGTATGAGTCAAGTAAGGATTCTTCTATCGTTTTGGGTTTAATTTTTTAGATCAAGGATATTTGATTTAAATTTCTAAAGGATGATTTAGTCTGAACTCTTAGGTCTGGGTCACCAATTATTTGGTCAATTGGATGATTTGGGTTTACTCTTATGGTTTTAGTAGGTTCATTCAGTTGAAGTTGATCTTCTTCTTCGTGACTTAGGTTTTCATTGACTCTCCCTTGGCTAGTGGTACCTCAAACAAATTCGATTGTTTGATTCTGGGTTTGTTCTAGGTTTTGGTTGGACTCTTCAAATTTTATATTTGAGGTTTCTTCAATTCTTAGTGTAATTTTATTATATACTCTGTAACCTCTACTGTTTAGCGAGTAGCCTAAAAGATTCCATTTTCTATTTTTGAGGTAAATTTTTCTAAGTATTCTTTTGTATTTAGTATATAGACTGAGTATCCAAATACTTTAAAGTATTCAATATTGCATTGTTTATTATAATAGAGTTCAAATGAAGTTTTTTATTATGATTTTTGTTTATAGTGGCCCTGTTTTGTACATAGCAGACTGTGCTAACAGCTTCTGTCCAAAAGTATTTTGGTAGGTTATACTCATTTAACATTGTCCTAGAGGCTTTAAGCAGAGTCTGTTCTTTCTTTCTACTATTCTATTTTGTTAGGGTGTCTTAGGGCATGAATATTCGTGATGATAAACATTTTTAAGGCAGAATTGATTGAAGTTGTGATTTCTAAATTCGTTTCCGTTGTCACTTCTGATTCTTGTAATTTTTTTGCCTTTTTCATTTTCAATTTTTTTGCAAAAATTAATAAAGTTTTCAAATGTTTCATCCTTATTTTTTAAGAATTTTATCTAGGTAAATCTAGAGTAATCATCTATTATTACTAGGCAATATAGACTTCCATTTATTGATTTGATCCCATGGGAGTCAAATAGGTCTAAGTGTAATAGTTCTAGTATTAAATTTGTTTGAAGTTGATTAGTTAATTTGTGAGTAGATTTTGTTTGTTTTCCTTGCTGAGAGATATTACAAATTGTTCAGTCTAAGTTAGGTAATTTTGGTAAGCATCTAACTAATTCATTTAATTTACTTGGATTTCTAAAGTTTGTGTGTGACATTTTTCTATGGCATAACCAAGTTTCTTCCTTTTGTGTTAAATAACATTTAAGTGAGGAAGTGGTTAGGTTAATTGCATAGATATTGTCTTTTCTAAATCCTTTTAGACTTATAGAAGGGTTATCTAAATGCTTAATTAGGCATTCAGAGGATAGGAACCTAATCTTATATCCAGAATCACACAATTAACTAATGATAAGAAGGTTGTATTTGAGATTTTCAACAAATAATACTTTCTTAACAATAAAATCAGTTTTAAGTTCAATATTACCTTGAGTTTGCCGTTGTTTCCAAAGGCAACTGTTCCTAAACTTTTGTATGTTAATTGAGTGAATTTGGTGTGATCCCCTGTCATGTGTTTGGAGCAACCACTGTCCAATATTCACTTGGTTCTTACAATAGGTAGGAGTTAATATCAATTTAAATTTGAGCTTATTTTTAAATTTTTTTTTTAATTTTAAGTTTAATTTTAAATTTTAAATTTTAATTGATAAATTATCATTTGATTTTCAATTTTAAGTTCCTTAGTCATTTCATCCGATCTATATTTTCAATCAGAGAATCCTATGATTTTGTGAGATGAATTAAGTTTAATTTTAGGGTTGAGTTTAATTTTGTGTTAGATTCAAGTTTAGATTTGGGTTCAACAAATAGATATTTTTTGGATAAACTTCTGGGTTATGGTGAGTCACTTGGATATCATTAGAATAACCATGCCTTCGAGGTTTTCCAAATTGTCCTATCCACTGAACTTAATACAAAACCTTGGTCTAACTAGTTAGGATCCGTAAGGGGTAGCTTCAGTTAGTTCCACTAACTCAAATGCACCAGGTCGAAGCCATATTTTCCTAGACATGCATAGACATAGTTTCCCTAACATACTATCATCTAAAACTTCACCAGTACTTTTGTCAAGTTAAACTATTGTCCTTATTTTAGTTTATCCTAATTATGGGTAAGTTATTGTTTTGGAGGTGCCAACTAATTTGGAGTCTCCTCCTGAATTTTTAAACATTTTAAGTTTTGGATTTATGTCGATTACTTTTATAGTATACTTGATTATAATTTTTGTTTATATTGTATTTATTTAAGTTAAGTTTAAATAACTTAAGGTTAACTTAAGGTTTTTCTTTTGTTTTGTATTTATTTTTGAAGAATTGACTTTAGAGTTTAAGGAGAGTCTTTTGATTTATATAATAATTTTTATCTTTAGGTATGTAATATTGATTGAGTCCTACTTGTGTGGTTAGACACGTTTTCGGAACCCAAGCTTTATTTTGATTTTCATAAATAGTTAATTTCCTATTTAAGCATGCAATGATTTTAAAATTTTTTTTATTTAAACTAAAGTATACCTCATCGGAACCTTTGGAAACAAGTATGGACTCGTGGCTCGACTCGGGCTCGGACCCGTCTTTCGATTCACTTTCTTATTCTGGTCCGTACACCATCAGTGCGAGGTAGTTGGAATGCTTCGTTTCTTAGTTGTCTGAATCTTCCCCTACCGATTCGTCCCACGTTGCTTTAAGAGCCTTCTTCTTTTTCAGATTCGGGCAGTCGATCTTGTAGTATCCCTTCTTATTGCATCTGAAGCAGGTCACGTTCTTGTTGTTGGAGTTGGAGGTGGAGTTGATCTTCTGCAGGTCTTGTTTGCTGAAATTCTTTTTTTCCTAGTAAATATTTTTCTTACCAAGTTCACTAAGTGTTCATCATCTGAGTCTGGGTCAAACTCGACTTCAGGTTCCGGTTTGGATTGGACTTGTCTTTTGATGACCTTGCAATAAGAGCAAGACCTTTCTTGAATTTGGCATTAGTCTGTTCGTGCAGTTCTAATTCACAGAATAATTCATCTTGTTTTAACTTTGACAAGTTCCTCGAAATCTTATAGCCATCGACGATGGATGCCCCGAGTGCGTTTCGAGGAAATGTGTTTAAGGCATGCCTTATCAGATCCCGGTTCTCTAATTGGTGGCCGATTATGTGGAGTCCGTTGAGGATGTTCTTTATCCTCGCGTGCAGTTGACGGACAGTCTCACCTTCCTACATTTTGACATTAAACAATTTATTTAAAAATAAATCTCTCTGTTACCTTAGCGTCATTGGTTTCCTCGTGCAGTTCTATGACTTGTCCCAAAGTTCCTTTGCGTTTTCGTGTGGGCCGACGCGGTTCAGCTCTTCTTTCGTTAGTCCGCACTGAATTGTGTTGAGAGCTTTGAAGTCGATCTACGTTTTTTTCTTCATTTCTGGATTCTAATGTTCCAAGTCCTCCGGCGTTGCCGACGGGAGCTTTGTAGCCTCTGGTGATGTTGAATCACTGGTCGAAGGGCGGTCTTCAGGTACACCTCCATCCGCTTCTTCCAGTAGGGGAAGTCGTCACCGTTGAATAGGGGAGGACGAACGGTGTTGTACCCTTCAAGTTGTGCCATTTTACAACTATAGAAAGAAAAACTAAAATGAGGTACCAAGACTTAGTCTTGAATTAGAAGTGTTTGAGATAAATAAAATGTAGAAAAATTTGAGAGGTGTTGCATCAATCTCAAATTAAAATCGAACGAAAATAATTATCTGAATAGATAAAGTTTTACCAATTCAGATAGAACAAAAAAAAAAAAGGCAATTCCCCCGGCATGATTGTGGTTGCACCAAATCAGAGCAAAACCTGCTCTGATACCACTTGTTGGATCGAGACGCACGTGACGGACATTTTTACTTGGTTCGGAGCTTTCGGCGACTCCTACTCCAAGACCCAGGTCCCGCGGACCTAACGATGGGTAAATCGCTATAAATCTCTTCCGGTACCTCCGGAAGAGAGAATCAGGTACAGAGAAAAAAGGAACAAGTGCAACACTTTGCACTTGTCCTATTTCAAATAATTAAAACTTAATTACAGCTCATTACCCAACACCTTCGAAGATTGTTAGCTTTAGCTCGGTGTCGATTGGTTCCTCGGTAGTAGTCGAGCGCAACAGCGTCGTAGCATGGTCATAGCAATAGGCCGGAACCTCAATCAGATGCGTAGAAGCTTGTATATCAGTTGTTTTAGAAGCTTTGGGCGAGCAGCCTTAAATAGAACATGGAAGGCACCTTCCATAGTCATGGAAGGCGCCTTTAATGAGGCAAGTTTGATCCCGAACAGCCCGGCACTTATCCGCTGCGATGTTAAAATTTTATCCTGTGGAAGGCGCAGTCATAGAAGACGCCTTCTATGAACAGTACGAAGGCACCTTCACAGCTTGAAGGCGTCTTCGGACACTGTTCATCCGAAGGTAATTTTCTTCTTGTTGCCCTGCAAAATAATGTTAGTCCAAAAATATCTTGCAAAACAAGTATTAGGACAATTTAATAATAATACAGAGTAGTAATTAGTTTCTGTCCTTCCAGGACCAGGAACTAGTTAAGGTCTCAGCTTAGGTCTTAGCTTAGGGATCTCAAATGGACCTAAACTGGACTGACGCCTACTGCCCCTTCAACCGGGACGCGTCCTCACTTGGTCACTCGTCTCTCGTGATTTACCTTAACTCACCAGTTTGCCAGACATCCGATCAGTTCATCGACTTGTCTAGACTTCGTGCCAGCTATCCGGTCGAGTTGTCGACCTAGCTGGATTTCGTATTAGCTATCCGATCAGTCCGTCGACCTAGCTGGATTTCCTGCACAGTTAATCAAGTGGTTAGATCACAACAAAGCCTAATTTAACTTGTCATTCATTAAAACCCGACAGTTTGGATGTCAATTTCTAACTCATTCAAAAGGATGCCTGAATTACAAATTGAAGATGCTACCAGCTCCTTTGGAATTGAATTGTGAATGCTGTGAATTACTTAGGAAGTTTTTACTTTGGTAGTTTCAAATTAGAAAGTTTAAATTTTACAAGGTGTAAGATTTTACTCTTGAGAATAGGTAAATTTGTATTGTTATTTTAGGGAATAAGTTATTTAGAAAATAGGTTATTTGTTTACAAGTTTGAATAAGTACTTTAGGTAGCATTATTCCTTTTCATGTTTGTTTTGGTCATTCAGAAGTTTATTTTGATTTAGGCTTTTTAATATTATGAATTTGATAAAATTTTGGTTGTTCTACAATCTTTCCTTTGATGAGAGATGTCAGTGGAGGCACGCAATAAATGAGATGCCAATGGAGGCACATGGCTTTATCTTCTGTCCTGGTGCTGCATTACTTACTATGAACTTTGTAGATCTTAGGACAATTCCCTTTAGGAATTTAAGAAATTGTGACGAGTAGTGGAGGATAGGAATGAAATGATAGTGGAACTACAATTAGGAAATATTTCTATTATGAGTTCATTTGTGTGATCAACCATAGAAATATTGATTCTATTTAAATTGAATTCATGGGGAATGTATTATTTTTCAATTCAAATTCATAGGGTGGAATGGGGTGGCTATCTGCCCACCATAATTTTTTCCTTTGCAACACATTCATTACTTGTAGGATCCATCATTTTTTAGGGAATCAACGTGGTGTTAGTAGCCTCTTTTACTCGTGGTATGTGAACTTCATGACATGCAAGTGATGGATCATGTTACTAGAGAAACATGGAGAAGACCACAAGAAGTTATCATTTGAATGAACTACATCTCAAGTTGTATCGGTTTGTCAACTATGTGGGTTTTGTTTGTTTCAGGACACCCTCACCCTCAGATAAGAGAATTGATAAAGCATTGTTAGACTCAACTACCGTCCTGAATCATCTAAACTTATAAAGTTACTTTATTAGCTCATAGCTTATCATGTGGGAGTAAATTAGGATATCTTCTTTAAACTTATAAAGCTTCTTTATCAACTTAAACTCATTATGTCAAATTAAATTAGGCGTTGCAGATTGAATCTCATTTCTGGTGCTCAGTGTGAAATTTGTTTGATCAGTTAGAACATGAACTGTTTTTGGGTTGTTCTTGAGAAATTACGTATGCTTTATCAGTTACTTTTCCTTTGAAGAAGATGCCTTTTTATATCAATTTTTACTAAATTAACTTTCCATCTTTCTCTTATACAGATTTCGAGGTTGTGCTCATGTGATGATTGATCGTATGCAACCAAGATAATTAGGACGTCCCATCGGTTTACTCTGTTCTACTAGTTGTATTTGGCAAGTACTTGTCAGCTCAAAACTTGTTATTACGATGATGATATGAAGTTTGAGCTTTGCTGTGTGTTGTATTTTCCAGTAGCACAAATCTCCTTAAAATATATTGTCGTGAACACTGATAATTACTAGATTGCTGTTTGCAGATTAAGATGTTATTACTGTTTGCTGAAGAATTTTTAAAGTTTTGAGCATAAACGTGGTGGATTTTATGGGGTTCGCTGTTCTTGATGTTTATGTTCAGGGTGGAGTTCTTATCGAATATATTTTCTTCAAAGTCAAAGTGCTAATAGTAAGTTTGATTCATGCAATGAAATTGATATTTATAGTGAATAGAATAATTACTTGTAGGGAATCTGAGTTGGGGAATGAAATAAAAACATGTATTTTTGAATTTGATTTAGAGTATAAAATAGATGGAAACTTTTCATAATTGTGTTAACTTTGTTGTAATATTATAAATAGTATATAAGGATCCACTCTAACTAAAATTATGGTTCACTTAGTGTATCCATTTTGTGTCATTTGTTTGGCGTATCTATTTGTCTCTCAACCAGTCAGTTCCTTTGGTTTGCTAGGCTCAGCTATTTTGGCCTTCTGGTATATGCACTTTCTTTTTTGGCACTATAGGTTTGTTTAGCCGAATGTACCTAGTCTGAGTAGGCTACTTAGTTCAACTAGGTCAGGTCTCTCGAAGACTCGACCTTCATCTAATTTGTCGAGTTTGCTCGTCTCAGTTTGTTTGCCTAGCTTAATCTATTTTGATCCATTGGGTTTGTTTTGACTTTGACAGTTCAAAATTTTTTTTAACTAAGTAATTTTATGAGTTTTGCACAGAGTGTTATTGTTATTCAACACAATTCATCATCAAGTTATAGAAAATGGACATAGATAAACCACAGGCCTAGGACAAACTCAGTGTATCAACCCAGATTATTTCACAAAATGACCAGAAAACAAGTGGCAAAACACAACCTAACCACCTCCTCCATGATAGTCCTCAACTAACAATGCTTGGTGCATAAACACCGGCGGCGGAAGCCGTGGCAATGCCCTCCATAGAAACCTTCAGTCTTGCAAACATTGGCACAGTTGCTGGCCCTGATGCAGAGCCCCTTAAACTTATGGCTCGCCGATTCGCATGTCCTCGCCTCTACCTCTTTCATCCCAATTCCTTCCACACACAGCAAAAATGTATACCAAGTACATAAGCACTTTATTCTTACTCAACAAGTTTCAAATATGAAGATATATAATTGAATCAGTAGAGAAAATAACCAGAGGAGGTCAGAAGCAGAAAGAGTAGGAGAATGGCTGGAACAAGTCTCCTGGAACCCTCCATGGCTGATCACAGGGAAGTTGAGTGAAACTGAATTAAGTGGTTCTTCCTTATATAGGGTAGAGGTTTAACAGGGTATTTGAGACATTTTAGTTGGGAATGTCACCCGTTTTCTAAAAGGTCCACTAGTGCATTATCATATGGACACTAGCTAGATATGATTCATTGTTGCTGTTCTCACTAGTTTTATGGTCTGGGATTCTGGCCTTTGTTGAAAAGCACTCACAAACATGTGTCCATAAAAGAGAGTGGAAAGATAAGATAGTGTAGAAAAACCATCCTGACAAAAGTACAAAAGAAAAAAAATTAAAGGCAAATAAATGTATGTGCCGACTTTAGACCATCATCAAGAGAGTGGCCACTAGAACTCTCCCCTCTGGAAATGAAGGTTCAAGAGAACTTACAGATGATCAAAGTTTGCACAACATGATCAGGTTTATGGAGCACCTTAAACTCACTTTTTCCTTCATATTAAGTGAAATTGTTAAAAATCGAAAAAGTAAGTGAGGAGCTGGCACTATTTAGTGTTTCAACCATTGGCTTCTGTTATCCATCTTTTTCCAAAGCCTACTCGACTCAAGTGGGTAAGTGGGTGGATGACAAAAGCAGCTGGCACAACGAAGAGTATCCACAACTTATAAAAAATACTTCATAAAGATGAGAGAAATCTCAAATGCAGTATTAGACTACTGCCTACCTTGGTCCATTCCAAAAAATAAAAATAAAAATAATCTCAGTTAATCTCATTGATTATCTCTAGTGATCGGTTCAGGATAAATTAAGAAGTGCATGCAGCAGTCAGCCTAGAAGTCCAACATTCTTTGGTTACACCCCCTATTTGAAGGAAATTTTTTTGTAAATACGTCGTAGTTGGGGTTTGAACCACGGATACCTGTGTGACAACTTGAATATTCTACCGCGACACCATGGCCCGAGGACTACCTTGGTCCATTCAAGAACTGAGGCAATTATCGAAGTGTTATTGTTCAGTCCAAAAAATCCATGCTCTTGTAGCTTGTTAAGTTTGCTCACTGATTTGTTTTCATGGACATTGCTAATACCAGTCTGCAATATTGTGCCAATGTCTGCAGGATTCCACCCCTTGTCAGCTGTGATTTCCAATATAGATTCAATAAAAATGTCATTACAATATGCAGCTAGCCAATTAATTAACAGATAAATTATCTGCTATTTTCATTCCAGCACATGGACAACAAGAGCTTTTTCTTCAGACTTAGCTCTTCAAATCCATAACAAATATTTGGTCTTTCCACCTTGAGAGCACGGATTTCACATTTACATTTTGAGCTTCTGAATATTATATCACATCTGGAAGTCTAATTTGTGTAAATCCAAGTTTGAATAATAGAATTATCCCCTCTTGCAGATCTTAAATCACTTTTGGACCTTTGCTAATAGTGAATCCCAACATTTTGTTCTGTGGTTTGCCAAAGCCTAGCTAAAGGCTCAAGTATTTGATTGTTTGAAGATCCACAAGTGGGAATTCGAAGAGTTGTGCTAACTATCACCATTCTCTTTATCTTTGCCTCCTAGGAGAATGAAAACTTTGAAAGGTTACGTTGATTCTAAGTTCATTGTAATGCGAAAAGGCAGCCAATATGATCTTTAAGTTGCGAACGGAGTCCTAATTTGCTCATGGTAAGAGGATAGTGCTATCCACAAATTAATGGATTTGAAAATCTTGATGCATACACTTCCTTGTGACCGCTCAATCAGCTCTAAAATTTGATGCAAATATCAGTTAATAAAATGGATAAGCAAGGAGACAATGAATTACCTTACCACAGCCCCTTCTTGCATCGAAGCCATTGCCCCCTCTTGATTATTAGCCAAGACAACTCCTTTGTTATGAAAAGATTGAGGGTAGATCGATTACTACAATTTCTACTCCTTTTGTTAGTTTTTTTTTTGTTGCACTAGTTCAAGAATTCCATGGCACAGAAGAAAATAACCTATAATAATTTCATTTGCCCTCCTTGACAATAGATCTAAATTCCATAGCCCTACACGAACCTTCCACTTTACGGATCAAAGTCCAATAGAAGTGATTCAAATCACTCATCAGTGATGGCTCCTTATAGAAGTATCAAATAAGGAGAATACATCTTACCCCAATACATTCCACATTGAGAATAAAAATTCAACATTAAAAGTGTTGGGGCTTGGGCTTATATCTTTTTCCCCATTCCTTTGATTGCAACACAAACTCAAATATATAAAAATGTTGTAATATCAAGAAACCTTCAAGCTCATTTGACAGGTATAAAGAAGAATTTTCTCTCATCCAGTTCTTATAAGTTTTCCCCATGGCTGTTTCTAAAAGTGACATGAAGTTAATTTTATCTTCTCCTACCATTTTCAATTGAATGGAAGTATTTTGTGTGATCTTCGTAACCTTCACCCATCATGTTTTAACTCTTTGTCGTCAATGCAATGCTTTCCGCTTGGAGTAGTTGATCCATTTCCATTTTGTTTCTTTTGTTCAATCTTTTATGTTGGTGTTAGGAGCAAAGCATTTAACCTAGAGTTTTGATGTATGACTACGGTTAAAATTAGGTTTGTTATGATATAACAAGTTATGTCAAGTATGCATGAGCAAGTTACTTGACAAGTGACAAAGTCTTAGTGAAGGTAGGAAAGTGAAGTCCTGGTTATGAACCAGACAGTGACTAAGTCCTAATAGAGCTAGGCATCTGAAGTCCTGATTGAGAGTCAAGTAGGAGTTAAGTCTCGGTTGGAAACTAAGCAAGAAAGTCCTAGCTGTGAATTAAATGAATCAAGTCCAAGTGGAGCCAGTTGAGAACTGAAGGCTTGACATATAAGTTCAAGTGGAGTAAACTGGGAGTTGAAGCTTTGTTGACAAGTTCAAGTGGACAAAGCTATGAGTTGAGACCGAAGAAGGGCTATATAAAGAGCATCGAGGCAGAGCTTGAAAATCACTCAAACACTCATTCTCTCAATCTCTGATACTCGATCGTGCTCTAGTGCTCTCTCACCTTCTGTGCTGCGACATGCTGCAACTTGCACTTCATTTCTGATCAGCAACACCTAAAGTAACATTTCATTTGTTTTTGTGTTGTCATATTCATTGTACTTGTACTTAACTTTTTAAATTTTTTCCTATAAGGTTTTCTCAACTCCAAAGGCTTTTTGGAAAGGAGAAATTTGAAATAAGAATCATATTTTTATAATTGTTGCACATGTCTATGTTTCTAATTTGGTTGATCAACTATTTGCATGCTCAATTTCTAATTAAGTAATTTGCATGCTTTCATTGTTTTGCTACACTTGATTGAATCAATTCTAAGTTATTTTTATTTTTATTGTGCTACTCTATTGATTCAATTATTTCAATTATTATCTGCTCATAACATTCATAATGCTATTCACCCCTTCTAGCGTCAAGTTCGATCCTACATTTTGAAGTTCCAAAGTAATAAAAGCTTCTCTACAAAACTAATTCTTTAACTTACCGCAAACGGTTCTTCATTTGGAGTTTTAAATACTAGGAGAGGTTCTAACAGATAAAAATGCCCTCTTGACATATTTTTATTGAGGAAAAGTTAACTCAGTATATTTTTTTTATTAGGTATTCAGATCTTATAACCCAACTAATTTTCAGATATATAGTCTGGTTCCACATTCCACTCATTAAGTAAATCTGAGAAGTGTGGTGGCTCCTGACGTGACATCCCAGCTTCACTAGTAATTTAATCACTATAGATATATCCTACGTAGAAATTGAACCCTAATTACTTAAAAAATACGCCCTATTTCTTACCACTACACCCAAGTTTAGGTGGCAATATAGTTAGTTGTTCTCAGATAGTAAAAAGGTTTTAATGCTTTATCAATGCTTCAACTTTTCTATTGATATTAATTCTATCTAAATTATTGCAACGAGGCACCCCACATCTGATTGGACACCAAGTATATCTTTTGTTTTGAATTAAAAGGCGTAAGATGAGCTGCTCCACAAGTCAATTTCTTATAGGAAATTTACCTCCAAGTTGTTCTCATATCGTTCGACCGTTCTCTACCGTGAAAGCATAATTAAAATCTTCTCACATTTCTTTTATCCAAGCATACTCCATAAAATCTTGAAATTATGTTTTCCGTCCCCATAGGATGTCCAGTTGGCTAGAGGGTGATATATCTGCTGATGCGGGTTGTGTTGGAGATCGGTGGCTTGCTAGAAGGGGGGTTGGATAGACGGCGCACCCAAATAATCGCTTTCTACGTATTTGTTAGTTGCGCAAGCGGAAATACAATAATACAAACACAAATATAAAAGCTAAATACTAAAGGAAAGAATGCAAACAAACCGACACGCCGGTTTACGTGGTTCAGAGATAAGGCTCCTACTTCACGACTGTCCGTAAGGTGGACGATCCCTATCCGTCGGTGGATTACTCCCCGGAAGACCTCCGGCTAGCTCACGTAGCTCCTTGTGGGTGGAGAAATCTCACCACAACTCTCACCAAGGACTCTTGAGAAACTAGGACACTGGTAGACTACTAATATGGGTTAACCACCTCTATTTCGTCAACTATAACCAAGCTCCTAAGCTTCGGTTATATAGGCCACGGGTTGGAAACCCTGCCTACCAGTCGACTGCCAAAACCATCAATCGACTGCCCTCTTGTGGAAATTCGATCGTTACATCCCAACGGCTTGATACCAGTTGACTGGTAAAAGTACCAGTCATCTGCTACACATTGGTCGAGCGAACAAAAGTATTCTGTTCGCTCCCAGTCGACTGCTCAATCGACTACACCAGTCGACTGATGAAACTACCAGTCGATTGGTACCCGAGTACAATCTTTCAGCACTCGGACTCTCACTTTTACGACTCATTTGACGTTTCCTTTGCAGCCTCGACCTCTTGCCTTCAAGCCTATTTCCTTTAGCTCTCGTCCCTCGGATGCATTCAAGCTTGCGGCTCATCCCCAATGTCATCCTTCGTGTATTCCTCGAAGTCGCTTCCCTCGGCCCTTGTCCTTGCTGCTTTGTCCACGGTCCCTCGGATGCTCCATCCTTCACCGGACCTGAAGCCGTCAACCTGAGTCACATGTGTATCCTGCAAACCTGCACACTCACATACACATATCAAATACAAGGGTGAACCTAACTTAACCCTTTGCCCAAACACCAAAACACATGGTCGCATAGATCATTGGGATTGCTCCAACAATCTCCCCCTTTTTGATGTTTGGCAATACGTTTAAGTTAGGGAAAACATAATAGCAAAACAATATGCTAAAAACAATGGACTTATGTTGCCAAGGCTACACACTTGGACTTATACCGCCGAATGGACTTACGTTGCCAAGGCTACACACTTGGACTTACACTGCCGAATGAACTTACGATGCCAAGGCTACACACTTGGACTTACACTGCCGAAACAAAAATGCAAACATGCATTGGAACCTATCCCAAGACTCCCCCTACACCTATGCTCCCCATTGAACTAGGAATTTTCCCATAGGGCTTTTTAAGAACCTATCACAAGGCTCCCCCTACACCTAAGCTGAAATTTCCCCACAGGACTTTATAAGAACCTATCACAATGCTCCCCCTACGCAAAGATATTTTCAGGTTTTCCCAACTAAACCTTACTTCTCCCCCTTTGCCTAACATTCAAAAAGTTCTCCAACAATATCCCAATTGCTGAAAACTTGTCATCCAAGCTGACCCTAAACTCGTGTATTAATCCCTTATGGATCTCATACACCTAAACGAGTTGACTCGGTCACAAACCAATGTTGAAAACAGTTTCAAACTGGTATCAGTCGACTGCACCAGTCGACTGACATTATCGAAACAACACACAGAACCATTCTATATTTGATATTCACCGTTACCAGTCGACTGGTAACTGTACCAGTCGACTGACACACTATTTCAGCCCTTTTAACATTTCTGACCCAATTTCAGAAATGCGCCAATAATTCCACAGACATCCAAAAATCCCCAAGTTTTGTGGAGAGGTATGTTTTACCCATGTCTACTTGGGAAAAATATATTACAAAATGTATCTATCACCAATCCCAAGATTGACACAAAATTCAAAACTAGCTAAATGGTTCAATTGAACCTTGACCTAAAGTCCTAGCTTTGACTTCCTCTTGATGTATTTACCCATACTAAACCACAATGCATCCATAGCATTGGTTTATATGACATCTATACATCCAAAACCAATTATCATGCTATTTGACCTCCAATGACACATTTCTAAGCATGAAACATAAACCATATGTGCCAATTTCCTAAGGTTGAGACTTAAATCCGTCTCCAAACCATTTGACACATTCCATGGCTCCTCTAAACTCCCAAGTAAAATCCACTTGAGATCCATTTGCCATGGGTCCCAAATTGACTCTTTGAGCTCTCCATAGAGCTCTTAACCTTAGCCACCTCCCTAGGTGACTCATCCACAATTGCTAGGCCACATCGGTACACTTCCGGTGACACTTGACCTACAAACCTAACCTTTTTAACATTGGACACCTTCTCCTTGATTAATTTAACCTTACCATTAAATGGCTTTCTCTTGCCATTTATTGACTTCTCCTTGCTATAGTCATATGCAACCCTAGCATAAGACTTTCCCTTAGCATTGGAGACACTAGATCGGTATCCCAAATTCGATCTATCATTATTAGATTTTTAACTACCCAGCACCATACCTAAACCCCTAGATCCAGCATTGAATCTTTCTAGGGTTTTTTTTTTCCAATTTATCAAGCTTTGCCTTAAAAGCTTGATTTCCCTTTTCTAGGTTCCTAACCCTAGAATTGGCTTATCCACATTGGACATTCCTAGACCTACCCATTTTTCTAGGCATATGTCTCCCCTTCTTGGGATTAATGCCTTGGGTCTCCTTAGATCTAACGTTTCTAGAGTTATCATGAATGAGTTTCCTAGGGTTATGATCTACATTTACTCTACTCCTATCATGATATTTAAATCCAAAGTTTTACATGGGTAAATAATAACAATTATTCCTAGCATGCATGAAGGAATTTAAATTTGACTTCAAATTTAAACTAGGGTTTACCTTACCTTTTACCTTTGGAACTCCCCCTTAACATGAGCCTCCATTATTCCTCCACTTCTTCTCCTCCTTCTTCAAATGCACCAACTTCTTGATCTCTTTCTTCTTTGGGCATTTGGTGTGGTAATGACCCATTCTCCACATGTGAAGCATCTAATGTGCTTCTTCTCCTTCTTCTTCCTACAACTCAAATTAGATTCTAAAGAAATTGAATTGAGTTTAGGAGATACCTTCTTCTTACTCATTGGACACCTACTCTTGTAGTGTCCCTTCTCATTGCACCCGAAGCAAGTGATTTGGTCCTTTGACTTTACATCGGTGGAGGTGCTTGCTAGGTTGACCACTTCCAAGACCTCTTCTTCATCCTCTTCACTTGTCTTGGATTCTTCTTCAATCCTTGAGGATGTGGACGATGTCTCATCTTCCTTATTCACACTTGTGGATGTCCTTTCTTCATCATTTTCCTCCTCGGAAGTTGAGCACTCGTCACCTTCTGGTTGCTCCTCATCTACTTGAGCTTCTTCATCCGTTTCTTGGGATTTTCTTTCTTCTTGTGTAGGGATGAATTCTTCCCATTGAGCATTCTTTATCTTGCTCCACAAATTGTGAGCATTTTCGTACTCACCTACACACCTCATCACATTAGAAAGCAACATATCAATTAAAATTGATATTACCTTATTGTTTGCCTCCGATCTTGAGGTTTGCTCCTCCGTCCAATATCATGGTCGGAGCTTCTTTCCTTTCTTGTCTTTCGGGACTTTGAACGGTTCCTTGATCACCATCATGGTATCCCAATCCATGTCGAAGAAGACCTCCATCTTCATCATCCAATAGGTGATGCCTCATAAACCACCGCCTTCAAACTTCGGCGGTTCAATCAAGCCGATCATCTTCTTGTAGTTACTCTTCTCGGCGGTTAGTCCGGTGAAGTGCGACCTTCGCTCTGATATCACTTGTTGGAGATCGATGACTGCTAGAAGGGGGGTTGGATAGATGACACCCCCAAATAATCGCTTCCTACGTATTTGTTAGTTGCGCAAGTGGAAATACAATAATACAAACACAAATACGAAAGCTAAATACTAAAGGAAAGAATGTAAACAAACTGACACGCCGATTTACGTGGTTTGGAGATAAGGCTCCTACTCCACGGTTGTCTGTAAGGTGGACGATCCCTATCTGTCGGTGGATTACTCCCTAGATGACCTCCGGCTAGCTCACGTAGCTCCTTATGGATGGAGAAACCTCACCACAACTCTCACCAAGGACTCTTGAGAAGCTAGGACATTGGTAGACTACTAATAAGGGTTAACCACCTCTATTTCGTCAACTATAACCAAGCTCCCAAGCCTTGATTATATAGGCCACGGGTTGGAAACCCCGCCTACCAGTGGACTGCCAAAACCATCAGTCGACTGCCCTCTTGTGAAAATTCAACCATTAGATCCTAACGGCTCGATACCAGTCGACTAGTAAAAGTACCAATCGACTGCTCCACACTGGTCGAGCGAACAGAAGCATTCTGTTTGCTCCCAGTCGACTGCACAGTCGACTACACCAGTCGACTGGTACCCGAGTACAATCTCTCAGCACTCGGACCCTCACCCTTACGACTCATTTGACGCTTCCTTCACAGCCTCAACCTCTTGCCTTTAAGCCTACTTTCTTTATCTCTCGTCCCTCGGATGCATTCAAGCTTGCGGCTTATCCCTAATGTCATCCTTCGCGTATTCCTCGAAGTTGCTTCCCTCAGATGCTCCATCCTTCACCGGACCCGAAGCCATCAACCTGAGTCACATGTGTATCCTGCAAACCTGCACACTCACATACACATATAAAATACAAGGGTGAACCTAACTTAAACTCTTTGCCCAAACACCAAAACACATAGTCGCACGGATCATTGGGATTGCTCGAACAGGTTGCACTAACGGTTTAACTCAGGATTTGATGAATGACAAAGTAAGTTAAGTTAGGTTTAATGTGATCTAACAATTTAACTAAGTGTACAGGAGAAGTTCAGATAGGTCGACGAGCTGACCAGATATATGGCAAGAAATCTAACTAGATCGACGGGCTGACTGGATAACTGGTACGAAGTCTAGATAGGTTGACGGACTGATCGGATATCTAGCACGAAGTCCATCTTGGTCAACGGGATGATTGGATAGTTGACATGAAGTCCAGACAGGTTGACGGGCTGACTAGATGCCTGCAAAGTGATAAATTAAGGTAAGTCACTAGAGGAGAGTGACTTGATGAAGACGCGTTCCCCGTTTGAGGGAACAGTAGGTGTCGATCCAATTTAGATTTATTTGGAAAATCTAAGTTGAGATCTTGATTAGACTCTGGTCTCGAGGAGATAGAATCTAATTACTACTCTTGACTATAATTGTGCTAACAATTATTTTGCAGGGTAATATATGTTTTATTGTCTCGGACTAACTTCATTTTGTAGGAAATAAAGGCTGTTGGAAAAGTTGGCCTGGGTGCCCGGAAGGGATCCGAGAGCCTGGAGTGGTCCAGGTGCTCGGAAGTGATCCGGGTGCCTGGAGTGGTCCAAGAGCCCGGAAGTGATCCAAGCGCCCGGAATGTCCAAAATCAATCTTGTCGCTAGCTTGGAGCGTGTTGATTGGATGGCTGACGTCACAGTCCAAGCGCCCAGAAGGGATCCAGGCACCCGGAACTACCTATATAAGCAGCCTTCCACCAGGAGCTCAGTATACAACTTCTCTCTGCAACTGCTTTCTTGCGCATTGCTCCAAAGATGCTCCTGCGTAGGTGTGAAGCCTCTCCGATAACCTGCGGCTCAGTTTTTATTTTCCTTATTATCGATAACTTTATTTTATAGTTCCTGAACTTATTTTGTAACTCTTTTGCGAATTATTAGTGGATTGCCCAATGAAAGCACTCTCACATGCGGGCCTTGGAGTAGGAGTCGACGAAGGCTCCGAACCAAGTAAAACTTGGTGTGTTAATGTTGTTTTCGTTATTATTTTTCGCTGCGTACTTTGACTCGATAATGATTTTTCAACGATCGCTATTCACCCCCTCCTCTAGCGTTCTTTTTGATCCAATAAGTGGTATTAAAGCAGGTACCGCTCTGATTTGGTGCAACCACCAATCAGACAAAGGGGGTGAAATTTTTTTCTTATTTTCGATTTTAAGTTTTTTGACATAATCTAAATTGGTACAAGTACCTCTTTGGAAATATTTTCTAGTAGCACACCAATCTGAATTGGTGCAACACCAATTCAGCCTTAATATTTTTATGTTTATCCCACACTACTAATCCAAGACCAAAAGTCTTGGGATCATCTATGTTTTTCTTTATTGTGTGCAAGAATAATGGCCCAAAACGAGGGATACAACATTGTCCGTCCTCCCCTCTTCAACGACGATGACTTCCCGTACTAGAAGAAGTGAATGAAGGTTTATTTGAAGACCGACTTTGACCAGTGGTTCAGCATCACCAGAGGCTACAAGGCTCTGGTCGATAACGCCAAAATTCCGATGGACCCGGAACAGTAGAATTCGGAGATGAAGAAAAAGCCCAAATAGATTTAAAGGCTCTCAACACCCTCCAGTGTGGGCTATCGAAAGAAGAACTGAACCGCGTCGATCCACACGTAAATGCGAAGGAACTGTGGAACAAGCTCATCGAATTGTATGAGAGAACCAGCGACGCGAAGGTAACCAAAAGAGACCTTTATCTAAATAAAATATTTAATATAAAAATACAGGAAGGAGAAATTGCGAGTCAACTCCACGCGAGGATAAAGGACATCTTCAACGGGCTTCACAACATCTGCCACCAGATGGAGAACCGCGACCTGATAAGGTATGCCTTTAACGTGTTTCCTCGAAATGCACTGTGGGCAATAATCGTGGATGCTTACAAGATTTTGAAGAATCTTTCTAAACTAAAGCTAGATGAACTATTTTGTAAACTCGAACTCCATGAACAGACTAACCCAAAATATTCACCAGGAGAAAGAAGAACTTCAGTAGAAATGACCTGCAGAAGATCAACTCCACCACCAATCCTAACAACAAAAATGTGACCTGCTTCGGATGCAACAAGAAGGGGCACTACAATAACGAGTGCCCAAAGTTGAAGAACGACAAAATCAAGAAGAAAACACTCAAGGTGACGTGGGGCGAACTATCTTCGGATGAATCAGACGCCGAAGAATAGAAGCACTAAAGTTACCTCGTGCTGATGGCCTGTGAATCAGAATCGGAAGGCGAATCGACAGATGAGTCCGAACCTGAATTGAGTCATGAATCCGTACTCATTTCCGAAGGTTCCGATGAGGTATACCTTAATTTAAGCAAAAAAAATTTCAAAATCATTGCATGTTTAAATAAAAAATTAACCAAAAATGAAAATAAAAATAAAATGCTCCTTGAGGAAAATCAATACCTCAAGGAACAAATAAAAAATTCCAATCCAAGTCAAGTTGTAAAACTTGAGGAGGAAAACTTAACATTAAAAATTGAAATTAACAAATTTAAAGGGCTGTTAGAAAATTTTACAACTAGATCTAACAACTTGGATCTAATCCTTAAAAATCAAAAAGCTATATACAATAAATTTGGGCTTGGATACAAGTACAATTCAACAAATAAATCATTCATATCACTCGTAACTCAAAATAAAACACAAACTAAAGTTTGTGTTCCAAAAGCGTGTCTAACCACACAAGTAGAAATTAACCAATACAATATACCCAAAAAACAAAATATATTATGTAAAATCAAAGTCCAAAACATAAAACTAAATCAACTAAACCAAAGACAAATCATAGAAAGAACTACAGAACTAACTCAAACTCAAACTATCATCAAGTCTATTATAATTACAAAAGTAACTGACATAAATCCAAAACCAAAACTTAAGAAATCCAAATCAATAATTCAGGGGGAGGCTCCAAACTACTTGACACCTCCAAAGATAACCTACTCGGCAAGGTAATTAGGATTTAGAGTAAAAAGGGACAAAAGTTTAACTTGACCTACGGTACTGGTGAAATTTTGGATGATAGTAGGTTAGGGAAGCTCTGTCTATGCATGTCTAGGAAGATATGACTTTGACCTGGTGCATTTGGCTTAGTGGAACTAATTAAAGCTACTCCTTACGAATCCTAACTAGTTAAACCAAGGTTTTGTACTAAGTTCAGTTGATGAGACTATTTGAAAAACTTTGAAGGCATGGTTACTCTAATCATGTCCAAGTAATTCACCATAGCCTAGAAGTTTATCCAAAAAATGTACATTTATTGAACCTAAAACTAAACCTGAATCTAATATAAGGTTAAACCAAATCCTGAAATTGAACTTAACTTATCTCACAAAATCATAGGATTCCCTGATTAAAAGCATATATAAGGTGAGATGACTAAGAACGTTAAATTAAATTAAACATAAAATTAAAAATTAAATTAAACTTAAAATTAAAAATTAAATTAAACTTAAAATTAAAAATTAAATTAAAAACTTAAACTTTAAAAAAATAAATTAAAAACTTAAGCTTAAAATTAAATCAAACTTAAAATTTAAAATTAAATTAAACTTAAAATAAAAAATTAAATCAAACTTAAAATTAAAATTAAAATTAAAAATTAAATAAAACTTAAAATTAAAAAGTTAAATTAAAAACTTAAACTTAAAAAAAATAAATTAAAAACTTAAACTTAAAAATTAAATTAAATTAAATTAAACTTAAACTTAAAATTAAATTAAATTAAACTTAAAATTAAATAAAAATTAAACTTAAAAATTAAATTAAACTTAAAACTTAAATTAAATTTAAACTTAAAATTAACTTAATTTAAATTAAAAATTAACTTAACTAAAACTTAAGTTAATCTAAAACTTAAATTAAAATTAAAAACTAACTTAATTAAATTAACTTAAAATTCAACTTAAATTAAATTTAACTTAAAGTTTAAATTAGATTGCTTAAAATTAAAATTAACTTAAAGTAAAATTAATCTTAACTCCTACCTGCTGTAGGAAACTAAGTGGATATTGGACAGTGGTTGCTCCAAATATATGACTGGGGATCACACCAAATTCACTCAATTAACCAACCAAAATACTTTGGGGCAGAAGCTGTTAACACAGCCTACTATGTACAAAACCGAACCATAATAAATAAAACTCATAATAAAACTTTATTTGAAATATATTATAACAAATAACCTAATATTAAGTACTTTAAAATATTTGGATGTCCAACTTATATACTAAATACAAGAGAACACTTAGGAAAATTTGCGTCAAAAATAGAAAATGAGATTTTTATAGGATACTCATTAAATAGTAGAGGTTATAGAATATATAATAAAATTACACTAAGAATTGAAGAAACCTTAAATGTAAAATTTGAAGAGTCCAACCAAAACTTAGAATAAACCCAGATTCAACCAATTGATTTTGTTCAAAGTAACACTAGTTAAGGGAGAGCCAGTAAAAATCTAAGTCAAGAAGAAGAAGATCAACCTCAAATGAATGAATATACTAGAACCATAAGAGTCAACCCAAATCATTCAATTGACCAAATAATTGGTGACCCAGACCTATGAGTTCAGACTAGATCATCCTTCAGAAACTTAAGTCAGATATTCCTAATCTCAAAAATTAAACCCAAAACAATAACTGAATCTTTACTTGACCCAGACTAGATCATAGCTATACAAGAAAAGTTAGCCCAATTTGAGAGAAACGAAGTCTGAGACTTACTACCACCACCTAAAAAATAAAAAGATAATAGAAACAAAATGGGTATTTAGAAATAAATTAAGTGAAAATGGAGAGATTATTAGAAACAAGGCTAAACTAGTTGCTAAAGGGTTTAGTCAAGTAGAGAGACTTGACTATGATGAAACATATGACTCAATAGCCAGACTAGAGTCTATTAGAATGCTACTTAGCTATGCATCCTATAAAGGGTTTAAACTTTATCAAATGGATGTAAAATTCATCTTTTTAAATGGGCTAATAAAAGAGAAAGTTTATGTAGGTCAGCCACTTGGGTTTGAGAGTTTAGATCATCCTGACCATGTATTTAAGCTTAAGAAAGCCTTATATGGTCTTAAATAAGCACCTAAGGCATGATATGAAAGGTTAACTTCTTACCTAATTTCTAAAGGGTTCAACCAAGGATAAATTGATCCAACTCTATTTGTCAAATCAATCAACTAAGATATTTTTATAGCTCAAGCATATGTCTACATATGCTTGACAAAGTGGTAAGTTAAGGTAAGTCACTGGAGGAGAGTGATTTGGTGAGGATGCGTTCCCCAATTGAGGGAACAGTAGACGTCGATCCAACTTAGATCCATTTGGGAAATCTAAGTTGAGATCTTGACTAGATTCTGGTCTCGAGGAGATAGAATCTAATTACTACTCTTGACTATAATTATGCTAACAATTATTTTGTAGGGTAATATAAGTTTTATTGCCTCAGACTAACTTCATTTTGCAGGAAATAAAGGTTGTTGGAAAAGTTGGTATGGGCACCAGGAAGGGATCCGGGAGCCTGGAGTGGTCTAGGTGCTCAGAAGTGATCCGGGTGCCTGGAGTGGTCTAGGAGCCCGGAAGTGATCCGGGCGCCCGGAATGTCCAAAATCAATCTTGTTGTTAGCTTGGAGCGTGCTGATTGGATGACTGACGTCACGGTCTAGGCGCCCAGAAGGGATCCAGGCACCTGAAACTTCCTATATAAGCAGCCTTCCACCAGGAGCTCAGTATACAACTTCTCTCTGCAACTTCTTTCTTGCACGCTGCTCCAAAGACGCTCCTGTGTAGGTGTGAAGTCTCTCAGACAACCTGCGGCTCAGTTTTTATTTTCCTTATTGTCGGTAACTTTATTTTATAGTTCCTGTACTTATTTTGTAACTCTTTTGCGAACTATTAGTGGATTGCCCAATGAAAGCACTCTCACGCGCGGACCTTGGATTACGAGTCGACGAAGGCTCCGAACCAAATAAAACTTTGTGTGTTAGCGTCATTTTCATTTTTATTTTTCGCTGCGTACTTTAACTCGATAACGATTTTTCAACGATTGCTATTCACCCCCCTAGCGTTCTTTTCGATGCAATAATATTTGCTACAATATAGCATCGACAGCTCTGGGGTAATGGTCAGGGGTCGATTCTCAGAAACTAACGACATGAAATTTATTATACCATGCGTCTAACGCCTGTATACATGTATTTACCTCCCTCTATATTCTGGGGTTGGCACTAAAGGGGTTGTTAAGGTAGCGGATCTACCTTTTTTGAAATTATTTTTCCTATCTCCACAGGGTGCCCAATTGGCTAGGGGGTGACATATTTGTTACAATGGGGCAGAGATCAAATCTTGACGGGTGCATACTCTCAGGGAAAAACTCCTCTCAACCCCTAGTCACTTTACAATCGGCTATAAGCTGACATTGTGATTTACCTTCCTTCACATAACTTGAGGATAGGCTATGAGGGACATCTGGAGTGAACGTAATCACATTTTTTTGCTACAATTGAAATTGTTTTTCTACTTGCAAGGTGGATTCCTATAACACCACGAATCAATCCTCAGCTGAGATATGTGTGGACACTTAATTTAGAGGAAAAGACTTGTGTTGAGGGATCCATGGTTTGAATACCTAGTTCGGGGCACTCACAACCCTATAGTGATTGATGGCCTGTGGAAGTCGACTGCTGACGCACTACCGTGATCGCTTTCAAATTTACTTGATGGGCAAATCAGGGGAGGACCACCCATCTCCTGAACTAGTTGGGTCTATAAAAGTCTGGGCACCTGGATTGATAAAAATAAATAAATTATCTTTTTTTTTTAGTTTCTCTTTTGATATATTGATCCTCATGAGCTAGTTTGTGACCTATATGAACAAATATGATTCTCTATAAGAATTTAGTTGGTGTGAAGTATCAACGGTTATAATGTTGATAAATGTTATAAATATCTCCTGTCTCATATATAGTCACTCTATGATCCTCCTTCGTAATACGTCCTCGGAGAATACCCAAAGAATAAATGCTTTTATGTCTCCATCTCTCGCTTATAAAATATACAATACTTAGGAGTGTCTTTAGAGGAAGTTGAATCTGGACTAAAGTCAATTATTTTGTAATATTAGCTTTAATACACTTGATATGAAGAGTTAGAAACAGTTATATTTTAGATGAAAAATATTTAGATTGTGAGAAAATTATTTATAGAGGTGTACAAAATTATATTTATCGAATGTTGAGAATGAGAATGTTGAAAGTATTCTCTGATTTGACACTGTAATACAGTGAGATGCTATTAATCTCCGGATATTGTACTCTTATTTTATCTTGATATATAAAATATGCTTATCCAAAAATAAATAAAAAATGTTACGGTAAATACTATTAAAAGAGAATTAGGCCATGCTAGTCTAAATAAATATCTAAATAAAAGAAAAGGACGGTGGACCAAAATTTCTTTTCTTTTTACTTTTTTTTTAATATAAAAATGATATCCTCACTCAAGCATTTCATTTTTACATTCCTAATATATTTAGATTGACTTTGCCAAACTAAAAATATTGTTTTTAATTTTAACCTCACGGTCTTCCGGCGACCGCAGCCATGGCATTGCCGTCGCCGCCTCCAGCTCCCGGTGGATTCGCCTTCCTCGATGCAGAATCAATCCGCCGCGTCGTTCCCCTCTCTGCCCTCATCCCGCATCTCCGCTCCTCCCTCCCATCCCTCGCAGCCGCAGTCCACTCCCCTCCTCGCAGCGCTTTCCCCCTCCCCTCCTCTCCCTCCGCCTCCCTCCTACTCATGCCCTCCTGGTCATCTTCCCCTTCTCTTCCCTACCTTGGCGTCAAAATCGTCACCTCCTTCCCCTCCAACTCCACCCTCCACCGCCTACCCGGCGTCCACGCCTCATATTCCCTATTCCACGCCGCCACCGGCGTTCCCATTTCCTCCCTAGATGGATCCCAACTCACTCTTCTCCGCACGGCCGCTGTCTCCGCCGTCGCTGCTTCATTCCTCGCCCGAAACGACTCACGCATCCTCGTTATGGTCGGCGCCGGTGCCCTAGCTCCCTACCTCATCGCCGCCCACCGCATCGTCCGACCAAGCATCGAAAGGGTCATCGTCTGGAATCGGAACCCCGACAAAGCTCGGATCCTGGCCGAGAAATTGCAAGAAGAGGAGAGCGAGGCCGGCAAAGGTGTGACCTTTGCATACTCGGAGATCTTGGACGAGGTGATCCCGCTGGGCGACGTAGTGAGTTGCGCCACAAGCTCCGAGATTCCGATCGTGCAGGGGGAGAAGCTCAAGCCCGGGGCGCATCTGGATCTGGTGGGATCGTTTACGCCTACGATGAGGGAGTGCGATGACGGTGCGTTGGCTCGGGGAAGGGTGTTTGTGGACTTTGAGGTGGCGATGGAGGAAGCAGGGGAATTGGTCGGCGCATTTGAGAGAGGTGTTATCTCGCCTGCGGACGTGGGCGGTACGCTGATCGAATTGGTCAGTGGAACAACGGCGGGGAGGATGTGCGACGATGAGGTGACGGTGTTCAAGTCTGTCGGAACGGCGGTGGTCGACCTTCTCGCTGCACAACTGGCATATGAGAACTCTTTGAAAGGTAGTTTTTTGCAGTTCAATTCTATTTGTCTTCTTCATTTATACTCAATGGTCAATTTTGAGTGGTACCTGCTCAGTAGATGTGGGAAATTATCCTACTTTTTTACAAGTTTCAATCTAGTTTTTGAAAATTTTGCAAGTTTCAGTTGTGTTCTTGCAGTCCTACAAGGTAATAAATACTAGTTACCTCTGCTCAATCAGAATGCCAGAACTTCTATGCATGGTAGTACCTTTTCATGTCTCAATGTACTGAGTTACTATTCCCTTTTCATCCTTAACCATTCAAATTCTAGAAATACTTGTTATTCTTCAAAGAATACATATTGAATAAGGTGGACAGTTAGTTCAAACAAGGTGAACGTGCCGACGGGTGTAGGTGGGTTGGAGAAAGCAAGTAGACTAGTATATTGGGCGATTGGTGGGCTAGTCTGTTGCATAGATTCAGCTAACCGAACAGGAAGGGCAAACTGAATGGCCTAGGCAAGCTAAGCAAACCAAGCAGGACCATATTGGTCAGATGGGCTAGGTCAGCTAAGCAAGTTAGGTGGATCAAAAGCATGGAGTGACCAAGTGCATAGGGAATTGAAAGGGTTGAGTGGAGCACAAAGGCAGAGCCAAACCGAGAAGGTAAGGTAGATGGGCACAGGGTTGGAGTGGGAAAATTGGTCATTGAGTAACTAAGCGAGCCAAGGGGATTAGATGTGGTATTTCTTATCAGATTTAAAATTGTGGTGATCCTTCCTTCTCAGTTGCATATAACATTTCTGTGAACCAAATATAGAAATGAGAAGGATTCATGTATTTCATTCCATGAACCTTAGTTCTTGCCACTGCCAACTGATAGCTGTTATGCTCGAATTGCTCCTGGTACTCATGAAGTCTTATCCAATTTGATTACTCCAATCAAACAGGTTGTTGTACAATTTTTCATTGTGTGAAATTGTTGTGTTTTGTATTTCGCATCTCATGGGCAGTAGCAAGCAAGGACAATCAACCATGCATTTCAAAGAATAACCCTGCTTTGAAGTTGGAAGTCATCCGAACATGACATCATTTTATGCTTGAAGTTGAAGAAATCTTACTCTATGTGCTTTTCCTGTGATTCGACGTTCACCCCTTAAGTTTCTCATCCTGAAACGTTTACTTTGAACTGTAATGGTGCATGTCATTGTCTTCTGCAATTGTATTCCGGCTATAAGTCTTACTGATTTCGATATTTCCTGATCTGTGCCACAGGATCCTCCTCCATGTTCAGAAATTAGTAGCTGACAAAGAAAAATACTTCCAACTTGCCCTGGCTGTGCTTTGATGGATTCAGATTAGATGGATTGAACACTTTAATACACATTTTGATCTCCATTCTCCAGACGAATGCAGATGTAGGTAACTTGGCATCCGCCCTCACCTGTTTTCATCACTCGTCTATGTAAAAGTGTGTGATTCGACTCTCTGAGCTTCTCTTTGAGAATCACCATTTTTCTACTAATAATTGCACCCTATCCCTACTTTCAGTAAATCGACTCTCTTGGACTCAGCTCTTGGCCACATAAGACGTACTTAAATTGCTCCCCTTTTCAGTTTGGTCAGTTTAATTAATTCACTAATGATGAGACGAATTGACATTTTTTGAACTGAATCCGTCGAGTAGAAACAACTAGAGGTCTGAAACTCTCAAATGAATTACAGGTGAAAGGTAAAATGGTGAGTGTATGTAAACTAAAATCAATGGGAGTAAGTCCAAATTCAATTTTAACACCTAAATCTAAATGTCTTCATACTGGATTTTGATATCGACAAAACCTTGTTTATGGCAGATACTAACTAGTAACCTGGTTCATTAGGGTTTTGAGAGTTAGATATGTGACATTGGCATGTTCATTTAGAGTTTGTTTACTTGGATGGTGTATTGGGAAGATGAATTATAGAGGGGATGGTTATTTTATTCAAGTTTGCCATTGTCTATCTGAAAATGTATTCAGAAAGTAGGGAAAAAGTTGAATCGATAACAGTTTTCTCTAATTCACCATTTTCATTCCATCCAAGTCAAATGGAAACTAAATCTCTTGTCTTACTGAAATATGTTCATCTGTGACTATTTGCAAAATATTGTGCGCCATGAGGTTTTTTTTTTTTTTTTTTTTTGCAAAATTTACTCTTGTGACTCTGGAACAGTAGTTGGTCTGGCCAACACCATAATCGCAAACATTGAATCTCATCGTCCAGCTCCAATGTTGAACTCATCATCGCACCCCAGCACACATCTACGACGATTGAATTACTAGTGAAGTTGAGGCACATCCATGGCTCACGCATCATTCACCTTGGGATTATCAATCAATCATTGATGAAGATCAGTTCTAGTACACCCACATTGGATTTAGATATAAACCTAAACTTAGATTTGAAACTAGATCAGAACTAGATAGTACACGTGAGATTAAAGATTATTTTGACAAAAATTAATGTCGAGTATGATCTGAATCGTACAAATATAATGTACAAAACTTAAACTTGTTGGTTTGATTAACAAATAATGACAGCTTATCCAAGATAAATATGTCACGTATTAAGAAGAATCAATCACACATTAAGTAGGGTTGAAACTAATTTTAAGTAAAAAAGTATTCTAATATACTTTTGATACCAACAGTACATTATGAGAATCAAACTAAATCAATCAAATATGAGCGTAATTAAGGGGGGTGTATTCAATGTTGAACTTTTAATTACTTTGAATGACTTTTGTGAATTTTAAAAGTCTAGGTGTATTCAATCTAGACTTTTATAAACTTTATAGAAATCTAATGGTATCCAAATTAGATTTTTATAGAGTTTTAAAAAATCATGTGGTATTCAAACTCGACTTTTTAAAACTCTATGAAAATCTGTTGGTATTCAAAATTTTAATAGATTTTCATGGATTCTTTTGGAATTCCTTAGATATAAATTTTAACCAATGAAAGCTCTCCAAAATACTTGGTATAAGTTTAAATATAAAATAAAAAGTCTTCTCCTCACCCTTAAGATTTCTATAGACTTCAAATCATTTTAATTTTTTATGAATAAGTTCTTTCTCTTGCCGCTCCTCAATTTTGATTATTTCTTTGAGCCCCGTCCAGAGCCTACCAATACAATAGTACACAGTCCAACTTGATGCATATTCAACCAAGAATCTTCACCACTTTGATCAAATTTAACACTGTTCTCGATGTTATTCCTTCACCACCTTGATCACTTCGACGGTCTACCATAGAGATTACTTTAGGGGTGTGTTAACCTCTGTTATAAAATTAACTATACATGTGTTTTTTTAACATTATTATTATTTATTTATTTTAATTTTATTCTTTTCTTTATTTTTTTTTGTTTTTAAGGTTTACGTTTTTTTTTAAATTTACGTTTTTTTTAGTTTAGGTTTTTTTAAAAAGATTTTTACTTTACGTTTTTTTAGTTTATGCTTTTTTTTTAAAATTTTTTACGTTTTTTACTTTACGTTTTTTTGTAGTTTAAGTTTTTTTTTTAAGTTTATATATATTTTTTTTCTTTACATTATTTTAAAGTTTACGATTTTTTTAGTTTACCTTTTTTTAGTTTATGATTTTTTAATTACCCTTTTTTAATTTTTCTTTAATTTTTTTTAAAGTTTACAATCTTTTTTAAAATAAAATTTTTATTATAAAAAGTTTGACTTGTGCCGAATTGTATAATTTTCTTCGCAAGGAGTGTCGTTTTGATGAATTTCTAGTTGAACCAGATAATGAAGTTTCATCATCTTTACCAGAACAAGTTCATGGTATCGATTGCTTTGATCAATTATCTGATACTCAAGAACAACAACGAGCAAATGCCAATGCATGGAGAGATACAATAGCGAATCGAATTTGGAGCGATGTTTATCATATTGACAATAACGAAACAAATTTTTCTTTCTCATAAATCTACAAGTTTCCATGAAAATATTTATAAATGTCTGTAAAAGTCTTGCAAAAAAATCTATAGAACTCCATAGAATTCTTTTCACAACTACGCGAGATTATATATAAGTTAATAAAAATCAATCAACTCCACAAAAGTCTATCATTAAAAAAAAGTCAATGAAAATCATTCAATCTCTTGATTGAATACACCCTCCTTACATCTAGGTATATTTTAAAACTTGGAAATACTTTTGTAACCTTGAATTAGACTCTAGGGACATCTTAATTCACTTTACAAATGGATTAAGACCTGAAATACAAGCTCAAATTCGAATACCAAAATACTTCTATTTTTTTTTTTTAAAGATAGTCTGATTTCTTGAAATGAAGCTGTTAAAATTACCTAATTTCTTTAAAGGAAATTGTTTAATAAAATAATAATAATAATAATGATAATAATAATAATTAAAAGTTCGAGAAAAAAGAACTTTTATATGTTTAATTATATAAGATAAATTATTTTTAAATTCAGACAATAAGCTATAACAATCCCTTTGATTTTTTTAAGATCTTTTATTTAGGGAAAAAATAAAATTAATTAATTTTAGCTAGTTAAGGAGAAAAATATCTATTTCATTAATTACTTATAAATTTATTCACAATGAAACAAAAATATATATAGATTTATATATAAATTTTGAAATTAAATGAGCCTAATTTAATTTTACTAAAAAAAAAATTAGTAAATGATTTAAAGGTATAAAATTAATTAAATTTAATCACTCAAAATGATTGGGCAAAACAACTATAGCGATTGAAATCAGCTAAACTGAACTATTATTATCTCTAAAGATAAATACTATTAGTTTAAATATTTTTCATTTTTTTATAAAAAATGAGTTGACTCAAATATAAGATGGTTTCTCATTTTATAAAATTAATAGACTGAATTAATAAAACACAAACGTTTCTCAGTTTGCGAGGTCAATAAACAAATAGTTCAAAAATAATTAATAAAATGCAACTATCTACTAATCAGCGACAATTAGTGACACACGTTAATTGACTAAAATCTAAAAAATATGAATTATTAAATATCCATTACATTAAACTTATTATTTTTTTATTTTAAAAATAAATTATTTAGTGACATACGCCATTTCACCAAATATCTTGACTAATTAAAATTAATTTATCTTTATCTCTACATAAATTTAAAAATAATTTACTTAATAAAATTAAATGAGCAATTGCATCTATTTTTCATTTAAAATTAATTCAGACTTTTTAGTCACACCAACTATTTATCTCAAGCAGCCTAACTGATTTAAAATACATAATTTTTATATATATTTTAAATTAAATTTGCTTGCAAGATTAAATGGATATTAGACTATTATATCTTTATATATAGATTAAATGGATATTAGACTATTGTATCTTGCAAGATTAAATACACAACTATTATATCTTTAGTTTATATATATATGAGAAGTGTTAAATGGTTAGAATATGACCCGCTAGAATAAATTTTTTAGTAATACACTAGTAGAATTTTGGCTTTTTACTTCGTATATTCACCGAAGTCATAGATAGATAATTACCGAAGTAGACGCACATGGAGTAATAGGGTACTATTTTACTTCATCCTATTACCGAAGTCGTATCCAGGAAAAAAGCGAAGTCTTTGACCGGTTCAAGGAGGCAAACCCGGTTCAAAGTTGGACCGATGCTGAAGTAAAAAAACATCTTTTACTTCGTTTGTTTTGTAAAGTGTCGAAGTAAAAAATGATATATAACTGCATGATTTTAATGGATTGCCGAAGTAAAATAATATCTATTACTTCATTGGTTGTGTAATGTGCTAAAGTAATAGATGATATGTAACGTCACGGTTTATATTGATTGGCGAAGTAAATATAATCTATAACCTCACCATATTTTTTATTAATCGAAGTAGTTAGTATTATGTTACTTCATAGTTTATATTTATTAACAAAGTAATTGATTGTCAAGACTTCATTGTTTTGTATTATACCGAAGTAATTGATAAGATACGACTTCGCAATTATTAAACTGTGGTGAAGTAAATGTTACCTTTGACTTCGACACAATTTTAATGTGACGAAGTAAAAATATATTTTTCACTTCATCAAAATTAAACAATATATATATATATATATAACAAAATGACAAATACCATAACAATCCAGAAATTTATCCATCAATCCACAAGTATATATATATCCATAACTCCACAAGCATAACAAAAAAATACATCCACAAACCAAAAGTGTATCCACAGGTATGTATGTCCAAATATCCATAATGCAAAATAAAATATTTATCCTAACCTACACGACCCATTTAGGCATCTAGATACGAGTATATAAATTCGCTCCATTCACTTCTGACTTCATCATATTGAGATTGGTTGTAATATTGATTCTTGATTGTTCCTGCAAACTATTATGTAAAAAAAAAAAATACAAAAATGCATTAGATTTATAAAATCTACAAAAATGCATTAGAGTTATAAAATCATTACATTCATTATATATCATAAAGAAGAAACTCACCATCTTCTCCAACTGTGGATTTTCACATTCAACTATCTCTTTCATGTACCTCATCACACAATATCCACATTCAACAGAACCACTTTGTTTTAGATTACCCTATAATGTAATCAAAAAAGTAATGCAACAATTACAATCCAAATAATAAGAACTATCCATTCATGTGTTAATATATATGTACAATACATACCGCTTAAAACCTGGTGCTTTAGCAATACCCTTTGAGGCATTGTACATCTTGACCCCACTACATTTTAAAAAGTAAAAAAATTAAAGTTATATTTTTCATATTTATAAGTGAATGCATTCAAAATCAACACAATCTACTACCTACTTTGTCACCATAGTTTTCCATGCATCGTCTTGGTTTCTATTAGACATAGAGTCCAATAAATATATCATATTTTTATCTTCATTGACAATAGTCAAGATCCAATGGTACCTGCTAAAATAAAAATATAACATTGACTAATATGTAGTAAGAATTGATAAATAATTAAAATATTACCAGTGTTATATGGGATGAGGCAGATGCTGTCTCTACACACTGCTTTCAACTGATTGGCAATATGTTGTGATATGTCACGACCATCTTTACCAAGTGGGCATGTAGGTATGTTGCCGGGATCCACAAATGAAACATAATCAGCCCTGTCTTCATCACTCAAATATTTATAGAGGTAACTGCACTCAAAGATTATATAACTTGGTTAGAAATGTTTCAAAGTGTGGGCAAGTTCCAAATAAAATATTAAAATGCAAACAAACATTGTAAGTTAGATATAACATACCCCATGTAAATCAAAATTTGTCTGGCACCTATCTCTCTCATCTCCATAAAACACAAGATATCTTCTCTTAGCAACCGAATACTTTTAGGACGTCCAAACATAGTGTCCTTAAACTCTATGTATATGGTCTCTGATTCATTCATCAATCTAACAACATGTGAGTAGATATACTTGCATGCCATGGGTAATGTCTTTTCAATATCCTTGAACTTGTCACGATGACCAAGAACATCCGATAGAGCAAATGGTTGAGGTTTTCCCTTCTTCTATAATTTAGAATATTCATACAAATTTTATAAACTAAACCATTGTCCAAGCAACATATATAAAAACTACAAACACAAAATCAAGTGAAACTTAAAGTACCTTTGTTGTTGGAAAAATTACCAACTCTTTAGGCCAACCAACAATGACTCCAACTGCATCTTTGATAATTCTTGGTCCAGACTTAATTGGGATTGGAAGCTCTGCTTCTTCATCTAAGACAACATCAATAGATACCTGGAAAAAATTTAAAGGTCTACCTCCTTCTGATATTATTGTGCCATACGCCACCACGTTTTCAAGTTGTTTTACAGCTAAGTGGCATTTCTTCCCCTATTAAGAATAAAAAGATATTATATATATATATATATATATATATATATATATATATATATATATATATATGGAAAAAGTAATTTGACTAGAAATCAAGAAATATAGAACCTTCGTATTTGAAATGTCGCATTCATAAACTTCTTCCACATCATCTAACACCTTTGAATCTTTCATGTTTGAGCACTTGTTCGATACTGCATTCTCAGAACTTCGATCATTGTTGACTGGCATAACACTAGCAAGTTGAGCTTTCAATTTCTCCAATTCAGCCTTTAACCTCTTAGTCTCTTCCAATTGTTCTTTGAAGTTTTCGACCATAGTGTTTGGGATTGATTCCCTCTTCTTTCTTGGAGTTTTAAAGTAGACTTGATGTTTTACGAATCCTCCCACACCTCAAACCCTTCCATAATGTTCTTGGCTTCCTAAGACAGTGGTTAGCACATCATTCATTCCAGAGGATTTAAACTCTCCTTTCTCTTTCTTTTCCAGCAAGTCATCCTACAATTAAAGACATAACAAATCAATCAAAAAACTACATTTTTATTTATCTAGGTAATATGGATATTGAATAAAACTAAACATTTACAATTTTTCCTGCAACTTCTAACGTCTCCACATTTGTTATGTTGCCAGATTTGTCTTTCCGGCCTTTACGCCAAAGCACTGATCTATCAACTTCCTCGTCTTCAGCAATTATATTATTCTCTCTCTACAATTCAAAATTCATCAGCTTAAGAACATGAAAAACTTACTTAAAATAACAAATAGAATACTCCATAGCTTACCAGTTCAGCCTCTAAGCCGATGTAACCCTTACGAGACATTCTATGGTGATATTTACAATTCATGGTCCGTTCTTTTTGTTTTTCATGAATAACCTACATCATTATGTTCTTTATTTAAGTATGGAAATTAATAGTTCTTAAAAGAAATATGACAATTTATAAATTATACCTCCCATGATGGATCTAGTCTCGCATCCACAAATGCTTTCAAATCTGTTATTGGAAGCTGATACTGACTTGGTGGAGAAATTAACTTTTCAGGATTTTTCCTATTCGGCCATACAAATCTACTTGTCAATTTGTTTTTGAAATCTCGCCACTTTTGAGCTGCTGAACTCATTACAGCAGACTCACTTTGTGGCGCTAGTTCGAAGACATTCTGCAAAAAAATAAATAAATTATTAGTTGGTACTATTAAGACATGTTGAATTCTACTGAATTCTACTAGTAATTCTACTAAAAAAAATATTACGACGAACTCACAAGCATTACAGTAGGTAATTAAGACATGCTGAAATCTATATATAGGTAATGAAGATTTGTATAACAAGCATTACAGAGATGTTGATACAATTACATATTTGTATAATAAGCAATACAGTATAACAAGCATTACATGTTGATACAATTGCAGATTTGTATAACTCTATGTACACTAATTAATATTGAATTGCATCTAAACACTTGCTGTTATATACACTTTATGTATAAACTAAATTAACAAATTTAAATGAACAGTATATAAAATCTAATCTTATACTTACAGAGATCTCTTCCTAAATTTTTTGTTTTATGTTTTCTGGAACATCAGGCCAGGACTTTATATTAATTGGCACCATGGATCTAGCAATATAGCCAATTTATGATTGTAAAGCCCTTCCATTTGCATTGTATACTGGCCTTCCCATGTTATCATAATCAATTTTTGCTTTTTTGCCCCATCTTGCAGCTGCAGTTAGTTTACCCATCAATGTAGGTCCTCTCTTCTTCTTTTGCACATCTATAAGACCTTCTTCTTCATTAGTAAGTCCATGTTGCTCTACATCAATACCTCCATGCAGCTTATCTTCATTTAATCCTTGTATCTCTTCAACTGTAGGTTTTTTTCTCTCCTTTTTACGACCCATTATGCTCTTTCCTGCAATAGAATATAAATGAAACCAATATTAAAATCTACACAATAACGTGGATAATTAAAATATCGCAGACATAAACATAACATAAATACTAACAATAACATAAACATAAATATGACATAAATAATAACAATAAGACAAATATATATAAACATTACATAAATAATAACAATAAAAACATGATAAAAGTGCATAACATAATTTTTTTAAGTACATAAAGTGTCTTTTCTTATTCATAACATAAACATGACATAAAAGTATAAATCATCATTTTTTTCTTGTTCGTTTCCCAAACACCCTCATTTTCTGATCTAAAGTATCTTTGATGAGTAGGAATGCAATGAATATCAACATCATCAATTGGTCGAGACTCTGGAATACTAGTACAACCATCACCCTCTCCGTCATAGCATCTATTTGGCACTTGTAGCACAATTGACCATCCTTTTTTTAATGGATCATCAATATAAAAGACTTGATTAACCTGACTTGCAAGGACAAATTCATCATTCTTGTGACCTCGTTTGTTCATGTTGACCAAGGTGAAGCCACATTCATCATTGGTGATTACTCCTTTGTCATTTGCAACCCACGCGGCGTCACTTGAAAAGAGGAACTTGAAATTGATAATAGTCCAATTCCCATATTTCTTCAATCACTCCATAGAAAATGAATTAAATATCTTTTTCAGTAGACTCACCATGCCAAATCCAATTCACATAATTTTGACTAAAACCATGGAAATAAAGATGCTCTTGAATGGACTTAACTGATCCTTTTTTAAGATTTATACATTTGCAACAAGGACAATGAATTAAATTGGGATCAATCTGAGGATTCTGTAAACAATAGCTAATGAACTGTTCAACACCCTCTTCATATTGTTTGGACCTTCTATCTGATTGAATCCAAGATTTATCCATTTCAATACAAGCAAAATCCCAAAAATTTATAACAAAGATCTTCTTCAAACTACTTCAAGGACTTTATCTTTCTTCAATGTGAATTTGAACAAAACCTAAACAAATATTATAGTAAAAAAACAATAGTTTTTTAGTGTTTTATACTAAAAAAAATACTGCATAAAACTATAGAATCCAACACTTAGGAGATCATAAAACATAATCAATTCAATGATATGCTTAAATCATGTATTTATCTGATGGTAGAACAATATTATTTATTTTTGCAAAAAAATAAAGGTAAAAGATCATCCAATTCCCTTTTACCAATCAAATCAAATCAAAAGTATTATTCATAAGAATGCATATGATGTTACTTTACTATACAACTTACTAACTCTTTCAAAGAAGATGAAATTAAAAAATTATAAAATTTTAATGAACTGCATTATCAGAGAAAACAAAAAAATGAAGCCCAATTCAAACTGAGAACATGCATGTGTTAATTCCCATACACAATAATGAATGAAAATTTACAGACATATATATAAATAGGAAAAGCCATGCATATTGAAGGTAGATATTTAGTGGAAGAAATCCATGAATCATGTGACAGAACCTAGCAGCAACTGCAGTAAAACCAACAATATCCTATACAAGCTAATAATAAACTTATGAGAAGACATAGAAGTGGATTTCCATGATATGAAATTAAGATATTAGGAACTTCAACAAGCATATATTTTTGCCGTTGACTACCTATTATTTGGAACCATGACCTTAATAAAGAATAACTTGTAAGCAAACAAATTAATATTGCAGGTGTTAGCATATTTGGAGGTGTAAGCATATGCCGTGTAATAAAAATGTTCAAGCATCTGAGCAACAGTCATAAACCATCTGAAGAACCAATTCAAATATAATAAACAAAAGCATAAGATGGATGTTGACAATTAAATTCATAGGTGGCAACAAAGTATAAAAACTTAATATCTTATTCTTACCAACCATAATTACAAATAATGAATTGTAGCTAATATGAGTGCTCAAGAGAAATGATTCAATACATAGAATTCATAAAACAATCACATTTATATATAAATAGGAAAAGCCATGCATATTGAAGGTAGATATTTAGTGGAAGAAATCCATGAATCATGTGATAGAACCTAGCAGCAACCGCAGTAAAACCAACAATATCCTATACAAGCTAATAATAAACTTATGAGAAGACATAGAAGTGGATTGCCATGATATGAAATTAAGATATTAGGAACTTAAACAAGCATATCTCTTTGCCGTTGACTACCTATTATTTGGAACCATGACCTTAATAAAGAATAACTTGTAAGCAAACAAATTAATATTACAAGTGTTAGCATATTTGGAGGTGTAAGCATATGCCATGTAATAAAAATGTTCAAGCATCTAAGCAACAGTCATAAACCATCAGAAGAACCAATTCAAATCTAATAAACAAAAGCATAAGATGGATGTTGACAATTAAATTCATAGGTTGCAGCAAAGTATAAAAACTTAATATCTTATTCTTACCAACCATAATTACAAATAATGAATTGTAGCTAATATGAGTGCTCAAGAGAAATGATTCAATATAGAATTCATAAAACAATCACATCTATATGCTAATTGCATTGTTCATTTGGCATTCTTTCTAATAACTTCTGGTTAATGAACCCATAGCATTCAATGGGGATGTAATGTCATTCTTTCTAATGTTCATTCTGGTTAATGAACCCATAAAATCTAAGAATGAAATACACAGCAACATGAACAAGGAACATACAAATGGAGAGGAAATAGGCCTAATTTATATTTTCCCAAAAAATGGATTTTTATAATCAAGATTCCAACTCTTACGTTAATAGAAAGTGAGAAATAGGCCAGTGACATAGACTTGCCTGCTCAAATTCATTCATTCTAAGGTTAATCGAGACCAAGAGCAGAATGCCAAGGTTGAAGAAGATAGGAGTTGCGATTGGGTGAATCATTATTTTTTTAACAACCAAACAAAATAAAAAGAAGAGATATCTATAGGAAGAACATTAATGACACAACGTAGGAAAGAAGGGGTGGAGAAGGAAGAAACCTAGTGTCGGGTGATGCACGGCTGGACGACGCACAGCTGGGGACGGAGACGCAGGCTGGAGACGCGGAGGTCGGAGGCGCGCAAGCTCGATGGAGATGAAAAAAACGGCGATGTGCGGTGAAGCCGTGAAGGTGGAGCCGTGGAGACGCACGCTAGGGCTTGGAATAGTTTTTAAGTGGTTTCGTTTTTTAGGTGGAGCCGTGGTTTCGTTATTTATTTTATAGAAAAGTTAATTATAATGTTAATTAAGAAGTGAGATGGGAAGATAATTTTTAAGGTTACGTGATTTATTTTAGAAGGTTAATAATTATAATGTTAATTAAAAAATGAGATGGGAAGATAATTTTTAAGGTTACGTGATTTATTTTAGAAGGTTAATAATTATAATGTTAATTAAAAAAATGAGATGGGAAGATAATTTCTAAGGTTACGTGATTTATTTTAGAAGGTTAATAATTAAAATGTTAATTAAAAAGTGAGATGGGAAGATAATTTTTAAGGTTCCATGATTTATTTTAGCAAGGTTAATAATTATAATGTTAATTAAGAAGTGAGATGGGCAATTATTTTTTAAGCGGTGATTTATTTTAGCAAGGTTAATTATAATGTTAATTATGAGATGGAAAATTAGAAGTCTAATTAATTCCATCCGGTTCATCTTTTTACTTCACACAAAAAAATATATATATATTTTAAACTTTTTTACTTTATCAAAATTAATGTACCGAAGTAAAATATTATTAAAATTAATAGTGAAGCTCTTGTTTTTTAAATTCTGAAGTAAAAAATAATATTTTACTTCGCTAGTATTATTAATGAAGTTAATTGTTATATATTACTTCGTTATTAACAATCGCCGAAGTAAAGAGTAGCGAAGTAAAAGGCTAAAATTCTACTAGTGATATTTAGAGTATGCAAGTAATATCATATTTTATAAGTCAATTATATCTTTTCTCACTTATTTTAATATTTATTTTTTAAAAATTATCTCTCTCTATTTACGATTAATTGCATTTCCAAGATGACATACATTTCTAAGAGACATTCATATGCATTGATTAAATCCTTTATGAATTCATATCTTCATTTTAGATTGCAAAAATTTTTCAAGAATTTGAAATGTGTTCTTTTTTATTTTGCGTGTTCTCCTCTTAATCGACTGAAGATGAAGAGTCTCAATTGCTCTTCTACATGGTTTGCAATGGAAAACCAAAATACATGGAGACCATGCTATGATTAAGAAACTTATCTTGGATGCAGCGATTCTAAAAAGTTCATTATCTCAACACTATGCTCCATGTTAGATTTATTGTAGTTTGAGTATTTGATAGGGGCACCTTCATCATTTCCTTATCCTTGCCCTTATTTTTGATCTGAGCCAATCCAAAATCCATACTTGCAATAATTTCTCATAAATAGCAATTCCAGGTACTATTGGATAAGATTGATTTGATTGCTCACTTTGAGCCGAATATTAGCTTTGGATTTTTAGTTAGATTGATATATATCTTAAAACTCAATTTCGAAATAAAAAATCCTAGTTGGATGATAGCATAAAACATATTTTTATTCATAGCGCAGAAGAACAGAGCAACACCATAATGTAAATCCAAAGAGACAGGTTTACGAGCAACTTCTTCTTTCACGCATTCTAAAAATAGCTCTTACATCTTCGACGGCGGAAATTTCTCCAACAGCATGCCCCTGTCGTATTCCTCTATGACTTCTTTGCAACTCATAATCAAAAACTCATTCATCTCTCCCTTCATATCTTTCATTTCCTCCATCAACTTCTTTTGTTCCTCCCTGAGATTAAGATACAACACCTCTATGCTCTTAGGTGATGGAGGAACGGACCACTCATTGTTTCGAATTTTCTTGATAGGTGTTCTTTGTGCCATTATCGTATAGGCAATGGTAAGATGATGATTTAGTTTAGTTAGTTTAAATAGGGTTAATATTTGACTTTTAATTTACAATTAAGATGACATTTTGTATTATCTAGTCAATACATATTTAGTATATTGAAATAGAGCACTAGTTATTGATATTAATTATGTATACTGGATATTTGAAGGATTAATTTTTAATTTAATTTAAAATAAATAAATAAAATACAGGGCATATCAAATATAAACAAATTATATATATATATATATATAAAAGAAATTAATTAACATATTTTGTGAGATGGTGTCATAGATCGATTATTACTAGGGTCCTTGCAATTTCTATGTTGTCTAATAAATAGTTATCGAGTAGGTCTATTGTCTCGTGAGATGGTGTCATGGATCAATTATTACTAGGGGCATTGTAATTTCTATGATGTATGATGAATTATTACCGAGTAGGTCTCTCGTCTTGTAAGATGTTACCACAAATCTATTATTACTAGGGACATTGTAATTTCTATGATGTATGGTGAATGATTATTGTGTAGGTCTCTCGTCCCGTGACAGTGTCGGCTCAAGGCATAGGTCATTAAGGCCTATGCCTAGGGCCCCAATAAAATTGGAGCCCTTAATTTAAAAAAATATATATAATTTTTTTAGTTTAAATTATTCTAATTTTGTTTATTATTGATTTTTTAATTGTATATTTTTTTTAACTTAATTGATTATTTCTCTTCCGTATTGATCTCTACAAAATATACATCCTAATAATTGTAGGTAATCTCATACCTTTTTCTTTTGTTATCAGTGTTTTCACATTTTTTTTTCTCCCTCACTAGGTCATCCCACGCTTTTCTCCTCCCTCGTCGATGATACTATCAAACGACGTCATTTTTCTCCTAATCGGCCTTTTGCGTTATTTCTTCCTCTTTTAAATAAGAATAAAAAATAAGTGTTTTTATTCATTGTGGAAAACAATATATTAGTTTTTTTAAAACATTAAATTGATTCCGGATATTAAAAACATATTAAAAAATAGAAAAATTTAGTGAACTATATAGATTTGTTATTAATATTAAAAATCAAAATACAAAAAAAAATCAATTGAAAATTTAAATGAAAACCCAATTAAATTTTCGTGAGAAGATAATACTTCATAAATAAAATAATAATACATCTAAATTAAAATCCATACTTAAGATATTAAAAAAATAATGAATGAATAACTTATAGAATACTACTAATAATATTTATTAAAATAATGACATGAAACAAAAATATTTCAAAATTAAAATCAATAAAGCAACAATATTTGATTAAAAATTAAATAATTTAATAATTTTATCAATTAAAAAATATTATGAATCTTAAATATAAAATTTTAATCAATATTTTTTTCATGGGCTCGAAAGAGGTTGATACGACCTTGTCTCATGAGATGGTGTCACGGATCGGCTATTACTAAGGACATTATAATTTTTATGATGAATGATTACCGAGTAGTCTCTTGTCTCGTGAGAGGGTGTTACAGATCAATTATTTCTAGGGATATTATAATATCTATGATGAATGGTTACCAAGTAAGTCTTTCGTCTCGTGAGATGGTGTCACAGATTGATTTTTACTAGGGACATTAAAATTTTTATGATATATGATGTGTGATCAATGGTTACTGAGTAGATTGTTGGTGCGGTTAGCACTGATGGTCTAACTCAAGTTTTGATGAATGACAAATTAGGTTAAGTTAGTTTCGTTGTTATCTAACACTTTGACGAAGTGTGCAGGAGAAGTCCAGCTAGGTCGACGGCCTGACCGGATAGCTGACATGAAGCCCAGCTAGGTTGACGGGCCGACCGGATAGCTGGGACTAGGGATGGCAATGGGGCGGGGCGGGGGCGGGTTTGCCATTCCCATCCCCGCCCCGTTTTCATTTTTTCGGGTTCGGGGATTCCCCGAACCCGAACCCACGGGTTCGGGGATTCCCCATCCCCGCCCCATCTCCATGATCTATCGGCAGCAACAATGTCAACCTGGAGATAATTTTTGTATTTCTCAAAGAAAAGGCACCTTCAACATTCTATAAAATTTACCTGAGCTATTATTCGGACCTCACAGATCATGGAGATACATTGTATGCCTCCAGTGGTGCCTTTAACCCTATTGTATGTCTCATGAAGTACATACAGACCTCACAGATCTTGTTGCCTATTTGAAGCCAATAGATTAATGTTAACACTATTATTAATATTTTTTTTAAAAAATCATATTATTATTTATTAATATTAATAATAATAATATTCGGGACGGGTTCGGGGATGGGGATAGTATTCCCATACCCGCCCCAAACCCGCCCCAAACCCGCCCCATCTCCAAAAAATCGGGGATCCCCATCCCCATTTCGGGTTTTCCCCGCGGGGCCCCAAACCCGCGGGGAAAATTGTCATCCCTAGCTGGGACGAAGCCCAGTTAGGTCGACGGGCTGACTTGATAGCTGGCACGAAGTCTAGATTGATCGACGAGCTGACCGGATGTCTGGAACGAAACCCAGCTAAGTCGACGGACTGACCTGATAGCTGACACGAAGTCCAGGCTGGTCGACGGGCTGACCAAATGTCTGGCATGAAGTCCAACTAGGTCAACGGGCTGACCGGGTAGCTGGCATGAAATCCAGACGGGTCGACGGACTGACTGAACGTCTAGCAGGTAAGTTAAGGTAAGTCACTGAGGGGAGTGACTTGGTGAGGACGCGTTCCCAGCTAGGGAACTTAGGCATCGATCCAACTTAGATCCATTTCGGAAGTCTAAATTGAGATTGTGACTAGATTTCGGTCTCGGTGAGACGAAATCTAATTATTACCCTGTTTCATTATATTTGTGCTAACTTTTATTTTGCAGGGTAGTTTAATCTTTATTTTGCCTTGGACTAATATTTTCTTGCAGGAAAAGGAATTTCTGGAAAATGGTGGTTCGAGCGCTCGGAAGGCAAAACTCATCTCGTCGCAGATATGGAGCGTGTTGATTGGCCGAACCTACGTCATGGTCCGAGTGCCCGAAGCATGCCTATAAAAGAAGGCCTCCACGGAGCATCAAAACAAAAATGTCTTCCAACGACTACTCTACTGCGCTGTGCTTCTGTGACTCTGCGAAGCTTCTCCGACAACCTGCGGCTCAAGTTTTTTTGTATTGTTGTTGGTATTTTCTCTTTAAATTTCTTGTACTTACATTTGCAATCTGATTTTGCGAACTATTAGTGATTGCCCAACGAAAATACTCGACGAGTGCGGGCCTTGGAGTAGGAGTTGACGAAGGCTCCGAACCAAGTAAAACCGGTTCGTGTTAGCATTCTCTTATTTTTCCACTGCTTACTTTAACTCGCTACGAATTTTCGATCGCTATGCACCCCCCTAACGATTTTCACGATCCAACATAGATCTCGTCTTATGAGATTGTGTTAGGGATTAATAATTATTATTATTATCTTAAAACTATCACATTAGAATAATTTTTAAAATAAATTTAATACTAATTAAAAACAAAATGATATATTTATAGCTTTTCATATACAATATGTGTATAGTTATGTATTATAATATAATATAATAATTTTTAAGTCTAGTGGTGTTATGGATAGATTATTACTAGGGGCATTGTAATTTTTATGATGAATAATTACTGATATAATGATTTTTAAGTTCAATCGTGTCACAGATCGATTATTATTAGGGACATTGTAATTTGATGAATGGTTATCGAGTAGGTTTATCGTCTCGTTGGATGATGTCATGTATTGATTATTACTAGGGACATTGTAATTTTTATGATATATGATGTGTGATCAATAGTTACTGAGTAGATCTTGTCTTGTGAGATTGTGTTAGGGATTGATTATTATTATTATTATTATTATAAAACTATCATATTGGAATAATTTTTAAAATAAATTTAATACTAATTAAAAAACAAAATGATATATTTATAGTTTTTCATATACAATATCTGTATATTTATATATTATAATATAATATAATATAATATAATGATTCTTAAGTCCAATGGTATGATCGATTATTACTAGGGATATTGTAATTTTTATGATGAATAATTACCAAATAGGTCTATCCTCTCGTGAGATGATGCCATGGATTGATTATTTCTAGGGACATTGTAATTTTTATGATATATGATGTGTGATCAATGATTATTAAGTAGATCTTGTCTTATGAGATGGTGTCATGGATTGATTATTATTATTATTATTATTATTATCTTAAAACTATCATATTAGAATAATTTTTAAAATAAATTTAATACTAATTGAAAAATAAAATGATATATTTATAACTTTGCATAGACAATATGTGTATACTTATGTATTATAATATAATATAATATAATGATTTTTAAGTCTAATGGTTATCGATTATTACTAGGGATATTGTAAATAAATTTAATACTAATTAAAAATAAAATGATATATTTATAGCTTTTCATATACAATATGTATACTTATGTATTATAATATAATATAATAATGTTTAAATCTAATGGTTATCGCTTTAAAGTACTTCTCCCCTTATTATTATTTTGAAATTTTCACTTATTATATTATTATTATTCTTTAGAAAGAACCTATTAAATAGTCATTTTTTAAAATATTATATATATATATATATATATATATATATATATATATATATATATATATATTAAAATCAATTTTATTTCTAAACTAATTAAAGTCATCATCGAAAAGTGAAAAGTGTAATATAACTAACTAATTATTAAATTTTTATGGGTAAATCTCATTAACAATTCTTAATAAATTTTCTAACTAATTTCAAGTTCCTAATAAATTTTCCAGCTAATTTTAAATTCTACATGAAAAAAAAATTAAGAGATAATTAGTAATTTATTATATATACATATTATTAATAATATTTAATTAATTTTTTAATTAACCTGATTCTGACTATATAGATTTACCGTATATATATAACGAAGTTGGAAGTTGAATAATGCGCATGACTTTAATTGAGGCGAAAAACTTAACAGACCAATCCCTGTGTGACCATGGCCACAGAAAATGCCTTATCCAAAATGCAACCTAAAATTTTACAAGTGATAATTACGAGAATTTGATATCCACAATGAAATCATAATTTGTGGTCAATTGGCTGCTTTGAATATTGCTTATATGGCATCCATCTAGCAAGCGATAGTACAATGCAGTACTAAACATCAAAATAGTACTATTATTTTGCAAAGTCTGTGTACTACACACTACCTCGCGCTTATAAACCCAAAAGCCGGAAATGAAACGAAAAACTTGAGAGACAAATAGGAAGGCACAGAGACGAGGAGTGCATGGTTTTGATCCAGATTAAGGAGGTAGCAGTAGAAGTGGAAGGGGCATGCAGAGGAGAGGATCATAACAACATATGTCTCCTGTGCCTGCCCTTTCCACTCCTCCTGTTACTTCACACTTCCACCGTACCAAATTACTGTGTTCCTCAATGATAGCCCTGATATATCTTTCTCAAGGTTGTTATATTGTATGCAATATGGTTTTGCTCATAAAGGTTTTACTTCTAATGGGTATATCAAGTAATCACTTAGTTTAGTATGAATTATGAGCCCTACCCTTGGAGAGTTTCTGTATCCTATCTTGTGCTGTTGTATCTTTTTTTATCCTGGAAGACAGTTCAAACTCTCCAAGTTTTCACCTGAGAGATCAAACAATAAGAAAATGCCAATGGGTCATATCAGATAATTAGGGTAATTTTTTTCTGTTTGATTATTTGCCCTTTCATTGGTAAAAAGGAACAGGAAGAATCACTGTTAAAAGTTCAATTTGCAATATCCTTGGCACTTTGCATGCTCTTTTCTTAGTTCATGGTCAAACAATATATAGAACAAACCTTAGCTGTCAAGAATTTTAATAAAATATAACAAATCTTTATCGTTTGGTTAGTGTTTTTGCCTTCCAACAGCTGGAAAAGGGAACATCCAGAATTAGGCAAAGATCAAGGAACAAGTTGGATATCCTTTTCATAGTAACCTGCAATAAACAAAGAGAATTAGAGAAGGACAACTGTTATAATTTTTAGAATAGATAATTAGGTACAACCATCCCAGAGAATATACTAGAACAAAAGCCACATAGGAAGCCCCCAGACCCAAGCACATACAAGCTAGCGATTAATTGCAAAAGCAATTTAAGTTTGTGACTAAAAAACAATAAATTCATTTTTTCTGAACTCCAGATATTTCCACTCAATACAATTTATCTTTATATTTCCTAATTTATGAAGATTGTATAGTGTTGTATAAATTATAAAATGTAGATCAACTGATAAAGCATTCTAAATATCCAGAGTCAGCATGAAAGGCACCAAAATTAAGTACCTTAGAACTGAGATTTTACAACTCAAAACTTAAAAGTATGCATAAAATCATACATGCTAGATAAAGACCGTGATGAAAAAGACACAAGAAGATTTCAGAGGAATGATTAGTCTAGTGACCTACGCGTGGTAGATTTTTAACCAAATAAATTTACAGCATTCCACACTTCGAGCCAAACCATTCAACTCTTATATGACAATGAAACCTTCAGTGAGGTCAGTCATCACACCCACCAATGAATAAAAGATTCATTGCTTTTAGCAACTAACCTCAATTAATATGAAACACGAGTAAGGACACCAAAAGTAATAAAAATAAATAAATAACATAAACCTACTACCAGGGAATATGTATAGCGTTACTTGTGAATAAAATTTCTGTCGTAAGAAAATTACCAATAATTGATGAAGCAACTTGCGTGAGTGTTATACAATACACATACTTAGGTAAATAAAAAAAAATTAAAACCATGGTACTAACCTGTAAATAAATTATTAATTCCATCCTGAAGTATGGACAGACTTGATTGCTGACTAAAAATACAGCTTTCTATTCATCATTTTTTAGGATGTTGATCAGCCGAACTTGAGAATTACAGTGGAGCAAGACTGAAAACGAAGGAACAAATTTCATGTTAATTATAATCTTCAAAGGACCAGAACAAAACCCAAGTTATAAAAATTAGCAACATAATTGTGCAAAAAATTACACTCCGTGCACCATACATCTAAATCTTGAATTTGTTTTACCTGCAATTTTGTGGTACGCTCCATGCGAATGATCCATATCTTTTCAACTTCCATGGAAGAGACATATATGTCTTCCAATCCCCAAGCATAACTCTCATATCATGAACCTTTCTACTTAAGCCGATACAACAATTTGCATGCATTGTACAAACCTTACTGAAATCTCTGCTTGGTTCACAAAGCCCACCAAAAAAAGCAGTGCTCAAGAATCTAATTTTTATTCCGATGTCAATTAGGAAAGGATCACGCTTAATGAAGTTTAGTACATCCTGATCATGAAATCCTGGATAGGTTCCCTGCGATCCATGCCAGAACTTGTAGAATTCTATGGATCGGTTGTTAGACTGAACATAGTTGAATCCACCATTAGGAATGTTTTCCAAATCAAAAGCATCACCAGTAAAGTGATCACAGGCTATTTGAAAATCCTCATCTGGAGATAATTGGGTTAATGGATTACGGAACCAAAGGATATCTACATCCTGTAATTGAATGATTAATAATCAACATGTAAAAGTACTACTAAGTCAGTTAGCAGACAAGTCAATTGTCAAAATGTATCAAGATGAGATCACAATGCAATGTTACTCTTACCAAAATTCTATACATCCAAAAATTTTGTAATATAGAAGAATCACAGTAAAATCAGGAAGATGGTGGTGTAGTATAGACAGTTAAAACCATATTATCCGAACAATTGAACATATAAGGAAGGTTCAAAAAGGATACAACATGCAGAGTATCAGTAGTACAAGACGTTAGCAGTTCCTTCTAACAGAATTATATGCAAAGTTATATAAAGAATATTAGGCAGTAAGAGCGTGGATAACAATGAGTTGTCACATACTGATGCTTATATGGACAACTTAATGCCTATCCCATTGGATAAACTTTCATACACTAGAGCAAACTATTATCCTAGGCATGCATTCCATGCATAAATTTGTAGATATATATGATTCTATCTTATATGCGTTTGCAGCAGATAAAAGAAGGGGTAACAAAATATGTTGCACAAACAAGAAACAAGAAACAAGGAACAAAGTTTAACAATAGAGCATTGCCTGCAAACTTGGCTATGAACAAAAAAAGGCAAGATAGTCTACATAAAAATAGATACTTAGAGAACAAGAAGATCCAGAAGGTATGGTCACTTTCACACATCAGTACTTTAACAAACAGAATATTACAAAGGCCAATCATAGGAAAGAGAATTTTACCGAGAAAATAAAGTTGTATCCCATTTCGAGAATAACACGCAGAAATTCTATCCTTCTCCACATCATTGACAAATATCCAGCAGTCATGTAAATCTTCTCATCTGAGAAATCCACTCCCTCAGTATAAAGAGCAAAACAGTGAGTATGCAAGGATATGCACCTTATGTACGCTTTCTTGTCCAAGGCAATGATTACCAAATGGTCCAGAAGTCTGCGTGTTCCATCTCCTGTCCGAAAACTTTGAAAAAACAAATCTATAATAGAACCAGGAGAAGCCCAGGCAGCATTCAAAGTTGTTAATATTACTGTTTTGTTTTCCATAGCTGCTTCCTTCAGAACTTTCTCAAGCTTAACATCGTTCTTTTCCTGCAAGCAGATATATAATTCTCTATAAAGGAGGAAAATTCACAATTGTTTGCAGGCACACAAGTTAAACGATATAAATTAGGGGGGAAATGACTTATTATATTGCATAAAATAGCATAAATCAAGTGATTTACTGACAGCTTAAGCTCATGGAGCAGATAATCATCCAATCGGATTTAACATTGTATTAAGCAGAAGAAACCAAATCAGTCCAGGTACTAGGCTTGTCTACAAATTCAACTTCGCCAAAATGAAGTGTGTTGAGAATATAGCATTCAGAATTTAACATCAAAGGAATGGTAGCTAGAGAGTATACTAGAAAGTCACAAGGCATAAGAATTTTGAAAACAAATTTACTTTCACAGATTCCATTAAAAAATTTGGAAAGAAAAATATTCATCTGGTACAGAGATCATTGAAAAATTAATTCATCAGTAATCAGAGCAAGTTCAGCATGGCAAGGCCAAATTTAATGATTTCATGGAGGTAAATACAATACAGAGTAGAATTAATAGACCAAATAATTAAAGGATATGAAAACCCTAGATCGTTATTTCATGGAGGATAGGATCACGAGCGGGTCTCACCAATTGGTCGGTGTCTTGGTCGGGAAAGGCGGAATCCAAGGAAGCGGCAAGATAGTCGCGGCTCGGCCGGGGGGACGACGTCGGGAAGGGGAAGCCGAGGTCGGCCGCATGGTAGAGCAAGGCGCAGGGAAATGCGATGGCGGCGAAGAATAGGAGAGTGGAGAGGCAGCGGCGGGGATCAGCTGCAGATCTGAGACTGAGAGGCGACATCGGGAACCTCGGCGAAAGTCGAGCCCTCACTCCCGATGGCCCACTCATTGGTGCGTACTTTAGTCGAGGACGGAGAATTGAGGGAGGGGTCGATCTGTCGCTCCCGGTAGTCCGCGTTCCTCTGCTCAAGTGCATAACGGTACGGGGAAATTGGGCAGGTTCAATCGTGCAGATGAGAATGGGAAATGATCCAATACATGAAATTAAAAAAAAAAATCCAATTAATCTTATTGACTACAGGAGAGGATCGGTACACGATTATTAATTTAGAAGTATAGTATCCTTTTAATTATGCCCTTTCACCTAAATATCCTACCATACCACCATGTCCTTGAAGACTCCAAGACATGAAATAATGGTCCAAAGGATGGATGTGTTGGCGGCTTCATGTCCAAAATTTAGCTCGGAGAGCATATGAGACTAAACTTTTTTCTCTTTTCTAAATTTGTCTTGTTAATGATGATCTCTGGCTGTAATTTTGAATTTACGGAGTAAATTAAATTTTAAATTCTAGAGTTAGGGATTAGCCATTTTGATATGTAAACACTACTCGTTGAATCTCTTAAATTTGAAAGTTTCTTATTTAATGATGTGTCTGATTGTGGTCTGGACCTACTATGTATATATTGGAACCTCAAGGTTATTTTGATGTGATCAAACAAATTAAGTTATCCAGATCGCATTTGACCGCGATCCTTTGTGGAGGGGGTAAAGTTTTATCCCCCTCCAGGTGTCTGGAACCCTTTCAAGCGCCCCGACCAAAACTATAAATATAGCCTTCGTCCAAGAAGCTAAAATGAACAAATAATTTCATTTACAACACTTGTATGCTTTCCATTTTTGTTTAGCTTCTTCATTTTTGTGCTTTCACCGCTGTAAGAGGCTTTTCCGCCTGAAGAAGTATTTAGTGGGTCTCATTTCCTTGGATTAACAACCTCTCTGGTTGTAACCAAGTAAATCCCTTGAGTTTTTATTTTTGTTTATTCTAATTTTATTTATGCAAGTTGATCCGGATATGTGAAGAGGTCAAAGGTAATTAAGAGGAAGAAGAAGGGCATTTTGGTAATTGGATGTTTAGGTTTCTTTGGGGGATTAAGGCAAGCACGAGAGAGAGAAACAAAAGGGGGGGCGCCGCCAGGGAGAAACGGAGGAGGGGGAAAGGGTTTTTTCCGCCGCCAGCCAAGGAGGGAGCTGCCCCTTGCGTACTTCGCCGGCGCCTGACGTAGCCACCGGAGCTGCTTTTCTTCTCTCCCCTACCTCCCTTCAGCGCCAGCGCCGACGCTGGTCATCGACCGCCGCATACCACCGGTCTCCATCTCTTCTCCCCTCCATAGAGGGGTGGTTTTCGAGGGAGCTGCCGTCAAGCACAGGGAGGGGGGCTGCTGTGTCTTCTCCACGCGGGCATCACCTCAGAGCCTGATCAGCGGCGCCCCGGTAGGCTCCGTCCCCGGCGACCAGCGCCGCCCCAGCGGACGCCGTCCGCAGCGACCAGCGCCGCCCCAGCGGACGCCGTTCGCAGCGACCAGCGCCGCCCCAATGGGCGCTGTCCCAGCGACCAGGGCCGCCTCAAGCCACTGCTGTCGCGGCCATCCTATCACGCCAGCGTTCGCCGACACTTCCAGCTGTTATTGCCGCCTCCAGTGACTGCGGATATAGCCACCGGCACCTCCAGGCAGCCATTGTCACCTGCCGGCAGCCACCACTACCTCCCCCTGCGGTCACAACCGCTGTCTTCAGTGGACGTTGGTATCCTTAGGGCAGCCACCGCCCACGCATTGTTTGTTCGCTTCGACCTTCGAGCCGAGATGGGATTTTGGCCATAGAGCCGTGTTGTGTTTCGCTATTTATATTGTTATTTTGCTTGTGAGTTATTCGTATCATCTGGCCTGCGAGCCACCGCCATATATCGGCCTGTGAGCCGTTGCATTGTTCCGGGCCGCTGCGACTCAATTAGCGACGCGACCAGCTCATCCATCCATCGGAGGGCGCCCCCCTGGGCCAGGGTACGTTCTCGTACTCGGTATCTGTTTATTTTACTACTATTCTGTTATTATCTGGTTACTCATACATTTGTGGGATTCGCCTCGAGCACCGAGGTACCAGAGACCGGGGGAACCCGGTCGCTGGATACAGGCACAGTTGACCGGAGGAGGACTTCTGACGATCTGGTCAACGTAGCAGACAGCTCATCGACCGGGTCATGAGGATGCGGTCAACCTTCCAGACACGTCACACCGGCAGGTTCGTTTTCTCAGCTTCCAGACAGGAACAAAATGGCGCCGTCTGTGGGAACGCGCCTGATCTGGAACGTGAAGATGAACGACGCCGGATAGTTCTGCCATCCTCATGACCACGGTCAGTTTTTCTGTTATTTGTTCTGTTAGTTATATGATCTGTACTACTCCCGAAGGCTCCCGAGCCGATCGGCCGGGAGGTTTATATCCGAGCCACAGGCTCGAAGACGAAGGCCCCCGAGCCGATCGGCCGGGAGGTTTATATCCGAGCTAGGGGCTCGAAGCCGAAGGCCCCCGAGCCGTTCGGCCGGGAGGTTTATATCCGAGCCAGGGGCTTGAAGACGAAGGCCCCCGAGCCATTCGGCCGGGAGGTTTATATCCGAGCTAGGGGCTCGAAGCCGAAGGCCCCCGAGCCGATCGGCCGAGAGGTTTATATCCGAGCCAAGGGCTCGAACCCGAAGGCCCCCGAGCCGATCGGCCGGGAGGTTTATATCCGAGCCAAGGGCTCGAAGCCGAAGGCCCCCGAGCCGTTCGGCCGGGAGGTTTATATCCGAGCTAGGGGCTCGAAGCCGAAGGCCCCCGAGCCGATCGGCCGGGAGGTTTATATCCGAGCCAGGGGCTCGAAGCCGAAGGCCCCCGAGCCGTTCGGCCGGGAGGTTTATATCCGAGCCAGGGGCTCGAAGACGAAGGCCCCAAGCTGCTCAGCCGGAGGTATATTGTATGAGCCAAAAGCTCAATCCCGAAGACCCCGAGCCGTTTGGCCGGGCTGCGTAGGTGATACGGGCTAGACGCTTGAAATCTGAGACCTTAACCATTCGGTTAGGTCGAGATTATCGTAAATATCCCCGAGTCGTTCGGCCGGGAAGGGTATCACGAAGACCCCGAGCTGTTCGGCCGGGCTGCATACTATTATGGCAGGATGGGAAACCAAAACCCTGCGCTGTTCAGGATGATAGAGGGAGGTTATTGCCTTGGCTGAGTACTACCTCAGGGAGCGAAGGCCTGAGCCGCTCGGCCAGGTACATTTTAGCTGAGTACTACCTCAGGGAGCGAAGGCCTGAGCCGCTCGGCCAGGTACATTTTAGCCGAGACTACCTCGAGGAGGATTATATACGAGCCAAGCGCTCGATGTGAAGGCCCGAGCCGGTCGGCCGGGTATATGGTTTTCCGAGCCAAGCGCTCGACGACGAAGGCCCGAGCCGTTCGGCCGGGTGTGTAGTCTCACTTGGAGACCGACGAGCACCGTCGTTAAAAATCGAGAGTCGGGCCGGCGACTATAAACCTCCCGGGCGACCGACCAAGAGTCGGGACGCAGTCGGGCCGGCGACTATAAACCTCCCGGGCTGAAGACCTCTGCACGGACCAGCATATCATATATTCTATCTCCCATGTTCGGGGTCGAGTTATCACCGAAGGCCCCCGAGCCGTTCGGCCGAAAGGTTATTATCCGAGCCAAGCGCTCGAAGCCGAAGGCCCCCGAGCCGTTCGGCCGGGAGGACCAGTATATCGGACCAGTATATCATACATCTATCTCCCCCGTTTGGGTCGAGTAGCCGTCACGAGCATCTATCTCCCCCGTTCGGGGTCGAGCAGTCCTCGCGGCCCGGCATCTATCTGACCGATCGACGTCACCACGGTCGCACGCGCGGCATCGTCCGCCCGGTATCTATCTGACCGATCGACGTCACCACGGTCGCACGCGCGGCATCGTCCGCCCGGCATCTATCTGACCGATCGACGTCACCACGGTCGCACGCGCGGCATCGTCCGTCCGGCATCTATACATCCGATCGGCAGCATTACGATCGTTCGCACGACAGCATTCGTCCGGCATCTATCCATCCGATCGGCATCATTCCGATCGCTCGTTCAGCATTGCCAACTCCTCGCTACTCGACTGCCGGACCAGCATTTTATGTTTGCTCGTTGACCATTCTCGGTGCTGCTCATTCAGCACGTCAGGCCAGCATTTCATGATCGACTGATCGTCATTTTCTCTGTCGCTCGTTCGGCGTTGTCCGCTCGCCGTCTACTCACTCGATCGACATCTTTCCGATCATCCGTTCGGCCACACCGCTTGATCTAGGTCGCACGCCCGGCCTCGTGCCGGTCTACTCAGCGTCCCACGTGCCGCTCGGTCGGCTGTCAGTTTACATGTCGAGCACTCAGCGTGTTGTCATTCGCTCAGCATCTTCCGCTCAGCGTCTATCCACCCGATCGGCATCACTTCGATCGCCCGGTCGGTATCTTCGTGGCTGCGCACTCGGCATTGGTTCGATTACAGACTTGGTCCACTCGGTATCGTTACCATCTCCTACGACACCACTATTATAGCGACCGCTCGAGCAACATTATATTATTAGTTCAGCGATTTGGCTTTGATATCGAGAGTGGTTCAATTCTTTGCAATAGACTGTCCAGTCAGTCGGACTCACGCCTCCTTCGACTAGACTTGAAGGGGAGGCTTGTGATCCGGATATGTGAAGAGGTCAAAGGTAATTAAGAGGAAGAAGAAGGGCATTTTGGTAATTGGATGTTTAGGTTTCTTTGGGGGATTAAGGCAAGCACGAGAGAGAGAAACAAAAGGGGGGGCGCCGCCAGGGAGAAACGGAGGAGGGGGAAAGGGTTTTTTCCGCCGCCAGCCAAGGAAGGAGCTGCCCCTTGCGTACTTCGCCGGCGCCTGACGTAGCCACCGGAGCTGCTTTTCTTCTCTCCCCTACCTCCCTTCAGCGCCAGCGCCGACGCTGGTCATCGACCGCCGCATACCGCCGGTCTCCATCTCTTCTCCCCTCCATAGAGGGGTGGTTTTCGAGGGAGCCGCCGTCAAGCACAGGGAGGGGGGCTGCTGTGTCTTCTCCACGCGGGCATCACCTCAGAGCCTGATCAGCGCCGCCCTGGTAGGCTCCGTCCCCGGCGACCAGCGCCGCCCCAGCGGACGCCGTCCGCAGCGACCAGCGCCGCCCCAGCGGACGCCGTCCGCAGCGACCAGCGCCGCCCCAATGGGCGCTGTCCCAGCGACCAGGGCCGCCTCAAGCCACTGCTGTCGCGGCCATCCTATCACGCCAGCGTTCGCCGACACTTCCAGCTGTTATTGCCGCCTCTAGTGACTGCGGATATAGCCACCGGCACCTCCAGGCAGCCATTGTCACCTGCCGGCAGCCACCACTACCTCCCCCTGCGGTCACAACCGCTGTCTTCAGTGGACGTTGGTATCCTTAGGGCAGCCACCGCCCACGCATTGTTTGTTCGCTTCGACCTTCGAGCCGAGATGGGGTTTTGGCCATAGAGCCGTGTTGTGTTTCGCTATTTATATTGTTATTTTGCTTGTGAGTTATTCGTATCATCTGGCCTGCGAGCCACCGCCATATATCGGCCTGTGAGCCGTTGCATTGTTCCGGGCCGCTGCGACTCGATTAGCGACGCGACCAGCTCATCCATCCATCCGAGGGCGCCCCCCTGGGCCAGGGTACGTTCTCGTACTCGATATCTGTTTATTTTACTACTATTCTGTTATTATCTGGTTACTCATACATTTGTGGGATTCGCCTCGAGCACCGAGGTACCAAAGACCGGGGGAACCCGGTCGCTGGATACAGGCACAGTTGACCGGAGGAGGACTTCTGACGATCTGGTCAACGTAGCGGACAGCTCATCGACCGGGTCATGAGGATGCGGTCAACCTTCCAGACACGTCACACCGGGAGGTTCGTTTTCTCAGCTTCCAGACAGGAACACAAGTGTTCATTTAAGTCCGAGAAGGGTATCTTTGTTACTCTAATATCTTTGTTATTTCTTCTTCTTAATTGCTATTTTATTATTTGTATAATAGTATAATAACTTAAGCAACGAAGGGTCTAAGATGATTTTGATATCCTTCGGCATGTATTGATTTATGTAGGTCTGACTATACCATAAGAGAAAGTTTCATCATCGATGTCTAAATGATAGATTTTTACTGTATCACAAATAATATGAAAAATATTATATTTCAATTAGGGATGAGATTTGGATCATCCAACAATTCAATAAAGTGATTCAACAAATATTGGTTTAGTAGCTAATGGTCACAACATTTGGTGTAAATTAGGTTGAAGAAATTGAAGTAAAGTATATTGAAGAATGCTCATGGAGGAAATATGCAAGATGCAAATGGGACTTTCATTGTGGAATGATACGATGAAAATCTTAAGTGTTTAAATTAATTATTTATGATTTCAGTCCACTGATTGTAGTTGTTAGGACCATTGACATCGTTAGAGGGAAGTAAATAGCAATTCATTTCGCTCATGTTGTTGATTGTGTGCTCGTCTACAAAAGGTTATTATGTAGCGAAAAATAAAAAAAAATATAATATATATAAAAATAGAACACACGTACATGTGTAACACCGTGATTTTACGTGTGTAACTCAATTGGTAGTGTTCTTGCTTTATCTTCTTTTATTAGTTTTTTGATTCAACAATAAGTTACCTAGTTCTTTTACTTGTAAGTCTTGTCAATAAGCCATACATACACGAATATTACTTTCATCCAAATCACACAAAGAGTCTCATTCATTTTCTCTTATTCATAGTGGCATTTGGGGACCTTCTCGAGTAATATCACAGGTATTGGATGATTCATTACATTCATTGATGATCACACTCAAGTATGTTGAGTTTATCTTTTCATAAAAAAATCAAAGGTTGTAAAATCGTTTCAAAACTTTTGCTCCATGGTAAAAAAAACAAGATCAAACCTCAATCAAAGTCCTAAGAATAGATAATTGAAAGAATATTTTGATTTTGTCCTAGGAGAGTATCTAGCAACTAATGAGATACCAACAGATATTAAGGATATACCAAGAGATATTAAGGAGGTTTTTGTAGATCCAAAGTAGAGATTAGTTGATAAAGAAGAAATGAAAGCCTTAGAGAAGAATGGTACATGAGATGTCACGCCCCGGAGGAGTCTCTGTCCGAAGAAATTTCGGCAGCATCTCCCCTGTACGGCGGACAATCTGAAACTTTTCTACAAGCACTATATACCTCAGCCACATGCGGCTGGAATAATACAATAAAAGAAAGCAAACACCACGCAGTTAATAATAAAGCAGCTCACTCGGCTGTACCAAAAACCAAAACACAAAACTGCTAGCCGGCTAGACTTACACAACCAACAACAAATACAAATACCACATAACAACATCAACACTCCAAAAATAAAACCGGAGTACAGAGCTAAACAACTGATACAATAAACAAACAAAACATACGTGAAACCGATAAGTCTTCTGATGTGACGTGGGGACCAGCAGACAGGATGCTCCAAGCGACACCATAAATAACCTGGTACCTGAAAAATATAGAGTCCACGGGGGTGAGTTCAACAACTCAGCGAATACCAATAGACATGCCTAGTAAGATATATCTAACAGCAATAAACATGGAATACAGCTTCCTAATCATATATCTAGGAAAGATGCAAAACTGAAAGGTAACTAAGGAAGCTGTACTCACCAGGAACTCCTATCCAGACAAAAGGGTCGTCAAACCGAAAGTGCCCTAAATCCTGTATGCATGTCAAACATATGCATCCAACCAAATGCAACAAATAAATGCAGCAAACACAATCACAAGAAATAAATGCATCAATGCATATGATGCCAATGATGTGTCCTGGTCACCCCTGACGCCAGTCAGTCATCTCACACACAAATGGCGAGACCGAGTGGGTAGGGCTGTGACAACCGTGCACTCTGTCGTCACTGCTCCTGATGAGTGACCGAGTGGACGGGATGCTGTCGGAGTACTCCTGTCCTGTGACCCCAAATCATAAATGGGGGAGCTCAATGCTCTCAACTCCCGGTACACGATGACGGGGAGGAATCCCTGCCCGCTAACCCGTTGCATCACACTACCCATGAGCGGACCAACGTAGCCAAACAAAGTCCCTGCTGCAACACACACTGCCTGAATCGACCACTAACCCATGAGTGGTGGTGTGTGCAGATCCATGTAACTGGCGATGTGCTCAACAACAATGGAGTCGACTATCGCACAGCATGCAATCATGATGCATGTCACTATGCATAACAAAAACTGATCAACATAACCATATCCATATATACAAAATGGGTACTGTAAAATTGATGGTCACATACCAAAATCTATAGTACACAGGTCAGATAGAATATCAAAAACCCTATGTCCTGAACATAATAAGTATGGAATATCCTGATCAGCATAGAAAAATCCATATATACATAATATGGGTACCACAGTATCAGTAAGCCAAATCCACGGATCTAGGGTATACAAGTCCTCTAAGGTATAACAACCTAGACCCAAATCATATCCCTCTTCCATAGCATATGTACCAACAATATACACAGATCAAAGAATCAGGGTCTAAACACCCGAATCATATATGATATACAAATAGAGGTACACAAATCTGATATAGCACAAAAACCTAAGTATCAGATAATCCAGATACACAGGCCAGAAACAACAATCCAAATCCTAGTCCTAACCTCAGTAAGCATGGTATGTCACTCTAGAAACTAAGATACTCATGGTAACAAGATAATCATGGCAACAAATCACGAGATATAAGCACGGATACATCACCGGTGACAAACCTAACATGCTACGGATATCAAACAGTGACATACCAAAGGCAAACATATTCATTGCTTGCAGTTATAAAATACTACGCATATCCAAAGACAATATCATAAAAGATAAGTCAAGAGGTACCCGCCTCCGATATAGATCGAACCGAACCAATCCGATGTCGAGACGCCCGTCTCGAATCACAGTCCTCAACACCAAAGTCTCTTCTGTTGGTCCACAACAGGTGGTTCCTGTCGGAATAAGGGCAGCCGCTAATTTGTCCTCCTCTGTTGAATCACAACTGGAGAAGTTACTGCCAGAATAATGCTCGGAGCTAGGTGGAACCGCTAACCTCCAAATCCAACACTACAATTCCCAAATCCTGCTGTATAGGTCAAATAGGTCAAATATCCATCATATAGTTTACAATTCCAGTACAAATCATGAAGTCAAATCCTATAAATCCAATACCTTGCAAGCTTCACCCCCAATCCAGATTCACATCTGCCGAAGGAGACCCCAAGTGCAGCCGAAGCAACCGAACACCCTTGGAAACCACAGACCAGAAGCTAGGGCTCGGCTGGAGTGCTGCCAAATCGCAACAGAGGGCTAGGGCATGACTTCCGCGATAGAGGGACTCTGCAACTCCGGCAATAGCAGACGGCGTTGTTGATCGGAGAAGAATCGGAGATCAGCAGATGGGAGAAGTGCGGAATCGGGCGGTGTCGGTGCTGTGAACCCAAACTAGCGCACAGGGAATCGGCCGGAGACGAGAGCTCGGTGGCAAGCGATCGGCCGCGACGGCTGTGGCGTCGGGAGTGGGTCGTCGACGCTAGGGCAGAGGCAACGGCGCTGGCTTCCCTGTGGCCGGTGATTGGCGCACGACTCGGCATGGATGAGGAGAGGAAGAAGATGAAGAGGAGAAGGTGGAACCGTCGCGTGAGAGGAGAAGAAGGAAGGCGTCGGCGCGAGGTGGTTAGGGCTCGGCGTCGCAGGGGGAAATCGGGAGGAAAGGCACAGTTCGGTGAGGATAGGGAAAAGAAACGAGAAAAAGCAATAAAAGAAAAAGAAAAGAAATAAATAAGGAAAATAAAACATTTCCTCAATTAAATGGGTAGCCTAAACTGGCTTTTTTTTTCCGGGCCCTATCTTATCCCCGTAAATCCCCGTAAACTCGTCCATATGAGCTCCGAAAAATTCCCGAAAAATTTCTAAAAATTCCGGAAAAATCCCTTATCACTATTCGCTAATTTTCAGTATTTTACATGAGAAGTTTTGTCTAAGGGACAGAAAATAGTGGGATGCAAGTGAATATTCATGGTCAAATTCAATGTTGAATGTTGATGGGAGTATTAACCGATACAAATAAAGGCTCGTTACTAAAGGTTTCACTCAAACATATGGTTTAGAGTCTTTAGACTAGAAGAAACAATTTCTCCTATAGTTAAACTCAATTTGATTAGAGTTCTCTTATCACTAGCAACAAATCTTGATTGACCTTTTCAACAGTTACATATAAAGAGTACATTTTAAAATGGAGATTTACATGAGGAAGTGCATATGGATCCTCCTCCAAGTTTTGAAAAACGGGGATAATTTGGTGTGTAAATTGAGAAAATCACTTTATGACTTAAAGCAATCACCAAGAGAATGGTATGAAAAGTTTACTCGAGTTGTAAAATGTCGAGGATTTCTCCAAGCACAATCAGATCATACTTTATTTTATAAGCACTCTAAGATTGAGAGAAGAGTCATTATAGTATATGTGGATGATATAATTATTACTAGTAATTATCATACCAAGATAAAATCATTAACAAGGTATTTAGAAAGTGAATTTGAATTAAAAGATTTGGGTGTTGTCAAATACTTTTTAGGTATGGAAGTTTCTTGAAGTAATGTAGGAATTGTTGTTTCTCAAAGAAAATATACACTTGATCTTTTAAGAGAGACAAGTATGTTGGGGTGCAAGCTTGCTAAGACATCTATGAAGCCTAATGTTAAACTTGCATTTGAAAGGAGAAAGGAGGCTAATCGAGAGCGACATATTGGAAACACATGGGAAAGATCATGAGTTTATAAGAGAAAATATATCTCCATTGGTATGAGGCCTTTCGGGGAGAGCCCAAGAGCAAAGCCATGAGGACCTAGGTCCAAAATGGACAATATCATGCCATTGTGGAGATATCTAAATTCTTTTCGATCCTACAATTGGTATCAGAGCCCGGACTGCCAGAAGGTTTAACCGCCGACTGTGCACAAGAGCTATGGTCTGATTGAGCCATGTGGGTACAATATTGACCTCGAACAAAGAAAGTGGGGACTCCTATGTTCGGATCAAGAGGACCAGACACCAGGCAGGAAGTCCTAGTAGGTCAGGTGGACTGAGGGGCAGGAAGACCTGGTGGGTCGAGGATCAGACGTGGGAAGCCTATGGTCCTTTGTTTGAGGGGGGGGGATTGTTGGGGTTGCAAGGTTGCAAACATAGTCCCATATTGGAAACACATGGGAAAGATCATTGGTTTATAAGAGAAAATATATCTCCATTGGTATGAGGCCTTTTAGGGAGAGCCCAAGAGCAAAGCCATGAGGACCTAGGTCCAAAGTGGACAATATCATGTCATTGTGGAGATATCTAAATTCTTTTCGATCCTACATCATATACTCATCCTAATATAACCTTTACAGTAAGCGTTGTTAGTGAATTTATACATATTCTTAAGGAAAGATACGTGGAGATCCTCTATAGAATTTTAAAATAGCTAAAAGGCACCCCTAGAAAGGATTTATTCTTAAAAAAAAAAAAAAAAAAAAAAAAAAAAAAAAAAACTGAAGAAAACTGACCATAGAATGATAGAAATTTACACTGATGCTAATTGGGTAGGTTCCTCTATAGATAGAAAATCAACTTTGGGATATTATACATAGTTTGGGGGCAACTTAGTGACATAGAAAAGTAAAAAACAATTAATAGTGGCTCGAAGTAGTGCAAAAGCAGAACTCCCTTGGGGCTCAAAACGCCTAACAGGGTCTCCGACAGTGAAAAGATGAGAAAGGGACTCAAAAGAGGAGAGAGAGAGATGAGTACAAATCCAGTAGAAGCATAGAAAAAGAGTTTGTTGTCACCTAGATTTAAGAACTAATATAGAAAAGGAAGAGTGACAAAAAAGTGGAATCGTCATCCTAACGATCTCATGGATCCGGTCCCATAAGATTTTAGAGAGAGTAAATCACGGTTAATGTTGGGCAGGATAGATGACTGGGGGTCGAAGGAATTTTTGGTACAGTAGACCAGGATTTTATCCCTGGGTACAACTGACGACCTTCGACCCCACGACTTCAGTGACAAGTTACAGACACCTAACCAGCTGATCTAGCCCGTGCAACTGGAGAAGAAAGAGATCTTTCTCTCTCTTTCTTTCCTTCTTAATCGGTTAACTAAATTATTTAATCAAAAAAATTAGAATTTTTTAAAGAGAATTTGTGATGATAAAATAGTTTAATGTGTGGTTATCTAATTTTATGCCAAATTTCATGTTCACCTCTAAAGTTTTAGGAATATTATCGAGTTTTCATCCAAAATTAGAGATCAACTAGATCTATTTTTCATGTCAATCGATTTGAATCACTTCTGTGTCATGGTAGATTTGAGAATCCTTTAATCTTCAAAGGTAATTAGAGAAACAATTTCACAACTGGAGGATTTATAACATGGAAGATAATAATTAACACAAACTTCTATAGTGGCATATGAACAAAGACTTTAGTCCCCTCGGATGGGTCTAGTGGCTAGCACATGAGGTATTGTCACCAATGAGGTCTGGGGTTCGAATCTCGGCAAAGTCGAGATAAATGTCTCCCTTATGTGCTAGTCACTATTCTAAAGGCTAGTAGCCGTCCGTGATTTACCTCCTTCGTGTTGGTCCTGAAACGAATTAATGGGAACATTAGGGATGAATATATTCATCTTTTACCACCAATATGAACAAGGACTTTAGAGTCATAACTTGCTAATTTAATATTGTTCGTGCCAACTCTTAGAAAGAGACACAATAATGAAAATAACTTTTCAAAATGATGACTACCTGCATAAGTTTATGAAAGAGCAATTATTCTTAATTTAAGAATCAAGAAGAAAGAAGTTTTCGACATCAGATGATAAACCCATGATTTACTCTTTCAAACCCCACAAGACTTCTCCTAATCTAATTGGTAGATTTGTGATCCCGTATCTACCTTAATCTGCCATGAAAACCTTTCTTTATCTTGATTTCTCAAATTGAAACAACAATCAATGCCACTAAACACACAAAATAAGATTTTAAAATTTTTTTCATGATATAACAGTTGAACAAGAAAATGAAAGATATGTACAACAATAAACAAGATAGAAAAGTAAGATGAAATATAGAAGTTACCCACTTGTAAGTTGAAACCCTTTGATTCTTCTTCTAGAATCTGCTTTGGTCTCTATGAAGATAAATATATATAGTTAGTCTACTAGTATTTGTCACTTAGTATGCGTCTACTGAAACTTAAAATCTTGAATATGCATATGTACATGTCTAATCATTTTCCATTTTTTCTCTTGCAAATAAAATTACATATATATATATATATATCTGTTAAATTATTTTAATAATATATACGAATATTTTCTTGTAATCAAATTCACTAACCATAAAAACATATTTACATTAGAAATATCATAATACTTAAATTAATCATTGTGGATCAACTAAAATAATAATTCTAATTAAATATTACTATAGCATAACATTTAGTTTTTTTTCCTTCTCAAGAAACATGTTAATTAAGTTAAAAGCGATCCAAAAAGATGTAAGATGCATTATTCATACTAGAACCGTTGGTTTGAGTCGGGTCAGATTGATTTTTTTTTGTCAAATTATTTAAATAAATTTAGTGGAAATTTTATTAATCTACTTAAAAGTAAGTCCAAGCGAGCTAATCTATCTAGGCTCGTGGCTCGTGTGGGTCGACTTCTGATGAAGTTAGGTTGGCTAGTGGATTGAGAAAAAAAATATTTTTCTTTAGAATTTAAAATTAAAATAAAAAATTTAATGAACTCAAGAGTTTGACCCATTTGTAATCCAAATTTATAATTTTTAATTTTTTCTATATATATTTTTATTTTTTAAAATTTTTTGATGGACTTGTAGGAGGGGACCCCTAGCCCACAATCCGCCAATATAATGGGTCGGCTTGGCCCAGCCTACCCCATCAAATGGCCGGTCCGCCATAGGTAGGGGAAGATTTGATACTGGATTGTTCGACTATAAATGTCTGAGTGAATTCATAAGTACTTTTAAATTTATCTGTTGGGTCAATAAGAGAAAGACTACTCGCTTCCAAGACCTAATGGGTGTGTAAAGATATGAATATCGAAAAATAACTATAACAATGTATCAGAGATATAATGATTGTTGGGTGGCTTTCATCAAATCAATTAGGTGAGATCAAAACTATTTATATGTTTGTTGCTTACCATCATGGTCAAGCTACTATGCCACTTGTTAAGAAATACAAATCATCATTCCCTCGGGGCGGTACTATAGTTAAGTCATAGGATGTTATCACATGAGGTCTTAAGGTCAAAACTCGACGTATCCGAACATGTCTTCCCTCCATGTTTTTTCATCTATACTAATGCCTAATAGTCACCCGTAATTTATCTCTCCCATATTGACCTAAGAATAAATTATCAAAAACACTGAGAGCAAGCAAATCATCTTTTACCATATAAGAAATACAAATCATCACTTACATGTATTGCTACTGTAATAAATTAGATTTTTAATGTATGAAATACATTACGGATCATTTGACTCCATACAAAAGGATCCGATAAAATCCTTATAATTTATCTCTCTTCTAAATTGCACCGAGTAATCCGGTAAAAGTTGAATTATCACTTTTTTACAGTTTACTGCAAAAGAAACACAAACCATCATGCATAGCGTGCGTGATCATCCCTATCCTACGCTAAAAATGTATGAACAGATATGGCTCGCATCGTTTATTTTATTCATTGATAGTTTTAAAATCATTGCAGATATGGTGTATATGAAGCGTCTTTAATCCAAGACACATAAACAGTTTATGAGAAATAGGAATACATTAGAGAGACGATATTTTGTTTTCCTGAATTCCGAGGAGTTCTCTATAAATTTCCTTTGGTCTTGTATATATTATGACCAATTTTTATCTGAATTTTAGGAAACTCATCAAATTAAATGGTGGCCTTGGTAGGCCTACCATCATTGATAGTGGATCGTGCTTTCCAGTTAAGAGGCCCAACAACACAAAACCTCTCTGACTCTGCCCGTTTCGTCCGCCGCATACGTAGCGTCAGTTCATTCCTCTTGAGCGGCGTGTCGACATCATAGCCGTTGATCCGCTTTACAATCCGCGTTAGGGTTTCCTGTTCTTATCTATAAATATCGAGCGGCTCTCTCTTTGTTACTCGTACCATAGTCCAGTCTATCGCAGCCGGTTTTGGGCGTTGGCGTTCATCTTCTTCTTGGGCGCCCTGGTTCTTCCAATGCTCATCTGCCTCTTGTTTTTCCGATTTCTGTGTTTTCGTTTTTTTTTTGGATCGATATCGAGGTCTTCTATTTGATGTGATGATCCTTTCCCCAAATGATCGACAATGAACTCGCTGAGCGACTTATTACTTTTCTACTCAAATTTGAGTTGGGAAATTCAAGCCAGGATTCTGATCTTTTTTCATGCGTTTTCTTTTTTCATTAATTTATGTTTAATAATTAGATTTTGGCGAGATGATGATCCTTTCCCCAGATGATCGACAATGAACATTCTGCGCGCTATTTTTATTCTCCCTTGAGGAGATCAAGCCAGGACTCTGATCGCCAATGCTTTACAATTGAACTTCGTGGTTTAATTGATTGTGTAAATCGATGGTTCATGTTATTTTAGTTTATTTTTATGTTTTTTTTTACATTGTACTTCTTCTGCCCATTTGTGTAAACGAAAATCAGTTTAAAAATCACTGATTCTGGCGGAGGATATTTTTCTGGGTGAAAGTATCCTTAGCTCTGTTGGAGCAAACAAATAATGTTTGTATAGTCCAGAGTTAACGTCACACAAAGAGGCTTGAGGTGTTGATGGATCTTCAGATCCTCCATCTCGAGGCGGTCTCATATTCCATCGCCTGGAATAGCAGCGTTGCTGCCATTACTTCTTGGGATTGGCCATGAGACATATATACTCTAAAAATTTTGAATTGAAAAATATGATGTTTATGATTTTTTAAATAGAATTGGTAGGTTTCGTTTCTGTTTTGTCCTCGGAATTTATGTTTTTACTGACTAGTGCATGATTGGGACTTTTTGATCTTACTTTCATCTGCAATGATGCAGTAGTATTTAGAGAAAGATGTTTAGCTATTATATTAGTAGAAAACGTGAAATTGTCGTGCGGCTTGCGGCTCCTTCAATTGTCCTTTGGAAGGGAGGGAAATGGGTTACATTCACTAACAGCAGCACAAGCAAGCAGTAGTTGAGGCAACTAGTGGAGGAGTCTGCGAATTGTTCTAAGATTTATTGTGCTATCACGAGGGGCAGAATTAAAAAAGCAAATTGAGATTTATAAATGCAACTTAAATAAATGTAATTTTTATTTTATTTATAAATTTTTGAAAATGATTTTGTAGGTTTTTCTGGTAAGTTTTGATAAAGAGGTTTTTATTTGTATTATCACTTGAATGGGTTTTTTTGGATTATTCAATGAGTACTCCGGTTCTATGCAAAGTATTGTTTTTTGATATGTTCTGTAATAAAAAAATGATATGTACAAGGAAAAAAATTTAATGAAAATCTCAAGAATAGATATATAAAATGATTGGGCCTATAAAAAGTGAAATGGTGGGTCATTCTTGAGGTTTTCATTGAGTTTTTTTTTTTTTTTTTTTTTTTTTGTGCATATTGCTCAAGTTATAAATCCTTAGTTTTTTTTTTTAGTAGTTATAATTTCTTAATTTTTATGTGAATATTGTTGAATATGATAACTGCTATTAAATCAGAAAAATAATTTTTTAACTTTAAAAATTTTAAAAATCACAAAATAAAATTTCAAATACAATTTGAATATTATGAATTTGAAAAATAAATTTTCAATTAAGAATAATTTTTTGTAATTTGAATTTTAAAAACAAAGATATCATTATTTTAAAATTCAAATACAAAAGAAGTTTTAGAAAATTAAAAAATAAAGTAATTTTTTAAAAAATAATATTGATAAACTAATAAAATTTATTAATAATTTATAAAATTTTAATTTGAGGTACAGTCATTAAATATAAAATCAGTTTTATGTGCTAGTTTTCTTAATTATATTTATTATATTGCAAATAGTAATTTTTTAAAAATAAATTTAGTTTTTTTAAACATAGTTGTGTTAAAAAATTATTGCTATCAATGTGATGGATGGAAAATGATATTTGAGAGTGCATATAATTATAATTTAGGAGAATTAGACAAATTGGTTAATTTAAACTTGATTTTGATTTTTATGAGTTTATTTGAAGCTTAGTTTGATTTTCCTTTGTTTAGATGTTATTAAGTTTTCAATTTAAATTTGGCTTGAGGTTGGTTCAAGTTTGGTTTATTTAAACATAATCATATAATCAAAGTTACGAGAAATAAAATATAATTAAATATTGTTTGGTTCATCTAGATAATGTAATAAAAATTTATTTGTTTAAAGATTTTAGTAAATAATCTATTTTAATATATTAATATATTATCCTTAGTTATAAAAATAACTATACATAATAATAATAATATTATTATTATTATTTAAACTCTATGTTTTTTTATTCTTTTTTGTTTTTCTTTATTTTGTTTATTTTTTATGTTTTTTTATTTTTTTTCATTTTTTTAAAAAGTTTTTAAGTTTTTTTACTTTTTATTTTTTTATTTTTAAAATTTTTATGTTTTTCCCTATTTTTTTTATTTTTTTATGTTTTTAACGTTTTTATTTTTTTCCTTTTTCAATTTTTTTATTTGTTTCTCATTTTTTAATGTTTTTTCTATTTTTAATGTTTTTTTTAATTTTTTTTAAGTTTTTTACAATTTTTTATTATTTTAATTTTTTAATATATTTTTTAAATTTTTATTTTTTTTTTATGCTTTTCTTCTTTTGTCACATTGTTCTCTTATCTGAGGGTATTTTGTGTAAAAAAATTTGTTAACTCCGGAATCAAGTAAAATATCAGTTTTTCGATTCTTGGTTGCATGCCCCTTTTGCTAGCGTGTCGGGCATGAAACATTCGGGAATCATCGATTAACTAAATGAAACAGTGTTTTTATTGATAATCTTGGATAGATAACTAAAATTATCAAGAATAACTTTCAACCAAACACACTCTTATAGTTAACGAAGATCTCCTAAAAGAATGTCAAGTTACTTGGCTTCTATTAAAATACCAAATTTTAAAAAGGTTTCTTTTTAAAATAAATTTTGAAAATATATTCATATGTACATAATTTTCAAAATACTTCAAAAAATAATTTTAAATATTTAATTTTTTTTCCCGAATAAAATTCGAAATATGTTTGAAAAATATTTTTAACAACATTTTTAAAAATTATCTTGAAAATTTCTGTGAAATTTTTACCTTGATTTTTTTTGAAAATGTGTTTAAACATTACTTTCAAAATTATTTCTTTCATATTATTCTTGAAAATTATTTTGCAAAAATGCCTTGAAAATCATATTTTGCAAAATAATTGAAATTTTGGGAAAAAAAAATTTGAAACACCTAAAAATAGATATTTTTGAAAATATTTATAAAGCATTTTCAAAAATGTTAACAAGTTTTCAAAGAAAGGAAATTTTGAAGAATACTGGTCTTTTAAGCCATGATAGTTTAGCAAAGGATTATCTAATAAATATTGTTGGTTTAAAATAAAGGAAGTTCTTGGGATTTAAGAAGTAGAAAAATATTTAGTATTATATATATATATATATATATATATATATATATATATATATATATGAAGAAGATGAATTAAGAGTTAGTGTAACTTAAATATATTATCAAATATCAAAAATGGAAAGATTGATGGTGCAATCAACCTTCAAGGATTTTTGATATTTGTTTGATAATATATTTATTGAGAAAAATCCATTTAGGTCAAGGTTGACCGGATGATTGATAAAGGAAAATAATTTGATGAGAAGTCGAAACAGATCAATGTTGATCGGATGTTTGGCAATCAAGTGAGAAGTTCTTACTGGTTAAGGCTGACCTAGGCAAGTGAGAAGTCTTGACAGGCAAGACCTAGGCAAGTATGAACTCTTGACAGTTCAAGACTGACCTAGGCAAGTGAGAAGTCTAGTCAGGTTAAGGTTGACCTGATAACTGCAAAGGGAAAAACCAAGTATGTCAAGGATGATTAGATACTTGGTAAAAAAAAACAAACCCTAAGTTTAGAGAAATCTTGGAGGAGTGAACTCCAAGCAAGTGTGATCGAAACAAGATTGCTAACATTGTTTTGCATTAGTATTTCTATCTATTATGCTAATTTGATGTTACAAGAAAGTCTTAGTGGATCAGGTCGATCAGACACTAAACGAAGGAAGTTCAAATAGTGGTTGGACTAGATATTTGACAAGTAAGGTAAGACTCTAGAGAAGAGAAGTTTTTCTGAAATAAGGTGAGTGTTAGTATAGTTGACACTAATAATTAAACTTTAATTTTGATGAATGATAAATGGTTAAAATTATATTTTGTGTGATCTAATAGTTTTACCAAGTGTGCAGGAATTGACGAGTCTAGAAAACCTGATACCAGGCTAAAGTTCAGTTAGGTCTAAGGATTTGATAACTAGCATGAAGTTCAGATAGGCCAAGATGTGACTTGATATCTGGCAGGAAGTTCAGCTGAGTCTGTGGGACCTAACAGCTGGCTGAAGTTCAGTTGGGTCTGAGGGCCTGACAACTGGCAGGAAGACTTGGTAGGTCAAGAGGCAAGTCAAGTGACTGCAAATGGTAAATAAAGGTAAGTCATTGGAGGAGAGTGATCTAGTAAGAACGAGTCCAAAAGGGACTATAGGCGTTGGTCCAACATTGAGCCATTTTGGAAGTCTAAGCTGAGATCATGATTAGATCCTGATCTTGGTAAGACATGATCTAATTAATAATCATTTTATTTTATATTATGTTAACTTTATTTTACAGGTTATATTTGGTTGTAGTAACCTTGTGATGCAGGAAATCAAATTGTTGAAAAAGGCTCCAGGCACCCAAATACAATCAAGGCGCTCAGAAAGGGGTCGAACAGATGACTAGCTAAGCTGAGGTGGCAGACTCTGATAAGTTGGTACACGTTAGAGTTCAGGCGCCCAAACTGATTCGTGCGCTTGGAGATGGACGAACTTGTTAGGTCCCGTTAGCCGGCTAGAGAGGGGGGGGGGTGAATAGCCCCTGCATAAATACAAACAAAAATGAACATTTCTTGGACTTAAAAGAACACTTGCATAAAAATAATAAATGAATTGAAAGGTAGAGGCACCGAAGTTTTACTTGGTTACAACCGGGGAGGTTGTTAATCCAAGGAAGTGGAACACACTAATATCTCTTTCAAGCGGAGAAGCCTCTTTACAGCAATGAAAGCCTCAGAAAAGAAGAAGCTAAATGAAAACTGAAAGCGTATAAGTGTTGTTACTCAAGATGCTTGTTGTTGTTTAGCTTCTGGACCAAGACTGTATTTATAGCCTTGGTCGGGGCGCTTGGAAGGGTTCTAGGTGCCTGGAGTGAAATAGAATTCTATCCCCGATGCGTCAATCAACGTCCACGTCGAACATGATAAAAATCAGGTTCCGGACGGCCAGACCCACAAAGTCAACATAGTTGACTTTTTCGATCCGGGCTCTTTGCTCCGGTTTTGCTCGCCTCGATCCGGGTCTTCCACTCCGGCTTCGCTCGCTTAGGTGATTTCAGCTATCCGGAATAGAGCTCACCCGAACCCAACTTCCAACCTTCTCGAGCAACCTTTCGCTCAGGCTTCTCGTCCCTCGAAAACACCGCACGCTTCCTTTTCGTCTGCCCGCACACTCTTCCGCAGCACCTCGTCCCTAAGACGCACCGATCCTGTCGGCTCTCTCCCGTGCCGTCCTTTTCGCTAGCTGCATCTTTTGCTCGACTTCTTGTGCTCCTAAGGTTCTGCACACTTAGACACAAGGTTAAACACAACATGACCTAACTTAATTTGTTTGATCACATCAAAATAACCTTGGGGTACCAATAATCTCCTCCTTTTTGATGTGAGCAACCCAAGTTAAGTTAGGGTAAACCAACATAAAGTATTATAAAGTAAGAAACAATAAATTTTGTAATAATGTGCAAAAAATAAAAAATTTAAGCTCTACCTCCCCCTAGACTTACCTTTGATCACATAAAAAATGGGGTACCATAAAATCTAAGGGTAATTTCTGAGTTTCAAATAATTTTGAAAGAACTTATAAAAAAAAATTCTAAGTAAGGAAATTTTAAGCAGAAAAGTTTTCTAAGTTTTTAAAAAAATTTGTGTGACGTATAAAATTTTGGTAAAGCAAAATTTATAAACTAACTTAAAAACTTTAAGTTAAAATGATTAAGAAAAATGAGAAATTTTTCTAAGTTAAATAAATTTTTCAAAAATTAATTTTGTAGAAATTTATGGAAACTAAAGCTGATACTTAAAAAAAATATCTTAAGTCCTTTTTTTTTTAAAAAAAATTCTAAGTAAAAATTTTCTAAGAAGAAAATTTTCTAAATTAAGGATACTGTAAAATATTTAAGTAACTATTAAAGTATTATCTAATTTCAATTTTAATACTCTATCAGTTAGTTAATTAAAGATTTTATTTCAATATTTGACTTCTAGGCTGTGGCGAGACACTTGGCCTTCTTAGTTATTGGATCATCAACCACTTCTAGACAAAGCCTCTTAAAGAAAATTCAAACGTTTAATTTTCTCGCTGAAAGTGCTAAGTCTAATTAAAGTTTAGGTTAAACAAGACTTTGGAACTCAATATAGATTCCAGCCAACTGGATTAATTAGGAATTTTTTAGGGACATATTTCTTTGAAATGTTTCTAATTTGTCCTTTATGATATTTAAAATACTAGTTCAAATTATATCTTCTTGTACTATATGTACATGTATGACTTTTCAAGTTTTTTATTTATTTTTGTAAATTGTCATTTTCAAGCTTTAATTTATCAAACTCTTCTAATAAACAAGATTTTGCTAGAATTACTTTTAATTCTTTAATTTATTTTTCTAATTTGCAACAATCTTTAGTTAACAATTTAACAAACTTAAACAACTTGTCAGGTGGGAGAGATTGTACCTGACTTATCTTGTCGATCTTGTTGTCCGTAGCTCCCCCCCTGAATTGCTGCTTTCTTCCGATGTAGCTCCCCCTTCATCAATGCTCTCGATGCTCATTTTAGATAAGCTTGCTTCGTGTGCATCTTCTTGATGACTTGCCATTAATGCAAGTTCGGAGAAAACTTCAACTTCCGATTCGGACGACGTTTCGTCCCACGTCATCTTTAAAATCTTGTACTTGTTCATTTGTACAGGCTTCTTTCCTTTGTCCTTATCCTTGTTCCTTAGCTTAGGGCAGTTGTCCTTAACGTGTCCTTCTTCGTTGCAGTGGTAGTATCTGATTGTCCTTTTCTTTATATCCTACGGATGGTTAGTTTTTCTTAATTTAAATAACTTTTTTAGAATGTCTTACCATCATTACCATTTCTTCGTCATCGAGAGAGGATTCTGACTTATGTTTGTCTCTCGTTACCTTGAAGGCGATGTTGTGCTTCGGCTCCTTCGTACCTACACATCTTGATTAATGTACTTCAAAAGTTGGAAATAATTCTTCTAGGGTAATAGATTCTAAGTCCTTAGAGATATAGAAGACATCTACTAATGATGGCCATTTTGTATTTCTAGGGAATGCATTAAGAGCGTACCTTAGCGAATCTTGGTTGCTTACCTTTTCTCCGAGATTCGAAAGTCCGGTGATGAGCTCCTTTAACCTTGAGTGAAGGTGTCCAATCGTTTCTTCTTCTTCAAATCACAGGTTGGTGTGCTGGTCGCGAAGTAAGTCCCGTCTCGCGAGCTTGGTTTCGGGCGTCCCTTCGTGTAGCTTTCTCCCAAAGCTCATTTGCTGAGTTGTAGGTGCCGATCTGGTTGATTTCTTGTGGTGGAAGGACGCTCGGTAGATGAAATTATGCTTTGTCGTTTGTCACGTAGTCGGCTTGCTCCTTCTTCGTCCACTGGTATTCTTCCTTACCCTCGGGTGCTATAAAATTGAACTTCATTATTAAAAGTAATTCAAAGTTGGTTTTAAAGAATACTTGCATTCGCTTTTTCCAGCTAGCGAACTCCCCCTCGAACTTCGGTGGGTATATGGTCGGTCCGGCCATTGATTCGGTGCTTCGATCGCGGTTAGTCCTCCTGAAGTGTCCTGGCTCTGATACCACTTGTCAGGTCCCGTTGGCCGGCTAGAGGTGAGGGGGGGGGGGGGTGAATAGTCCTTGCACAAATACAAACAAAAATGAACCTTTCTCGAACTTAAAACAACACTTGCATAAAAATAAGAAATGAACTGAAAGACAGAGGCACCGAAGTTTTACTTGGTTACAACCGAGGAGGTTGTTAATCCAAGGAAGTGGAACACACTAATATATCCTTCAGGCGGAGAAGCTTCTTTACAACAATGAAAGCTCAGAAAAAAAGAAGCTAAATGAAAACTGAAAGCATACAAGTATTGTTACTCAAGCTGCTTGTTGTTGTTTAGCTTCTGGACCAAGGCTATATTTATAGCCTTGGTTGGGGCGCCTAGAAGGGTTCCAGGTGCCTGGAGTGGGATAGAATTCTATCCCTGACACGTCGGTCAACGTCCACGTCAAACATGATAAAAATTAGGTTCTAGGCGCTCGGACCCACAAAGTCAACATAGTTGACTTTTTCGGTCTGGACCCTTTGCTCTGGTTCTACTCGTCTCAGTCCGAGTCTTCCGCTCTGGCTCCGCTCGTTTGGATGATTTTGGCCATCCGGAATAGGGCTTGCTAGGATGTATACTAAAAGTATAGTTTTTTGTATGCACATTTATTTTGAAATGAGAATCACATTGGTCAAATGTCTACATTTAGTAAAATGTAGTTGCCCATTTAATTTATATTATAGATAACATGGTGTGTGATGTCACATAGAAGATCATGTTATCAGTTCCTTATAAATTATAAATAGTAACTCACAACCAAGATAGATTGGGGTAAACCATTGGAATGGTTGTAGTGTAATTTGGTACTAGTTTATCTTGACTATAAAATTACACTAGTACACTATGTGTGTATTGAGCAGAACCATTTGAGGTTGTTCCTTTTATACTGACTGCATAAAAGAACATAACCTCTGTTATTATGGATGTGCGTACTCTTAATTCTGATATAATAACACACACATATACTTAGTATTTATTTCTTTAATTTATCAATGGGTGAAATTTATTCGTTAAATCAATATGCCCGATAAGTTGGGAAATAATATTATTTATATGGTGTATTGTTGATTATAGAAGGAAACTGTGTCTTAGTTATCTAGGTTGATGATGTCCCCTTGAGGAGCTCATAAGGATTGTCATGTAAACCCTGCAGGTGGACATAGTCCGATATGACAATGAAGTTGAGTGGTACTACTCTTGGAGCTAGATGTTAATTAAGTGAGTTGTCAGTAACTTATTTAATTAATGGACATTTGATATCTTAAATACAGGGAAATTAACGCACTCATGATAAGAAGGAGCCCATAATGTAATATGAGATTGATGTGGTAGTTCAATAATAACTCTTTAGTGGTATGAATTATTATTGATGAACTTGAGTTGGATGTTCGAGTCGAACACAGGAAGCTCAAGCTCATCGGGAGGCCAAAATCAATTCCTCCTCTCGGTCCCTGCTGTAGCCTCTATAAAGCCTTGCGTTCACCCGTTTTGATTTTCCTTCTTACCCAAATGAGGGGTCGGCCACCTCCTTGCTTGGTGCCCAAGCAAGGGGCGGAACAAGCTCTCTTGGTGCCCAACCAAGCAACAATGTGGCCGGCCAAGCTCTCTTGGTGCCCAAGATGTGGGTCGGCCAAGCCATGCTTGGTGCCCAAGCATGGGGCCAACTATACAAGAAGAGAAAAAGGAAGTTTTGTTGAAAACAAAATTTTGTTAAAATCTTTCCTTTTGTAGCTTTCTACAATGGATTAAAAGAGAGATTTTAATTTTGTTAAAATCTTTCCTTTTTTGTAGTTATCTACAATGGTTAAAAGAGAGATTTTAATTTTGTTAAAATCTTTCCTTTTTTGTAACCAACCATTATAGGAATAAAAGGAAGATTTTGTTTAAAATAAAATTTTGTTATAATCTTTCCTTTTATAGTTATTTACAATGGTTTAAAAGAGAGATTTTAATTTTGTTAAAATCTTTCCTTTTTTATAACCATTTATAATAACAAATAAAAGAAAATTTTATTAAAAACTTTCCTTATTAGCCGCTAGCAAATATTAAAAAAGAGGAGGAGGGGATGCTCTCTAAAAATAACCTAAGGCTCCTCTTCTAATTTCTTGTAGCCGACTCTTCCCTCTTTTCCCTTTCCTCTTCATAAGGGCCGGCGGCACTTGGAGAAGGACCTTCACCTTGTGGCGGGTTGCTTGGAGAAGAAGAAGAAGGAGGAGGAGGCCTCTTCACTTTGTATTCTTTGGTGACCGAAAGCTTGGAAAAGAAGGAGAAGGTCGGGTGTCTTTGTCTTGGTAGATCATCGCACACACGACGTCCAAGAGGAGAAGAGGAATACAGCAGAAGATCAAGAGGTCTTTAGGTTACAAAGAAAGGTATAACAAGTTAATTGTTTTCACAGTGTACTAGTTTAGTTTTTCTTTGTATGGATCCTGAAATACCAACACAAGAGGCTACCGATTTTATGTTTCGATTTTATGCTTTGATTTTGTGCTTCAATTGAGGCCTCTTTAGTTAAACCTAGGGTTTACTATAAGGAGTTTAAATATTCAATTTCTTTGAAAGACTTTGTTTAGGAAGTGGTGGATGATCCCATAACCAAGAAGGTCGAGTGTCTCGCCAACGACCTGGAAGTCAATCATTGAAATAGATATTTAATCAACTTCTGTAATATGGTTTAACTTATGATGAACACAAGGGTTGAACTGGATTAATAATGTTAAGTTTCGTTTGCAATCCAAGTTTAACTTCTGAAGATCACATGGGATGAACTTTGATTAATAATGTCAAGTTTCATTTGCAATCCAAGTTTAACTTATGAAAAGCACATGAGTTGCTAGGAAAGGTTCTGTGCTTGTACAAATTTTTATACAGGGGAAACATAACATAATTCCGAGTGAAACCCAACAATTGGTATTTGAGCTAGTTTTCTTCCTCTGTGTGTTTGGTTTTCAGTTAAATTGTGCACTTTTCATACATAAATTTAGGTAGGATAATAGTAGGATGTGCAAATAGATTAATTTTATGGTTGCAGGCATCCTAGTTCCAACTATTATGACCATATTGTGTTTGTGTGTGATTGGACCCTCGGGCATGTCGAGGGCATTTTATGTGTGTGCATGATTGTAATTATTAAATACAGCAGGAGCTGTATTAGTTTTAGGATTTTATATTTTGTTTGATCTAGATTACATGTACATTCCCTTGTGGAATATAGGATCGATAAATGTAAAATTTTATTTTTGTCACGGATCGTATCCTTGCGAGGCGTGGTGCTATTTGAGGACCAGAGGCGCAGCGGAAAAGGAAACAAGATAGATGCGACGACATGACCCGTTCGCGGTGGCTAGGGTTAGTGGCACACGGAGGACAGCTATGGATGATGTAGGAACTTTCGAGCCGCAAAAATCGCTTTTTTGCGTTGCGAAAAACCTCGAAGTTCTTGCCACGGATCTGTGCGAAGATAAAATTGTACATATACTTAGTTTTCTCCTAGATCTACACTAGATCTACATGGTAGAGATTATACCTTTGTAGCGAAGCCCTTCGCTTATCCCTCTCGTCGAAAAGTTGTCAAATCTCGTAGAGTGTCAAGTGAACACTCCTCTATACGTATCCACACGGACAAGAGATGGAGAAAAATCACTTAGAGTATGCTAGCACTCTCAAGGGGTTTTGGCAATCAAGGATGAGGGAGAGGGAAGAAGAGAGGAGGAAGAAGAAGACTTGAATTCCAACTTGAATTCCAATCAATGTGTGGCTGGCCACTCTTGAGAGGTTTTAAACCTCCATGTAATACCAAGAGTCATGACTCTTGGTCTCCCTCATGAGGTGGCATACACTTGATGTAGCCTTGATGATGTGGACCATCATCATTGGCTGGCCCTATGCCAAGTCACAAATGATGTGGCATTTGGTCAAGTCAAACTTGACCCTTCATCTTCCCTCTCAAGTCAAGTCAAACTTGACCTTTTATCTCCCATGGTTGATCAAATCCAACCTTTGATTCAAGTCAACTTAATTTAATGAATCTCTATTCATTTATTTAAATTGACTCAATGAATCATAATCTAAATTAGACACATTGGACACATGAATCAAATTGAGTCCAAATCAATTAATCTAATTTGAATTACTCTTAATCTAATTTGGTTCATCATATGAACCTAATCCTCTTGGTCCATCATATGGAGCCAATCTCCATCTAATTTCCCTTTGTGTGTGACCCTATAGGTTCTTGTAACGTTGGCAATGCTCCTAAACTCATTTAGAAACATAAGTAATGAGCGGTATCTAGCAACACATCATTACTACCCAAGTTACAAGAATGTTGAGATCCAACATCATCTTTATGACTACTAATTGTGACTCTCACAATATATGATAATGTCCTTCTATCCTAGACATCTAAATTGATCAATTGAGGCATAGACCGTGTCATCCTCTAATCAATTTATATCTTGAACTCCAAGTAGACTCACTCTAATCAAATGAGCTCAATATCTCATATTGACTCATTTGGGCATGGTCATGCACTTAGTGGTCTCACTCTATCAAGAATCATGATGTCACTCCTGTCATATGGGAGAGATAGATCTCATCTACATCACTCACATCCCCCCACATAATTTGTTACATACCCAGTAATCACCTTTATAGTCCACCCAGTTACGAGTGACGTTTGACGAAGCCAAAGTAAGCAACTCCTTATGTAGGGAACCATGGTGACTTCAGGTCCAAGGACTCATAGTCATACTAATAGTCACATGAGAAAGTATATGACACTCATATAACGATCCATGATACTTTCTCATGGCAGGTCATTCAGTATACATTATCCAATGCATACCCATGTGTCAACTTGATATCTATATATCCATGACTTGTGAGACCAAGTCATCGAGTTGACCTACATGCTAGTCTCATCGTATTAACATTGTCCCTGAATGTTAATACTTGACTAGGAATGATTAAGAATAGTGTTCTCTATATCATCTCATTATCGATTCAACCAATCGATTGAAATAGATAAGAACCTTCTACTCAAGGACGTTATTATACTTAGTTATTTGGCACAAATACAAGTAAGTATAATAACTATAGAGAAACACCTTTATTAGTATATAGGAATATGATACATCGAGTTCATACAACAATCATCATATGATTGGCTCTAGGGCTCTAACTAACAATCTCCCACTAGCACTAGTGCCAATTAGTGTAGGCTCTAAGGCTGTGACCATCATGCTTTCTCTGTACCAAAGCCTTGGTCAAGGGATCAACGACGTTAGCCTCTGTGGGTACTCTACAAATCTTTACATCTCCTCTATCGATGATCTCTCGAATGAGATGGAAGCGTCGTAGTATGTATTTGGTCCGCTAGTGTGAACGAGGTTCCTTAGCCTGCGCAATTGCTCCATTGTTGTCACAATAGAGCTCTATAGGATCGGCTATACTAGGAACCACCCTAAGCTCAGTAATGAACTTGCGAATCCAAACTGCCTCCTTTGCTGCTTCTGATGCAGCAATATACTCGGCCTCTATTGTAGAATTAACAACTGTGTCCTGCTTCGAACTCTTCCAGCTCACAACACCACCATTCAAGCAAAACACAAACCCAGACTGAGATCTATAATCATCCTAGTCGGTTTGGAAACTGGCATCACTGTAACCCTTTACAGCTAGCTCATCATCGCCTCCATATATCAAGAAATATTCTTTAGTCCTTCTCAAGTATTTAAGAATATTCTTGACTGCTATCCAGTGACGCTCACCTAGATCTGACTCGTATCTGCTCGTCATGCTTAAAGCATATGAGACATCAGGACGAGTACATAGTGTTGGAACCCCAAGATTATTTTGGTGTGATCAACAAGTTAAGTTAGGTCCTGTGTGTTTCTAACCTGGTGTCTAAGTGTGAAGGAGCTTAGGAACATAGGTAGTCGAGTGGAAGACGCAGCTAGCGAGAAGGACGGCAGTCCGAGGGACGAGGTGCTGTGGAAGAGTACACCGGCGGACAAGAAGGAAGCGTGCGGTGGTTCCGAGGGATGAAAGCCAGAGCGGAAGATTGCTAAGGGAGCAAGAGACACAGCTAGCGAGAAGGACGACACGTGGTGCGTCCGAGGGACGAAGACTGCAGATGAGTACGCCGGTGGACGAGAAGGAAACATGCGGCGATTCCGAGGGACGAGAAGCCGGAGGGAAGCCCGCTCGAGAAGACCGGAAGTTGGGTTCGGGTGAGCCCTTTTCCGGATGGCAGAGATCACCCAACCGAGGTGAAAAAAGTCAACCGGAGTTGAATTAGGGTCTGGGGCGCCTGAAGATTGAACTTTGACCAGATTGAGTCAAATCTCGATCTGAACGTTGGGGGATAAAATTTATCCCCCTAGGGCGCCCAGAACCCTTCCAGGTGCCCCAACCAAGGCTATAAATATAGCCTTGGTCCAGAAGCTTTAAAATCAATTTCAAAAATTGTAAACAACACTTGTGCACTTCCACTGTTTAGATAAGCTTCTGTCTTTCTGTGCCTACACTGCTATAAAAGAGGCTTCTCTGCCTGAAGGAGATAATAGTGCGATCATCATCCTTGGATTAACAACCTCCCCGGTTGTAACCAAGTTAAATCTGGTGCCTCGTCTTTTGTTATTTTCTGTTTATTTTATTATTCTGCAAGTGTTAGTTTAAAGTTCGAGAGGAGGGTGTTTTTACTTTTATTTTCTTCAGGGCTATTCAACCCCCCTTCTAGCCGGCCGCAACAGTCCTACAAGTGGTATCAAAGCCGAGGCGCTTCAGGAGGACTAACCACCGAACGAAGCAACAAGATGGCTGGACCAAGCATCCACCCGTCGAAATACGAAGGGGGCTTCGCTACCTGGAAGAATATGATGCAGGTATTTTTTTACAACAGACTTTGAATTAACTTTAACAATGGAATCTGGCTTTGTAGCTCCAGAAGGTAAGGAAAAATGTCAATGGACAAAAAAGGAGCAGGCTGAATTCGTGCCACAAAAATTACTTTTTTGCGTTGCAGAAAACCTCGAAGTTCTTTCCACGGATCCGTGCGAAGATAAAATTTTACATATACTTAGTTTTCTCCTAGATCTACACTAGAACTATATGGTAGAGATTATACCTTTGTAGCGAAGCCCTTCGCTTATCCCGCTCGTCCAAAAGTTGCCGGATCTCGTAAAGTGTCGAGTGAACACTCCTCTATACGTATCCATACGGACAAGAGATGGAGAAAAACCACTTAGAGTGTGCTAGCACTCTCAAGGGGTTTCGACAATGGAGGATGAGGGAGAGGGAAGAAGAGAGGAAGAAGAAGAAGACTTGAATTCCAATCAATGTGTGGTCGACCACTCTTGAGAGGTTTTAAACCTCCATGTAATACCAAGAGTCATGACTCTTGGTCTCCCTCATGAGGTGGCACACACTTGATGTAGCTTTGATGATGTGGACCATCATCATTGGCCGACTCCATGCCAAGTCACAAATAATGTGACATTTGGTCAAGTCAAACTTAACCCTTCATCTTCCCTCTCAAGTCAAGTCAAACTTGACCTCTTATCTCCCATGGTTGATCAAATCCAACCTTTGATTCAAATCAACTTAAATTAATGAATCTCTATTCATTAATTTAAATTGACTCAATAAATCATAATCTAAATTAGACTCATTGGACACATGAATCAAATTGAGTCCAACTCAATTAATCTAATTTGGATTACTCTTAATCCAATTTGGTTCATCATATGAACCTAATCCTCGTGGTGCATCATATGAACCTAATCTCCATCTAATTGCCCTTTGTGTGTGACCCTATATGTTCTTGTAATGTTGGCAATGCTCCTAAACTCATTTAGAAATATAAGTAATGAGCGGTATCTAGCAATACATCATTACTACCCAAGTTACCAGAATGTTGAGATCCAACATCACCTTTGTGACTACTAGTTGTGACTCTCACAATATATGATAATGTCCTTTTATCCTAGACATCTAAATTGATCAATTGAGGCATAGACCATGTCATCCTCTAATCAATTTATATCTTGAACTCCAAGTAGACTCACTCTAATCAAATGAGCTCAATATCTCATATTGACTCATTTGGACATGACCATGAACTTAGTGGTCTCACTCTATCAAGAATCATGATGTCACTCCCATCGTATAGGAGGGATAGATCCTATCTACATCACTCACATCCCTCCACATAATTTGTTACATACCCAGTAATTACCTTTATAGTCCACCCAGTTACGGGTGACGTTTGACGAAGCCAAAGTAAGCAACTCCTTATGTAGGGAACCATGGTGACTTCAGGTCCAAGGACTCATAGTCATACTAATAGTCACATGAGAAAGTATATATATGACACTCATATAACGATCCATGATACTTTCTCATGGCAGGTCATTCAATATACATTCTCCAATGCATACCCATGTGTCAACTTGATATATCTATATCCATGACTTGTGAGACCAAGTCATCGAGTTGACCTATATGCTAGTCTCATCGTATTAACATTGTTCCTGAATGTTAATACTTGACTAGGAATGATTAAGAATAGTGTTCTCTATATCATCTCATTATCGATTCAACCAATCGATTGATATAGATAAGAACCTTCTACTCAATGACGTTATTATACTTAGTTATTTGGCACCAATACAAGTAAGTATAATAACCATAAAGAAACGTCTTTATTAGTATATAGGAATATGATACATCGAGTCCATACAACAATCATCATATAATTGGCTCTAGGGCTCTAACTAACAAGGAGGCCATAGTAGTTAGAAAATTATTTTTCATATTTATTGCCTTTTATGTTGTTTATATGTGTTGTGTGTGTGCATGTTAAAATTCCTCGCTTTAAATAACTAAGTGGGAGAGAAATTATTTAAATTTCACAGTCTCCATTACTGGTTTGTAAGTGATGCATTCAAACTTGTGCATTGGCTTTGAGTGCCTTCCTCCACATCGGATGAGTTTGTTTACGGATCACTAGATCAAACTTCCTTTATGGATGCTTATAGGAAATTATTTAGGTTTGTGTGATCTTCTTCATCTGAAGGGGCACAATCATATTTAATGGACTAAGTATCAAGTAATGGTATACACTTAGACACATTTAATAGTATCCTCCCCATCGGAGTCACTGCTATTATTTATGTGACCGAAGAGAAAACCAACTATTAATTTTATTTGTCATAAAGTTAGGTTGACAAGATAATAAAATTAATAGGTAAACCCCCCTCTTACAAATGTTTGAATTTGTATACGTCCACACTATCGTTGTATACAAAATTCATGGTGTTTTGAGGTGTTGGTGAATTTAAATGATATTATTTGAAGAATCAATATTATTTTAAATTCTAAAGTTTTGACCAAATATTTTGTGATTCTTAGGATTTCAAATGGCTTTCAATCCTCTTGCTGATATATTAAAAGAGAACAAACTTATTGGTCCCAATTACATTGATTGGAAACAAAACTTGGACTGTTCTCGCAAAAGGGAGAACAATAAAGGTGTATCTTATTCATTAGTTGTTGAAACATGTTTAGTGATGTTATCTACAGGTACCTGGTGTGTAGATACGGGAACCACTGATCATATCTGTAATTCATTGCAGGGATTCCAGGAAACTCGACAACTATATGAAGGGGAAATCACTGTCTACATGGGTAATGCTACAAAAGTGGCGGTTGTTGCAGTGGGAGATGTTTATTTATCCTTTGATAGGAATAAAATATTGATTTTGAGAAATTCTCTTTATGTACCAAGTTTTATAAAGAACTTGATTTCAGTTTCCAAACTATTTATGGATGGATATTCTATTTCTTTTGATGACAAAGTAGTTGTCAAGAAAAATAGGGTAGCTATTTGTTTTGGTACATTGGTTGACAATTTGTATACTCTAAATCCAATAACTCCCACGATGTAACAAATGTAAATTAATAACACATCTTTTAATTCAAATAAGAGAAAACAGCCTTCGGAAATGAACCAAACATATCTTCGGCATCTAAGGCTAGGTCATATTAACTTGAGTAGGATTCAAAGGTTAATAGCCGATGGACTTTTGGGTTCATTGGTGGTAGAAAACTTTCCAACCTGCGAGTCTTGCTTGGAAGGAAAAATGAACAAGAGACCTTTTAAAGCTAAGGGGTATAGAGGCAAAGATGTGTTGGAATTGGTTCATTCTGATTTGTGTGGACCTATGACTATCCAAGCAAGAGGTGATTTCGAATATTTTGTCTCTTTTATAGACGACTATTCGAGACACGGGTATATTTACTTGATGCGTCGCAAGTCTGAGTGCTTTGATAAGTTCAAAGAATACAAGGTTGATGTGGAGAAACGTCTTGGTAAAAGTATCAAGACACTACGGGCTGATCATGGTGGTGAGTACCTCTTAGGAGAGTTTAGGAGTTAATTATCAGATGCCGGGATTCAATCCCAACTGTCTACACCTGGTACACCCTAACAGAATGATGTGGCAGAATGAAGGAATAGAACTCTTATGGAAATGGTTAGATCAATTATGAGTTATTTAGAATTACCAAATTCATTTTGGGGATATGCTCTGGAAACGACAATGTACATTCTGAACTTGGTACGCTCTAAGTCAGTACCCTCTACTCCCATAGAATTGTGGAATGAGCGTAAGCCTAGTCTGAAGAATTTTTGAATTTGGGGTAGTCCAGCACATGTGCTGAAGGGAGACACTGATAAGTTAGAATCACGTAAGGAAGTTCGCTTGTTTGTGGGTTATCTTAAAGGAACGAAAGGTGGTTTATTTTATAGTCCTAAATATCAGAAGGTCATTGTTAGCACCAATGCCCGATTTTTAGAAGAGGACTATGTAATGAACCACAAGTCCATGAGTAAAATTGTTCTTGAAGAAATAAGAGAAAATACGTCTACTTTAGTACCAACGGTACAAGATGAGATACCACAAGAAACTGCAACACATGTCACAAATGATGCACAATTACAAGCAGTGTCACGTCGTAGTGGGAGGATTGTTCGACAACCTGATAGATTCATGTTTTTGGAAGAGTCTTCGGACTTGATCCCTGGTGAACATGAACCTGATCCCTGCACATATGATGAAGCACTCCAAGATCAAGATGCAACATCGGTCTATCTATGGACTGAAGCAAGTTTCAAGATCTTGGAATATCTAGTTTAATCTTATGGATTTATTCAGTATCCAGATGAGTCATGTGTATACAAGAAGAGTGACGGAAACGTGGTAGTATTTCTTGTACTATACATAGATGACATTTTTCTCATTGGTAACAATGTCAAAGTGTTGTTAGACGTAAGAGTATGGTTATCCAAGCAGTTTGATATAAAGGATTTGGGAGAATGTGGACATATTCTTGGAATCAAAGTAATAAAGGATCGTAAGAAAAAAATATTGTGCTTATCCCAAGCTTCATACATTGATACTATCCTATCTCGTTTTAGCATGCAAAACTCCAAGAAAGGTTTTCTACCTTTTCGGCATGGAGTACCTTTAACATCAAAGGAGACAGAGGACATGAAGGCAGTTCCTTATGCTTCGGCTGTAGGAAGCCTAATGTATGCAGTGGTATGTACGAGACTAGATATCTGTTTTATCATGGGCATGGTTAGCAGATATCAAAGTAATCCAGGACAAGGACATTGGACTGCCGTAAAACATATATTAAAGTACCTGAGAAGGACTAAAGATTATATGCTGGTTTACCAGGCAGATGATTTGCTTCTTGTGGGTTACACGGATTCTGACTTCCAATCAAATAGAGATAATAGTAAGTCGACCTCGGGGTATGTTTTTACTTTGGGAGGTGGAGCCATAGCATGGAGGAGTGTTAAGTAGAAATACGTTTTGGACTCTACTATGAAAGCTGAGTATGTGGCAGCTTCTGAGGTAGCCAAAGAAGTTGTATGACTCAGAAACTTTTTGATGGACTTAGATGTGATTCCTGGTTTGTCCAAAATTATCATAATTTATTGTGATAATAGTGGTGCAATAGCAAATTCGAAGAAATCATGAGCCCATAAGGCAAGTAAACCTATTAAGCGCAAGTACCACCTAATATGAGACATCGTAAAACGAGGAGAAATTATTGTCGCCAAGATTGCATCAGCAGATAACCTGGATCCTTTCACTTACGCCCTTCAGGCGAGAGCTTTTGATGGGCATGTTGAGGGGATGAGAATCAGATTTATGGCAGCATATATGGCAGCATAGTCTTTTAGTATAAGTGGGAGATTGTTAGGATGTATACTAAAAGTCTAACTTTTTGTATGCATATTTATTTTGAAATGAGAATCACATTGGTCAAATGTCTACATTTAATTTATATTATAGATAACATGATGTGTGATGTCACACAGAAGATCATGTTATCAATTCCTTATAAATTATAAATAGTAGCTCACAAGCAAGATAGATTGGGACAAACCATTGGAATGGTTGTAGTGTAATTTAGTACTAGTTTATCTTGACTATAAAATTACACTAGTACACTATGTGTGTATTAAGCAGAACCATTTAAGGTTGTTCCTTTTATACTGATTGCATAAAAGAACATAACCTCTATTATTATGGATGTGCGTACTCTTAATTACGATATAATAACAAGCACATATACTTAGTATTTATTTCTTTAATTTATCAATGGGTGAGATTTATTCGTTAAATCAATATGCCCGATAAGTTGAGAAACAATATTATTTATATGGTGTGTTGTTGATTATAGAAGGAAACTGTGTCCTAGTTATCTAGGTTGATGATGTCCCCTTGAGGAGCTCATAAGGATTGTCATGTAAACCTTGCAGGTGGACTTAGTCCGACATAACAATGAAGTTGAGTGGTACTACTCTTGGAGCTAGATATTAATTAAGTGAGTTGTCAGTAACTCATTTAATTAATGGACATTCGATATCTTAAACACAGGGAGATTAACACACTCATGATAAGAAGGAGCCCATAATGTAATATGAGATTTGTGTGGTAGTTCAATAATAACTCTTTAGTGGTATGAGTTATTATTGATGAACTTGAGTTGGGTGTTCGGGTCGAACACAGGAAGCTCAAGCTCATCGAGAGGTCAAAACCAATTCCTCCTCTCGGTCCCTGCTGTAGCCTCTATAAAGCCTCGCGTTCACCCATTTTGATTTTCCTTCTTACCCAAATGAGGGGTCGGCCACATCCTTGCTTGGTGCCCAAGCAAGGGGCCGACCAAGCTCTCTTGGTGCCCAACCAAGCAAGGATGTGGCTGGCCAAGCTCTCTTGGTGCCCAAGATGTGGGTCGGCGAAGCCATGCTTGGTGCCCAAGCATGGGGTTGGCCATACAAGAAGAGAAAAGGAAGTTTTGTTGAAAATTTTTTTTATTAAAATCTTTCCTTTTATAGCTTTCTACAATGGATTAAAAGAGATATTTTAATTTTGTTAAAATCTTTCCTTTTTTGTAGTCATATACAATGGTTAAAAGAGATATTTTAATTTTATTAAAATCTTTCCTTTTTTTGTAACCAACCATTATAGGAATAAAAGGAAGATTTTGTTTAAAATAAAATTTTGTTATAATCTTTCCTTTTATAGCTATTTACAATGGTTTAAAAGAGAGATTTTAATTTTATTAAAATCTTTCCTTTTTGTAACCATCTACAATAGCAAACAAAAGGAAATTTTATTAAAAACTTTCCTTATTAGCCGCTAGCAAAGATTATAACAGAGGAGGAGGTGATGCTCTCTAAAAACAACCTAAGGCTCCTCTTCTAATTTCTTGTGGTTGGCTCTTCCCTCTTTTTCCTTTCCACTTCATAAGTGCCGGCAGCACTTAGAGAAGGACCTTCACCTTGTGGTCGGTTGCTTGGAGGAGAAGAAGAAGGAGGAGGCCTCTTCACTTTATATTCTTTGGTGGTCGAAAGCTTGGAAAAGAAGGAGAAGGTTGGGTGTCTTTGTCTTGGTAGATCGTTGCCCACACGACGTCCAAGAAGAAGAGAGGAATACAGCAGAAGATCAAGAGGTATTTAGGTTACAAAGAAAGATATAACTAGTTAATTGTTTCCGCGGTGTACTAGTTTAGTTTTTCTTTGTATGGATCCTAAAATATCAACACAAGAGGCTAGCGATTTTGTGTTTCAATTTTGTGCTTCGATGGAGGTCTCTTTAGTTAAACCTAGGGTTTACTGTGAGGAGTTTAAATATTCAATTTCTTTGAAAGGCTTTGTCTAGGAAGTGGTGGATGATCCCATAACCAAGAAGGTCGAGTGCCTCGCCAACGACCTAGAAGTCAATCCTTGAAACAGATATTTAATCAACTTCTATAATATGGTTTAACTTCTAATGAACACAAGGGTTTAACTTGGATTAATAATGTTAAGTTTCGTTTGTAATTCAAGTTTAACTTCTGAAGATCACATGGGATGAACTTGGATTAATAATGTTAAGTTTCGTTTGCAATACAAGTTTAACTTATGAAAAGCACATGGGTTGCTAGGAAAAGTTCTGTGCTTGTACAAATTTTTGTACAGGGGAAACAAAACGGAATTCTGAGTGAAACCCAATAGGGCTCACCCGAACCCAACTTCCGGCTTTCTCAAGCAACCTTCTGCTTTGACTTCTCATCCCTCGGAAACCCCACGCGCCTCCTTCTCGTCCACCCGTGTACTCTTCTACAGCACCTCGTCCCTCAGATGCACTGAGCTCGTCAGCTCTCTCTCGTGTCGTCCTTTTCACTAGCTGCGTCTTTTGCTCGACTTCTTGTGCTTCTAAACTCCTGCATACTTAGACACGAGGTTAAAAATAACAGGACCTAACTTAACTTGTTTGATCATATCAAAATAACATTGGGGTACCAACCGAACTTTCAGAGATAGAGCTTTGACGAGGGGCACCGGACACGTTAACGTTTTGGGCACTCGAACATGGATAAGTCAGCGAAGTCCCTGGATTGGATAAACCTCGTTGGAGGCGCCTGAGGGTGGTCTGTGTGCTTGAAAAAGACCTATAAAATGGACTTCGACCATAAGCTTCAGATTATTATTCGCTTCGACTTTCATACTCACGCGCTGCTTCGGGAAGACTTCTACGACATTGAAAGGCTGCTCCAATAACCAACAACCGAGCTCCTACTTGTTTTTGTTGTTGGTATACTTTAATTGTCCTGCATTGTACTTAAATTTGTGTAATCATTTCAAGCTTATAGTAATTTCTCAACGAAAGCGCTCAATGAGTGCGGGCCTTAGAGTAGGAGTCATCAAAGGCTCCAAACCAAGTAAAACGAACTTGTGTTAATGCTTGATTTCCTTTTTCATCTCGCTTCCTTTTTTCGTACTTAGTTACATTTCCATTGCATACTCACTTATTTTTGAAATTCAAAAGAAAAGATTTTAAAATCACATGATTCACTCCCCCTCTCACGTGCATCAGTCCTATAGTGAGGACGTGTTCTCACTTTGAGAACATCTTTATGTGTTGATCCGACAAAAGAAATCAATGGATGTTTCTAAGTTGAAATCAGACAATTGAACTATCAAAATGAAACATGCATATATAAACTATATCTAACTTTATTTTGTATGACTATTATTATTATTGTACTAATTTTATTTTATAGAAAAATAAAATCTCTTGTGATCGAAGCGTCCGATCGACTGAACAGGGTTGTTCAATCGACTGATCAAGATGATTAGTTAATCGAACACATATGGAAATCGAAGATCAAATTTGATCGGATCTGACAACAAAGGAATCCTTGGGGGTTCAATTGACTAATCAGGAGGATTAGTCAACCAATTAAGCGGATTACGTGGGATTGATCTAATCGGATTAGAGTAAGCAAGGAAAGAATAAGGGTATAGTCGATTGATATGATGTTTAGTAGACCGGAAAACCCCGAATTCAAGCAAGAATATGACGAGATTTGATTGGGTTTAGTCGACTAAATATGTGTTCATTCAACTAAATAAAAGTTATAAAGAGCCTCAGGATTTGAGACTTAGAACAATAATTCTTGGTGATCTCTCTCTCTCTCTCTCTCTCTTGCTTTGTTTATCTAAGTACTATTGTTGATACACCGAGAAGTTTTTCGACAACCTATGATGAAACTCTAGTTTTTACGTTGTTGGTATATTTTAATACTTGCATTTAAACTAAAAGAGATAGTAGTATGTTACTATTCTTTTCATATTTTGTACGAGCTTTACTCCGTCTCTAAAAGCTTTTTTTAGAAAGGAGAGCATTAGTGAACTGCTTATTCGAAACGATCTATGGTATCGTAGGTCTTGAAGTGGTAGTCCTTAGACTATGAACTAAATAACCGACCGAATTCATTCGTTTTAATATTTTTGCTATGGCATTGTTTTGTTTTTGTAAAAGAAAAGAAAAATTTTCAACAAGTAATATTCACCTCCTCTATCATGCTTTCCGATCCTACACTATTAAGAATTGTTGGAACCTTGATGTCCGCTAGAGGGAGGTGAATAATATCTCACCCAAATCGTTTGCTTCATATAATGTTAGTGCACAACGGAATACAAAACAAACTAACAAATAGAAAGTTAAACTAAAACAAGAAGAATGAAGACAAGAAAACCACAAAGACACGCTTGTTTACATAGTTTGGAAAAACCCCTACTACACGACTATCCATAAGGAGGACGATTCTAATCCATCGGTGGATGATGTTGGTGCAGGAAGCATCCGACGATCGAATCCGAGTTTTGATAATGGCAAAGGGTTCAAAGTTAAGATTAATTGTTATCTAACGTACTTGAATAAGTGTTTCAAGAAAGTCCTAACTGTGGTTAGGCAGGTGAAAACCCTAGGGGGTGATAACCCTAGGTCCTAGGGGGCGGTAACCCTAGGTGGAGAAAAATCCTAGGGGGTGGTAACCCTAGGTGGAGGAAAACTCTAAGGGGCAGCAACCTTAGGTCCTAGGGGGTGGTAACCCTAGGTGGAGGAAAATCCTAAGGGGGGGTAACTTTAGGTCCTAGGGGGTGGTAACCCTAGGTGGAGAAAAACCCTAGGGGCGGTAACCCTAGGTCCTAGGGGTGGTAACCCTAGGCAGACAGTCCAGTCGGTCTGGAGGACCGGACTGACATCAGGTAATCTCTCCTGAGGGGAGTAGGTGAGGACGCGTTCCCCGTAGAGGGACAGTAGGCGTCGGGTCGACTTAGGGTTTTCGGTCGGAGATCTGAAGTCAGACCCGGACAGTCTGACGACTATTGATCACTTGATTTATCTTGTTTATATTTGTTCTAACTTTGTCTTGCAGGGTATGTTGTTGGTTTGGGACTAACGTGTCTTGCATGTACAAAAGGAACAAGCTAAGCCTCGGATGAATAGTGTCCGAGGCGCCTCCGTGGAGCTTGGAGGTGCCTCGGGTGCAGAATGTGAGCTGGTCATGAAGCAGTGCTGGAGGCCCCTTGGATGGAGCTGGAGGCGCCTTGGACCAGAGATTGGAGGCGCCTTGGATTAGCTTGAAGGCGCCTTCAAGTGGATGAGTTGCGACCAGGTCCGTTCTGATCCACGCGGCTGACTCGGCTTGTTGGAGGTGCCTTGGATGGTGTTGGAGGCGCCTCCAATAGTGCATAAAAGGGGTGTTTGAGGCAGCAATAGGATCATCAATTCTCAAGTGCTTTTACTATAACATGATGCTCCAAAAGATGCCCTGAAGTACTGTTACAAGTCCCCGACGACCCGGAGCTCCGAGATTTTGATTCTTTCGTCGGTATAATTGTTTTTATTATTGCACTTATTGTAATACATATTTGTACTCTCTTTGCGCGATATAGTTGTTGCCCACAGAAAGCGATCAACGATCGCGGACCTTGAAGTAGGAGTCACCCTAGGCTCCAAACCAAGTAAATACTTGTGTTCGCTTTTGTTGTCTTTTATTTCCGCTGCTTTAACTCGACAGTTTTACGAATCCAAAACGCGTGAAAGCCACGAGCGCTATTCACCCCCCCTCTAGCGCGATCTCGATCCAACAATTGGTATCAGAGCGGGGTAGCTTTGATTTGGTGCAACCACCAATTAAGCAATTTTTCATGGTGTTTTTCAATTTTTTAGAGTCATTTGGAATTAGTATTATTGCTAAATTCCAATTTATTTTACCGTTCAAATCGATTTTTGCTCGAAGTCGGTGCAACACCACTCGAGTTCGTTATTAACCTTATTCCCGCACTATTAATCCAAGACCTAGTCTTGGAGCATATTGTATTTTTTCGTGTGTGCATATCCTCTAAATGGCCCAACAAGAAGGCTACAGCACTGTCCGCCCCTCGCTCTTCACCAGAGAAGACTTCGGTTACTGGAAGGGCAGAATGGAGATTTTCCTGAAGATCCAGTTCGAGATATGGATGATCGTCAAGACTGGACTCGAACTACCAACTGACGGAGACGGCAAACCAACATCCTGCGAAGACTGGGATCCAGTAACAATCAAGAAGGTGGAAGCAAATGTCAGAGTAACATGCACTCTCCAGTGCGGATTGACGAAGGAGGAGCTAAACCGCGTCAGCCCATTCTCGAGCACCAAGGAGTTATGGGAAAAGCTTATCAAATTACACAAAGGCACCTCGGAAACCAAAGTAAGTAAACATGATTTGTTGTTCAATAAATTGTATAACCTAAAAATGTAGGAAGGTGAGACGGCTAGTCAACTTCACGCATGTATACAAGACATCCTTAACTACCTCTACGCGATCGGGCAGAAAGTGGAAAATAGAGATGTAATAAGGTATGCACTTAATGCTTTTCCGAGGAATACCTTGTGGGCGTCAATGGTAGATGCCTACAAGGTTTCTAAGGACCTGTCTTCAATTAAATTAGATGAGCTTTTTTCTGAATTTGAATTACATGAGCAGACTAATGCACGACCAACCGAGAAAGGTATAGCTTTGGTTGCAGGTACAAGTAAAACACGCGATCTAAGATCATGGCGAAGAATCGAACTGGAGTCAGAAGAAGAACCTGACTCAGACAATGAAGATGACGAGCTAACAACAGAACTCGTCAACCTGGTAAAGAAAATGTACTAGAAAAAGAAAGGTTTCAATAAGGACCTGAAGAAGGCAATTCAAACCAAGGAAGTTCAACCAAAGGTGAAGTTCGAGGTAACGTGCTATGGGTGCAATCAGAAGGGGAACATCAAGGAAAATTGTCCAAACCAGAAAGATTCGAAGAAACCAAGGAGGAAGAAGGCCCTAAAGGCGACATGAGACGAGTTCTCTTCCGAGGAAGACAATGACGAAGAACTCAAGCAGACGAGTTTTCTTGCGTTGACGGCCCGAGACCACACCAACGAATCCGGAAGCGAGGAGGAATCGGAAGCCGAGTCCGAGAGAACCCACGGATTCGTATCCATTTCCGAAGGGTCTGACTCCGTTGTAAGTATCCCGCGTTTACATAATTTAGTAAATTATTTAATTCTAAAATTAGCAAAATCAAACATTCAGGTCAAGTCACTTCTAAAGGAGGCAGCAACCCTTAAAGAAGTGACTAACTCCAAACCCTTGCCTGACCCAGTTCAGACTGGAAATTCAACTCAAGTCAAAAAGCTTGAAGAAGAAAATTCTAGTCTGAAAACTCAGGTTAAGGATTTGAAGAAGACATTGGAACAGTTTTCTTTGGGCTCCAAGAACCTTGACCTAATTCTTGGGACACAAAGAATCATTTACAACAAATCTGGATTAGGTTTTAAAACTAAAAAGAAATATCGATCCTATCTATCTTTAGTGAACATGCCAAATAGTAAAATAGTCCAAGCATGGGTACCTAAGTCCAACTTAGTTAATAAAGTTGGACTTGGTCAATATTGGGTCCCCAAGGATCAAGTACACTACCTTGATAGACCATATCGAGGCTATGATCCAGGGGGAGCCAAAAGAAAAGTTGTATTAATAAAAAGATAAATCATTAAAAATTAAATTAAGTTAAATTAAAATTAAAAACTTAAATCTAAGTTATAAATTAAACCATTAAAGAAATATAAATCTAATGTATAAATAAAAATACATAAAATTATCAATAATGTAGGGGGAGGCTCTGGAATAGCTGGCACCTCCAAAACTAACCTACTCGACAGGGTAACCCAAACCAAGCTACCCGGTAGGGTAATTAGGACTAATTAGAAAGGGAACAAGGTTAACTTGACATATGGTATTGGTGAAATTTTGGATGATAGTACGTTAAGGAAGTTTAGTCTATGCATGTCTAGAAAGATATGGCTTCGACCTGGTGTATTTGACTAAGTGGAACTAAACGAAGCTACCCTTTATGAATCCTAACTAGTTAGACCAAGGTTTTGTATTAAGTTCAGTGGATAGGACTATTTGGAAAATCTCGAAGGCATGGTTACTCTAATGATGTCCAAGTGACTCACCATAGCCCAGAAGTTTATCCAAAGAATGTCTATTTGTTGAGCTCAAAAGTAAACCTGAATCTAACACAAAGTTAAACCAAACCCTATAATTGAACCTAATTCATCTCACAAAATTATAGGATTCCCTGATTTGAAATTTAGATCGGGTGAGATAACTAAAGATTAAATTAAACTAATAATTAATAATTCAAATTAAATTAATAATTAAAATTCAACTTAAATTAATAGTTAATAATTCAAATTAAAATTCAACTTAAATTAATAATTAATAATTAAATCAAATTAACAATTAAGATCAAATTAAAAACTTATTTAAAAATTATTTTGAAAACTTATTTAAAAAATTATTTTAAAAACTTATTGTTTTAAAAATTGTTTTAAAAACTTATTTAAAAATTATTTTAAATATTTTTTAAAAATTATTTTAAATATTTTTTAAAAATTATTTTAAATACTTTTTTAAAAATTATTTTAAAAACTTATTGTTTTCAAAATTTATTTAAAAATTATTTTAAATACTTATTTAATTTTTTTAAAAAAAACTTATTTAAAAATTGTTTTAAAACTTATTTAAAAATTATTTTAAAAACTTATTTAAAAATTATTTTAAAAACTTATTGTTTTAAAAATTTATTTAAAAATTGTTTTAAAAACTTATTTAAAAATTATTTTAAAAACTTATTGTTTTAAAAATTTATTTTAAAAACTTATTGTTTTAAAAATTTATTTTAAAAATTATTTTAAAGACTTATTTAAAAATTATTTTAAAAACTTATTTAAAAATTATTTTAAAAACTTATTTAAAAATTATTTTAAAAACTTATTGTTTTAAAAATTTATTTAAAAATTGTTTTAAAAACTTATTTAAAAATTGTTTTAAAAACTTATTTAAAAATTATTTTAAAAAAAACTTATTGTTTTAAAAATTTATTTAAAACTTGTTTAAAAATTATTTTAAAAAAATTATTTAAAAATTCT